>NW_020884961.1:1090085-1482231 GCF_003945725.1 Corapipo altera
GGGGGGGATCCCTGTGTATGTCCCTACATATGGAGGATTCCTGAGTGCCACACTGGACTCTGTCCTCTACGTGCTGCCCCATGGCAGCTGCTTCCTCTCAGTGCTGCTTTGCCAAGATAATTTTGTCGGTGGTATATAGAGATAGTAGTGGAATAATGCTGCTATTCTACAGTCCTACAGCCCCAAGGCTGACAGAGCTCGAGGAGTGTTGGGACAACACTCTCAGGCACATGGTGGGATTCTTGGGGATGTCCTGGGCAGGGCCTGGAGTTGGGCTCTGTGATCCTTGTGGGTCCTTTCCAATTCCATGTATTCTGTTACTCTGTGGAAATGCATCTCAGGGAGCTGAGAGATTTGGAAGAAAACACAAAAAGTCATTAGACCATGCTTACAGTTTGGTTTGGGGCCCATTGTGAGAAGGACATTGAGGGGCTGGAGTGGGTTCAGAGAAGGGAACAGAGCTGGGAAGGGGCTGGAGCAGCAGGAGTGGCTGAGGGAGCTGGGGGTGCTCAGCCTGGAGAAAAGGAGGCTCAGGGGGGACCTTCTGGCTCTCTCCAACTCCCTGACAGGAGGGGGGAGCCAGGTGGGGGTCAGGCTCTGCTCCCAGGTACAGGATGAGAGGAAACAGTCTCAAGTTGTTCCAGAGGAGATTTCCATTGGATATTAGGGAGGATGAGTTCACTGGAAGGGTGGTCAGGCACTGGCAACAGGCTGCCCAGGGCAGTGGTGGAATCACCGTCCCTGGAAGAGTTCAAAAAACGTGTGGATGTGGTGCTTAGGGACATGAGCTCGTGATGGTTGGACTTATGATCTTAGAAGTCTTTTCCCTCCCTAATGATTCCATGATTCTGTGATTCTCCACTTTCAAGTCTTTACCCTGGAGCAGCAAAAGTTTCTCCCCTCCCAACCAACCCTGAGTCCCATTTGTTGGGGTGTCCTGTGTCACAGCTGAGAGCAGACACTGAATTACGAGCAAACTCGGTGGCAGAGGATAAATGTGAATCTAATGTTATCTTTTTTCCTTTTCTCCTTTAAAATAGGGTTGTTTGTGTGGCGTCTGAAGGGCGCTGGCACACGGCACATCCCGTGCCCCTTCCTGCACCTCTGCCGGGCAGCCAACGACAGGTTGATTACATTTCAGTACTTTAACTTTCTCAAACGAATGGTAAGTCAGGGAGGGGATTTATCCCGTGTTACTCATTCATCCCAGGTCAAAATGGAGATTAGTTGATAAAAGCAGTATTTTTCTTACCAACCCTACTCAGGTAATTCCAAGCGTCTCCTTTTCTCACTGAATCGGGGTTAAAGGGTTGGTATCTGAGATATTTGAGGCTGGACAGTTCCTTGTGCTACAGAGTCTCCTCTGCTTGACACAAATCTTCCTGTGCCTTTGCAGCAGGACACTCATCTCCTGCTAAAAAACGCAAACAGCAATTATTTTTAAATTGTTATTTATAGAAATGCCAATAAGAAAGTCACTTCATACAAGTGGTAGATGGAACTCACTTGTGGAGGAGGTGTGTTGTGAGTTAATCAGTTAATTTGAGTCAAAACTCCTGAGCTCGTTAAGTTAATGGGTTTCATTTACAGTGTGCTCTTAGTTTTAGGTATTAAAAAAGCTGTGATTATCACTCAAAACTTTGAAATTGCATCTTCTCCTTTGACCAGTTGCATCACATGTAAGTGGATGGTAGTAAAAGACTGATTTTGCTCTTCCCTGAGTTGTGTTCTCTTTGTTGCACTTTGGAGCTTCATCTATGAAATGTAGGTGAGACTGAGTCTTACAGTGACTGCTTTGCCTGTAAGGAGCTTGTACAGCTGTGAATCAAGAGATGGGGATCTTTCCAGGCTTCTGGGGTTACCACCACTTCTCAAATACTTACTTGTGCTGCTGATTTATCTGTATTCACATCACTCATTCACAGTTTCATCTCCCTCTTACTCATTAGAATTATTAATGTGCACTTTAAACCAGGATTAGTTAAAAGCTCTGTCTTTTTATGCCTCTTGTGCTTGAAATATATAGAATATTTTGGGGAAGAAAATAGAAAGGAGAAGCTAAATGGTCTTTTTCTTATTCTGTGTGTATTCTGAGACCTTTAAATGAGAGGAAACAACTGTCTCCTAACTTTGTGTTCAAAGTATGTTCATTTGAACTCCTGTTGAAATTTGCTGTCTAGTTAATTAAAATAAAGCTTGGCATAAGTAGTAATAGAGTAATGTGGGAGATGATTTTATGTCATGGCAGGTAGATCATATTTTCTGGCATTTTTCTGATTTTATTTTTTTTTTCATCTATTGAAGATGCAAAAATCAAGTGCCTGTATGGGAGACTGGAATTGTTATGGGCACTTGTGTATCTCCCTGTTCAAAGGTGAATTTTGTTTGATCAAAGGTTGGATTTGATGATCTTGGAGGTCTTTTCCAACCTTAATGATTCTGTGAATTGACCAGTTGTAAATCAAATGATATTACCTGGTGTTTTTGAATATGAATGAAGGGTTTGCTATTGAAGCTGGGGGGGGTTAGTAAATTTAATCAGAAGCAATTATCCAAGTTTAAGTAAACATTATTGATGCAGTTGTGAGTTGTAAATCTTCTTTTGTAATATTTTGACCAACTTCAGAAGCCTTTTTGCTTATGAAGTAAGTGTTTGAAATTCGGGCTCACATCATAGGAAGTAATTCTCCTAGCAATGAGAATATTACAGCAATAATATTGGTGGTGCTAAGAGTGTGAAATGAGTGGAAATATCTTCTTACCTATTCATTTGAACATCTCTCACTGTATTTAGTATGTAACTCAGCACAACAGAGACCTCAGCCAACGAGCCAAACCCAAGTCGGACCCGGTTGTGTCTCCTTTTCACGAGCTTCAGCAGCTGGATCAGGAAAAGAAGGTTATGCACAAGATTAGCCCCATTTCACCTGCTCATCAGCCTTGGCCTGAGACATCAGGGAGAAATGAGCTGAGAGAAGGGAAGTCACCTGCAGAAACTGAGGCCACAGCAGTGAGAGCAGAGCCCAGAGAGGACAGACAGTGGAAGGAGATGAAGCTGCGGCTGGACGAGCTGCCGGGAATTTTGGCGCGTTTGTCCAAAATCAAGCTCACAGGTATCACTGGTCTTTTTTTATCACTTCTGTGCATCCTGTGTGATAGCAGAGTTCTTTAGCATATTACTGGCACAGTGTGGCTTTTCCTGTGATAATTCCCACCTTCCTGATACAAAATTCCATCGAATGTGTGCTGGGAAAATTGTTTTGTGGAAGCATTTGGTAGTTTTCCCATTAAATTTGTTTAAAGACAATGAGGAGGAGCTTGCATCCTGTGTCAGCTAGCTTTTGGGAGTCATAAACAAGCAGATATTGGTACAAAAACTACAGTGAAACTGTGTCAGGAAGTGAATTTACAAATATTGTATTCAGTGTTTAAAGCTGTCTTGTTAAAGTTTACCAATATTCCACCTTATTTACATACCTTTCACTTTAGTACTGCTTGTTGTGAAATGAGTATTAGAAGTCCCAACGAAAGATAATCCAAATAGTTTCCTTGTATTACAAAGAAAAATGTTTGAGTCTGACCAATTGAATTTTATGAAATAAGATATAATTTACTTTTCAGTCAGTACTAGTGTTGTCTCTTCCAACCAGCAGTTTGTTAAGCAGTTGCTTTGCTGCCTTGACTACATTTTGCCTTGTTCTGGTAGTAATATTTAACAACTATCAATTACTCCTTTGCCAATAGGTAGTGCTATATGTACTTTTATTTCTAAGGAAACTCTGATGATCTGATCATCTTGTCTACATCAATTCAAGAGCAGAAATGTAATTTCCTGAGTTCTTACCTTGGTGCTCTTTCCAGTGCGTGGAATAAATTCCTGATAACAAGACTGTTCTTTGCCATAACAATTTGTGAATTCAGTTCCCTTTTTAAAACTTTTTGTCTTGCAATATATAAGTTTTCATTGTTGCTCCATGGAAAAATTGTGCTGACCACATGGAGTGTATAATGGTCATTTACATTTTCATCTCAGCCTTGATGAGACATCTCATGGTTTGGACTTGGCACAACTGATCTCGTTTGTACATCTCAATTTTCTTCCTCATTGTTTTTAGAAAACCTCAGGGCATTTATTTTGTGCTGGTTAAGAGTTTGATGAGATGAAAGCATGTCTTTGATAATTTAGCATGTCACTTTTATATATTAGCCTTGGTAAATTCAAATTTGGGTGTATAAAGCTCTCACTAGCACATTCAGCAGTTATCAGGGTTATTTGCAACAGCTTTGTGGCACATCCAGCCTCAATTATTGCCTCATCTTTCTTTCTACATTATACAGGTCTTGCCTTTTTCTCCCCCACACTGTTCAGTTTTAGCAATACTTTGTTTCTGTAGGGCTCACCATGTAACTTGTAAGTGCTGTATGAACAATTAACTCTTCTGGCATATTTTCAGTGAGGTGATTTTATTTAAGTGGTTCTTACGTGAACTTGAAGGCTGTGCCAGCTATTGGGGCAGAACTAAATTAAAAATTCTCACTAGATCCAGAACCGAAAAGTTAAAATGCCATGATTAAGGGACCAGAGAGAAAGAAAATGAACCATTGCTTTAAGCACTTGATGTGTTTGTTCTTATGTTTGCTGACGTCCCTGACAGGAATGCTCAGTGTGACCACATCCTAATGTTGCTGGTGCTCCTCAAAACAGGAGTTTGAACAACTGCAGCAAGATGCCAGAATGTATTTACTGGGAGAAAGTAATTTCATGTGATGCTTTTTTGTGTGGCCTCAGCGTTGCTGCAGAACTCTTCAGCAGTTTCCAGTAGGCTCTATTAAATGCAAAAAGCAATTTTGACAGGCAGGCACCTCTCTGGATTTGAAATAGGCTGTAGAAGGCAAAGGTTAATGAATTTCATTCCCTTCAGGACTGTTGTTTTGAGATGTAAACTTAACTGCTTGTTTCTGAACAGCTGCAGAATTTTTAATCTGACTTCCAGGGCTGCAGGGGAAGGGGCTGTGTCTTTAGCCTCTCTCTGCTGGCACTGGAAGAGTTCTTGAGCCAGGGTAGGTGTGGTGAACTTTGTACCTGTGGTGCAGGTATAGAGAGATACAGAAAAAACCTCAATTTCTTTTCTCATTTTGATCTCTGTGTATTTGGTGTGGAGATTTTTTTGGATGTGGAAAGTGTAAAAGAATAAGTTGGATGAAGAGGGGTTTGTAGGAGGGGAGTTCACTTGATGGTCGTTATTGATTGTGGGGTAGCACAGCAAAGGAACAGGAATAATCCTGGGTGTAGTGTAGCAAGGAAACAGGATTAGCTTTTCTTCCAACATTTGGACAAATTATATATTCTGTAAAGAATATGGTGGAGCAATTCTTTGATTGTATTTTTTTTAAAGAAGAATAAATTCTCTGAGGTCAGTTTTTAACTTACAAATGCCACACAACTGAGTTCCTTTCACCCATGAAGTTCTGATAGATCTCATATCCTGTGTGGTTTTTTTGGCAGACTCTTTATTTATACTTTTTGGAGTATGAAATAACAAAAAAACAAACTCTGCATTATGCTAAAATGGGACTTCCTTATGCCCTGTTCTTTTCCCGCTGCTGAAGGAAGGGGATTGTTTGTTTGTGTTCTGAACTGTACTTCACCTTTGAAAGGAAATGACTTTAGCTATTTCCATACCCTCCTGCTTCATGTAAACTGCAGCTCTTGTGACTCTGCCATTAGAAGCTCTGCCTTAAAAACAGGAGTAGATTTTTGTTTATATTCTTTTGCCATAGAAAACAATTAGGGAACTCTTAATTACCTGTCCCATAATCTGCCTTTTGGGGTTCAGTTTCCATCCAGTCCTATCTCTATGCTGTTCTATGTTGGCTGCTCTCTCAACAGCTGTATCCTACTATCCAGGCACTTGGAAAGCTGATGCATCTGTCTGATAGGTTTTCAGAATTATAAATGTCATTGTTTTCAACTTGATCCTAAAGTTTATGTGTTATGTAACCTAAAATAGGAGAGAGACACAAGGTATGGGAATAGGAGGAAATTCTAGTGATTTCTAATGCACACACATGAAGAATTTCAGGTTGTCTCATCTTCTTTACTTAAATCTAAACTTGAAGTTAATGTTTCCTCTAGGGATTACAGATAAAAAGCTCAGATGAGCTGTATGCAAAACCACAGGAAAATCCAAGTTCAGTTTTTAATTTGGGGGAACTGTGATGAAGGCATGGTATGAAAAATGCTGAGTGTCTCCTGAGATATTCCTCTATGGTTTGTGAACATTTCCTTGTTCTTGCTCCTGTGGTAGGTTGGTCTTTTGGAGAGGACAACTGGGTTGGCACAGGTTGCCCAGAGAAGCTGTGGCTGCCCCTGGATCCCTGGAAGTGTCCAAGGCCAGGTTGGATGGGGCTTGGAGCATCCTGGGCTGGTGGAAGGTGTCCCTGCCCATGGCAGGGGTGGAACTGGGTGGGTTTAAAGGTCCCTTCCACCCCAAACCACTCCATGTTTGTATGATGTACAGCACCTGATGTGTTCAAGGAAAGACTGGACATGGCACTCAGTGCTCTGGTCTGGTTAACAAGGTGTTGTTCAGTCAAAGGTTGGATTTGATGGTCTCAGAGATCTTTTCCAACCTGATTGAATCTGTGATTCTGTGATTCTGTAGCACCTGTCTGAGAAGTGGATCAACATGGGTGGACAAATATGATAATTAATGAGCATCTTCAGTTTTGGAAACTGAACTAGAGCATTTTTTTTTCATGTGTCTTCTTATAAGAAAATAACCCTGTCACTTCTACTAGAAAACAGCTGGAATTAATTGGCTGTATTGCTTCTGTCTGGATTTGTGTCTGTGCAATAGTGATGCTTTAGCACAAAAGTGCTGAACTGGAAATCAGAAGCCTGAGATATTTGATACTGTTTTAAGATGTGATTGTGGACATCCTGCTTCATCTCTTGGCTGTTGTGTCTTGGTGACACAGTGACAGAGATCCAGCTTTGCATAGCCTTGGGTGTTACCAAAGAACAAATAAGGGGCCTGTGTTGTGTTTATAGGTTAAAAATCTGGTAACATTTTTTTTTTTTTCACTCTAGTGAAAAATCCATTTGCTTTAGTGGAGTTTCCAGTATGTTCCCACTTTATTCTGGAATAATAACATTTATTATGGCATTTATTCTTTAAATGGTAACTTCAGAATAACCAGAAACTTTGACAAAGATGTACTGGTAGATATTGTTCCAACTACAACTAGTGCACCTTTATTCTCAGTTCTAAATATATTCCATATACTTGTCAAAGTAGTTCTCATTTTGTGATTAATATGCCAGTAACTATTATCCCATCAAAGAAACAAAAGCTGAGTAGTGGTGGCTTTCTGGCAATTTATTTTCCACGCTACCAGAAAAACTAATGAAATAAAAATAAACCCTTATTACAGCTTATTTTTAGCAGATCAATTTAAAATTGTTGGATGGATGTTATTAATACTGCACTGGAATTTTATATGATATAATGCAAAGGTTATGTGCAGGTTGTAATGTGCATCAGAGCTTTGATATGCCCTAACAAACCTGAGTTTATAAAGGACACGTTGGTCAGGTGTGTAGCACAAATACTGGTGCTACACTTGATTTTCCAGAAACCAAAGTGTAAAAACTCTGGAAGGAAAATTCCATCATTTTGGAAAGCTACTTTCCTTCAAGGACTGTATAAACACTTGCAGTAAAGGAGTGAAATTGTTTCTAAATTAAAGTAGAAATGCATTTGCTTTTGTGCTTCCGTGTGTGCTGATATATCACCAGTACAGGAGGAGAAGGGAGTTTAAAGCAGAATTGATTTGCTTTGGCTTTCTATGGTTTTATTTTGGCTTGGCTGCTTTTTAATAGGAGGTAGGCAAAATATGGCAAAGTGATTCACATGCTATAAATACAAATACAGGGATTTATAAAAGCAGATCACATTGTGATGGAGTGGAAGAGGAATGTAAAGAACACACCAGGCTTTTTGACTGCATTTTTATGCTAGAAACATTATAATTCACTCTTTGTCACCAATCCCTTAGCATTTTCTTTTTCATTTACATTGAAACGGGAGACAAATGTCCCCTGTTCATTTTTGTTAAAGCTAAAAATGTTTAAAGGGCTGAAAATTAGGTTTAGGCTGAGATCATAAGTTTAAGTCTTGGCTTCTTTTTGAAGAGTGAATATAGTGCCAACTCTCATCAAGCCTTGAAAGGATCGATTCCATCTATTATGCAATAAGGTGAAGTTAATTTGGCCCCTAAAGCACTAAACTAACAGGGATTAAAAAACAAACAGAGTCAATGACCTCATTCCCTTGATGTGATCTCAATTAAATATACTTTTCATCCATGAGGGAAGTTGAAGAGTAAATTATTGCTTCCACAGTTAAAGAAAATAAACTTCCCAAGCCAAAGGGAGCATTTTCCTATTTACTGCTGATGTGTTGCATTGGAATATCTGGGCAATGAGGGAAGCAGGGAATGCCTGGTGTGCAAACCCTACCCGGACAACAGAAAATACCTGCTTTAATGGGATAGGGGAGAGGATGTGCTGCAACCTTTCTAAATGAGCTCCTGATAAGTCAAACTGAAATGACTGGCTGAAATTAATCTGGAGAAATCAATGAGGACTTTAATTAGTGCTGTAGCTGTACAGTATTTGAATTTCTTTGGGGTCAGGGTAGTGCTAATGTTACACTGACTGTTTGCCAATCTGCTCCACCTTTCTTCTCCAGTAAATGAGCTGGTGTTTTCCCATAATAAATTGGTGTAAAGTGCTCTCTAAGATAAGTTTTAATTAAATTCTTGTCTGGAAATGAGTGTGTGATTTATTATGCAAAAAAAATGAATGTAATCACTCTTGGAAATGCAAACGCCACCGTTCACTGTCATTTTCAGTGCGTTTTTTAACTCCTCAGTTGTACCAATGCATTTTGTGTTCTCCTGTGCACTCTACTAAGAAGTTTGGAAGCTAAGGTGGTGTGGTATTTATGTAATAAATGGGTCCAGTCTTTCAGATCAACCTTCATGTCTGTTTGTCTGATGGTTCAGCAGAACCTGTGGTTATTTCAGAGCTGCTCAGAGGGTAAAGCTCTGTCACAGATCCTCTGTATTTTAGAAGTAGCCTGGGACGCCATAACAAGGCTAAAGAATTAATGCTTATAATTATATTATGTATATTCTTATAATAATATTCAGTCACCAAGGGATTTTAATGCTTAGAGAAAAGTTTTGATGAGCAGCAAGTTTTCTTCACTGTGTTTTTAGTATTAAATCCTAAGGTTCTTATGCAGGCAGGGCTCTTAAAATGAGCACTTTGCATCCTTGCTGGCAGGTCACTGCCATGACATTTAGTTTTTCATCTCAAGTAACACTGCTTAATAGATAATCCAGGTATTTTCAGTCAGCAAAGGTTATTTATTTGTATTTAACTTCAGACAGATGGTAGACTTTGTAGGACTCAGGAAGATGAGAACATTTTGATGCTTTGATTTGAGCTGGCTGAGTTCTGGAACATGCAGTTACATGCAGAATATAATTTAAATACTTTCTCTTTAATAGCTATTAATTTCAGATTGTAAGGCTCAAGGTCATGAGGAAGATATTCCATAAGTGTGCTGACTTTTATAGTATGAGAAATTTGCCATGTCATATTATTTCTTGCCAAAAGTGACGTTTGTGAGACCTGTTATTTGGCAAATTACAATATTAGGATTGAGAGTTAGGTAACTTTCATTTTAGGGATGTAAGTTGCAGTACTGTACTAAAGTTATAATTTTGGATGACAAAACTGAAATGGATTTTTGTGAATGCACTCAGATTTTGAGGCCTTTAAGTGCTGTTGGGTCCATGAGATGATGTGATTGTGCCTTCAGCCCAAGTGGGCAAGTCAAGTGGGAGCAAAGATGGTGCAGTGAAATTACTGTAGCTACATGCTCTGAGTCTCCTTTTAGCTCTGCACTGCTTAAATCCCTGCTATAATTTGATATAAAACATCATTTGGGGATTTTTCTTACTATTTTTCTTCCTTGTTAGGCTTTGCAGTGACATGTGAGTTACTGGAACAAATGCATGTCCTGTACATGTTGAGTGGGGCAGTTTGGTCCTGGGGCAAATCCATAAAATAGGGAATGAAGAAACATAAATGAGGCTCATCTGACACTTGTCTTTTTGGTTACCCTCACCTTTCCCTGTTTCAGCTGACACTTTACAAAGGTTAAGGACTCATCCCACAGGTGTTGCTGTTTAAGTTCTTTTCTATCTCTTTTTCCTCTTTTTCTTTACCTACCAAACCTCAGATTTCAGGACATCCTTTTATTATTTAAAAAAAATTGATAAATAACTAAGGTTGAGAGTGAAAATAATACATAATTTGGAGGGGAATCAACTGACAGGAGCTCAGGTGTTGAACAAAGTGTATTTTTTGGTGGGTTCCCTGGTGAGCTTGATTGCCCAGCCAGCAAAGCTCAGCCTACTCAGATTGAAAAACTTGATTTCATCAGGATAGCACATCCTGTGGAATGTTTACTGAGAATATTCCGTGAAGCTTTTTTGTTCTCACCTCTTCTACTAATGTGCTGATGTTTCTGGGTTTCTTGTTTCATCCCTGACAGTTCTTCTGATTTTTGACTTCTCTATGCGGAGTATTAATATTAATTGTACTCAGTTCCTGGAGCTACTGTGATCCATAAAAGTGGCAAAAACTTAATCTGCACATGGGTTCTTAAAGTTTGAAAGCCTTACTTATAGTGTTGTGCACAAAGGAGGTGGTTTCTGGTATTCTCTGACCTGTGCTCTCGCTGTGTTGCAGCTCTGGTCGTCAGCACCGCGTCCGCCGGCTTTGCCATGGCCCCGGTCCCTTTTGACCTGCCCTGTTTCCTGCTGGCCTCCCTTGGAACTGGCCTGGCATCCTGTGCTGCCAACTCCATCAACCAGGTCAGTCCATCCTCATCTCTACAGCAGACTGGTGTCATCCTGGCTCCTGAAATGCTGACTGGATGGCTGGGAGCACTGTGCCTTCAGCTGCCGTGTGAGCTCGGGGCTGCTAAAGCTGACACCACAAAAGGAGTGTGTGCCTGGGAATTCAAGGGGAGTTGCTAGGCACGGTGTGTTTATACAGAATGGAGCTGATGAGGTTTTAAGCCTCCCAATAATAATGTTTATCTTGGTAATACCGAGCCTGGATCATTGAAAATGACAGAGGAAGAACTGGGTAATTGGAGTGTAAGAATAGCCAACAGGTCTCCAACCTCAAGGGCCTGGGTTTTTTTGTTGTGTTGTTGCATGACCTTGTTGGATCTGTGTAAAGAGTGGCTCAGAGCACCTCTCTAAATGTCAGTAGTGGGACTTTGGTGGGGTTTTGTCCAGGCTGGAGTCAGGTATCTCCTGCACATCTGCAGAATGTACTGAAAATCTCCATCCTGTGGAGGTTGTTCCATGACAATGTTCCGGGTGCCTGAACTTCCCAGCATGTGTCAACATGCCTGTGGAGCTTGATGCTGATCTCAGCTCTCCTGCACTCCAGCTGTGAAGCAAAGTTGTTGTTGGGCTCTTCCTGCATCCCAAAGGAAAGCTCAACCAGTGAAGAGGTAACAACACTTGTGTTGAACAAAGTGTAGTAGCCACAGTCACTCTCGGTTGTATAAATCTGGCCTGGAAAAAGAAGCAGCAGTAGCAGTGATGGGACTTCATGTTTTCAGCAATCACTTGTGAGTCCTGAGACCCCAGTAATGGAGGTTTCCTGGTTGACTCACCTTGGTTGATTTGGGCTCTGATGTTTACACCTTGGAACACCTCAGTTGCAGGCACTCAGTGTGATTTTTGGGCTTGCACCCATCAGCACACTTCTTGTTCAGCCTGAAGTAAGTTCTGTTTACTGTTTTTACAGGTTTTACTGTTTGTTTTCACTGAGCTTAAAACTGGGGCAGGCAGCTAACTTTGTGTCTGTTTTCTCTGCAAAATTGGAAGGATGCTGCATGGTTTTTACTTGCTTGGAAATATTTATGTAGCCTGCCTAACTTGAAAACACCTAGGTAGCCTTAAAAAATAATTTTAAGTAAGTCACACTATTTTCTGAGGAATACATTTGGTTATCATTACATATTTTTCACACAAAGGCTGGGTAGAAAAACTGTTATAAATAAGGTGAAGCTTTCTTGGGTTTTGATACAATTTTAGAGGTGTGCTTTTTACCTCCCTCTTTTGCTTTACTGCTTTTTTAATATTAAAAAATCCATTTGTGAGTCATCCTTTGAAATATTTACTCTCACACTTACTTCACCTTTGATATGCATACTGCTGGACTGAGAGAATCAATTATTGCTTATTTAGATTTTCCTGTGCAACTTGTCCTGAGATTTTGATAGGTTTTCCTAGAGGTGACATTCACAAACAAATAACTGGTTTTCTTTGTTTTGGCATCCACATGTTGCTCGGTATATTTTGTCCCAAAAGTTGCAATTTTTTAAACTCCTGCAAGCCACTTTTTAAAATATTGAATTACTTGGGAGGACCTGTGGTATAATTTGCAGTTGGACACTTCTGAGCCTTGTTGGGATAGGAAGGGGAAGTCAGGAGTGCAGTAACTTTGTGCTTGGGCTCGTAATTCACTAATTATTCACTACAAGTTACTCCAGCCTCACAAAGCCTCTTTCTCAATCTCAGCTGAACACTTTGAATTTGCACATTTGCTCGTGTTGAGCCACTGTGCCTGTGCAGAGAGACCTTCAAGGCAACTGCTCCAAGTAAAGAAAATAAAGGAGCAGAGTTGGTAAGGAAGCAGAAGGAAGGAGCTCTGCTCTATGACCTTGTTTATCAATGGGCCCTTTCAGTCACTGAGTGTCCCTTTGCCGGTGTTGCCGTGTCTGAACCGGCTGGGAATTTAATTTTCCATAAATACTTTAAGCTTGGGTATCCGTCTCGACCTTTGGGAAGGAGCACATTTGACTTGGAACTTCCTTTATTGCTACTTTGCTCTGTCCATTGCTCCCCATACGCATCCCCTTCTCTGGCAGCTCATGACTCATGTTTCCCTCGGTGCTCCTTGCGATCCCTTAAGGACCTTTTTATATGATAACCGTCTTCCCACTTCCCACATTGCCATAAATCTGTACATCTTTAAGGGCAGCTCATCTTTCCCACTCCTTGTTTCCCTGATAAATCTGTGTGCACGATTTACAGTCCCCAAATATGTCGTGGGAAGGTGAAGTGTCGATTGTGTAAGATTCTTGCCCGTGATTTAGGACAGGATGTGAGGAGCCTGGTCCTGTGAAAATGTAATAAAGATTCTGTAACACTCGTGGAACTATTGATACAAACTTTTAACTGTTCAAATTCTGTGATTTGGGCTTTTTTTTATCCTTTTTTCCTTTTCTCAACCACTTGATTTTAGCAATCTGGTAGGAGCTGAGACGGTTTTATCCCAAGTGAATTAAGCTGAATTAACTATATAAGTTGATTTAATTAATGGGAGTGAGCCAGGCCTGTGCTAAGTAATGCACAGAGACCAAAACACTGTTGTTTTGTTTTTCTTTTATAAAGTTGATCTGAAATAATCTTCTAATTATCACTTTCTCCTTGATTTCAGAGGGTTTGTATGTCATACTTTAAACCTATTTTTTCCTGACTGCAAGAACCAGAAAGTTACAAAAATGTGCCCAAGTGGAGGCACTTTCACTGTCTTTAACAAGAAAGCAATGATGTAACAAGAAAACCTGATGTAAACTGACAACTTTGTATTTTTTAATTGTTTATGGAAGTACAGTCTGGATTTTTATCAGCCAAAGGTGTGTGTTTCCAAACAAGTTTCACAACCCACAAATTCTAAATTCTAAATGTGCAAATAGAAAGAGTGCACTTTCGTGGCGATTCTGTGAAATTGGATAATGATTTTTAAGAAGCTGGTGACTTACTGTTTTGTGACTTGAGAGTGAAAAGGTTGTGTTGGGAAATACCCTGGAAAACACGGACAAGAGGTACAAAGGGGAAACGTGGTGCCTGTTGCACAGCAAGGTCCTCCTAGGAACATTTGTGTAGAAAACGTCAAGAAAAGAATCTCGGAATAATTGATGTCAGACAGTAGTTTGAGAGGAACAGACTCTCCCAGACTGGTGGAAGATGTTGAGAATTCTGGGGATGTGGCTGAGTATCGGCGGGTTTCCCTGCGGAGCGCGTTGGGCCCGCGGGCTGCGAGGGAGGAAACTCCCGCGGGAAGGTGCCGGGGAACAGACAGGGTTTTATTTGCCTTGTCCTCCAGCAGCAGTTCTGCCTCTGCCTCACCCCTGGCTATCACAATACTTCAGGGCTGTAGCTCACACCTCATCCAGCATCGCCATGGCTCCCACAGCCGGTGCTCCCTGGTTCTCTTCCACATCACCCGACACCGCGTTATGTCCTCCGGCCCTTCGGAATTGTACTACAACATGTCACCACTTCTCAGTCCCACCTGCTAAAACTGCTTGCCTCTTTTTTTTTTGTTGGTTTTTTTTTTAACTTTTCTTCCCTCTTTTTCTAATGGCATTCTTTCTTTTTTTTTTTTTTTTTTCCCCATCCTTGAAGTAACTTCAAATTATTCCGGACAGGTGTTTTTTATTGGCGTTCTGCCTTTTGAAAATAACCAATATTTTACAGTGGGGTTTAATTAAAAAAAGAAAAAAAAGGCACTTAATGCATTTACCAAGGAATAGGTTGAGACACATTTTGTCTGTACCATTCCTAAGCTAGCCAAAACCTCCAGAAAATCTCATTAGAAGAGCTCAGCCTTATTAATTGCAGTTGTGGTAAGGAAATAGAAATATGTTCTGGGGTTTCATCTTGTAAACGCTGCATGATAATTTTTAATAAAACAAACAATTATTCCTAGTATATCACTTTTATACTGTCTGTATTCCTAACTCTTTCAGGGTTGTGTATTGGTATGGATACACAATAAGTGTTGTTCCTTACAAGTCACAAAACAGAATAACCAAAACTGGGTTTTCTGATTGGGGAAGACCAATTTTGTAACTTGTTTTTTCCCATACTCCAGGCTGTCATAGAAATGGAGCGGGAGAAAATTATATTACATTAGTTGATAATCTTCTGCTTTTTCGTAGCTCTGGTTTTTGATGATCTTTGAAAGCTGACTCAAGTTTCAAGGAGTGGAGCCTTACATTTATATTAGGGAGAAAACATGTCATTTTTGAAACTTCTAAGATAGTCAGCTCTGATTTATGGAGAAGGAGATAAAACATGAAGAGATGTTTACAACACAATACACGGCATTAAAATGTTAAAGGAATCACATGCACGTTTTATATGTCAAGTACATTCCTCTGTAACTGCAGCATGGTTAAAAAGTGGGAGAGAGCTCCGAAGATGAAAGCAGGATGTTTAAAATGGTTTGAATTTAGTAACCGAGAGATAAAATGATGTGCTTGAGTTTGACTGATGGTACCTTGAAAAGGAAACAGGCTGGGCCGAGTGTCTTAGCTGAAGTTAGAGAGCTGAAAATGAGGAGTACAGTAAATATGTGAGGCAGCATGAGAGAACAAATGTAAGTTAACATCCCTGTCCCTTCGGGGTCTGAGCTGATGGCTGCGTTTTGCTCTTAATGTCATCCTGTCTTGACAGGGGTGATCCCTTAGAAATCTGGCTGTAATGGGTGGGAGGGACGGGTTTGGTGTTAAAATAATAGAGTGAAATTCAGGGTCTGAGTTCAGTTGCCAGCCCATGGACCCTGTGTGTGATCTTTGATATCAAGACAAACTGTGAAGGTCATTTGGATGCTGCAGTGATGGGCACCAGGCTGAATGAAGTCAAAACAGAGCAGCCTTTCCTCCAGTTTTTAATCCACTCACTGGATTATCCTCATTGAAAAAAAATTCTTCCTTATATCTTGTCTAAATCTGTCCTCTTTGACTTTAAAACCATCAGCCCTTGTCCTGTCACATCAGGCACTGATAAAAAAGCCTTTTCTCATCTTCTGAGTCTTCTTTAAGTATTGAAAAGCTTCAGTAAGATCTCCCCAGAGCCTTCTCTTCTCCAAGGTGACCACCCCCAGCTCTCCCAGCCTGTCTCCAGAGCTGAGGGGCTTCAGCCTTTGGAGCACCTCCATGGCCTCCTCTGGATCTGCTCCAGCAGCTCCATGTCCTTCTGATGTTGGTGACCCCAGGGCAGGAGGCAGCTCTGCAGGGGGGGTCTCCCCTGAGTGGGGCAGAGGGGGAGAATTCCCCCCCCACACCTGCTGCCCATGAAAACCCCTGTTGTAAGAACTCTGTTATAAGGATTGAAGCAATAGGAAAAAATAACCACCCCAAGGGTTAAACTAATGCAGAGAAACTAGTGGTTAGTGATAGATTGAAGAAGTGGAAAAATAAAATAGCAGGAGCCTGGCAGCCCCTCAGCCCCCTTTCTCTGTATTCCCAGTAAAGAAATTCGACACAAAAGAGAACAGTTCTTTTTCTATTTGCCCAAACCAAGTGTGTTTTTGGTGTTATCTCACTGTGCTTAAACTTGTCCTACCAAATAAGTGTTTTATTGGATGTCTGAAGGCATGGAGTGGGAACTTTTTATTCTGATGCTTAACATTTATTAATATGCTCTGCTCTGAGCTGGAGGAGCTGACCTCTCTCAGATCATCCAACACCCCTCCACTCGGTGCAGGAGCTTTTTCCCAAGTAATCTTTTCAAAGTTCTGTCTCATCCACTTTTGAAAGCTCTGAAAACTTATATTTTTGCTCCTTCCCCTCCCAGATAACTGCACTGCCCACTTGGAACCAGAGAACTGGCTGTAAATGCCAACAAAATTCGGTCCACCCAGCGTATTTAAAAAATGAGATACTCGAATGATTAAAGTGATTTAGAAAGAGCCTAAAATGACTTTCCAAGGTCTTGGCTTTCCAAATCCAAATATTTCATGCCTGGCTCATAGCACCTTTCCCCTCCTGCCTCCGGAGTGATCCCACTGGCAGGCCGGGAATGGGAGCGCGTCAATCAGCCGCACTCCCGGTTGCTCATTTGGGATTCACACCTGATGCATCTCTGTCTGCCTCTGAAGTCCCTTTGTTTTGACTGAGCCCGGTGCCTGCAGCAGCCGGCCTGGCCTTTCATCTGCCCCCCCCAGCGATCAAACGACTGTCAGGAGGGGTTATTAAAACCTGGTGCCGGACTCGGGGCGCGGGACCGGCGGTGGTGGAGGCAGCCCGGGATGTAAATTACAGTGGATAATAAATACAAGAGAAGTCTATCCCAGGCTCCAAAGTGTGCTGATATATGTGCTTTGATATTTTAACTGCTAGGCAGCCTTCATTAGTTGTCTTTGAAGATCATAACTTAGGGCTCCGACAGATGATTCATAATTGCAACAGTTGGATCAAGTTAGTGTGGTGGGATCCTTGATGCCGAGTGGGAATGGCTCAGCTCGGGAAGGTGGATCTCATGAGCTGTGAAAATGATGGGCACTAACAAGAACCAACCTCGGAAGGGCCGATAAATTTCAAATGCAGAGATTATCTTTGCAGAGCATAAATGGCTTGACCTACAACAGAAACTTGATAAAGGAGTTTGGGAAAACATTATAAATTAATGCAGGTCGTTGTTGGAAGAATTTCTCTTTGCTCATGTGTGTCTTGTGTGAGTGTGGTACTTGAACAGTCTTTGAAAGAAAGTGGATGGTTTCCCATAGCTCTAAGGGACCCCAGTCACCAAAGTGTGATGTACAGCAAAATTAAGTATAATGACACCTTTTTTACTACTTTGCCTCTCTCCGTGGCTCTCATTAATAGCATAAAGCTTCAGATTTTAGGGGAGTCTAAATCAAAATGTTTTGATTTGATTCTTTCTCTTCTATTACATCTCATATCAAAATCCAACAAAAACATAAATAGGGGATAAAAAATGTATTTAATTGTGCCCCTTCTTTCTGGCTCATCATGCTTCCTGATTTATAAAGGAATTTTTTCTGTGACAGCACAAAGTCAGTCTCATTGTTAACAGGGCAGTTGGTGGTGGGTGCTCATTTTTTCTCCCTGGTTACATTTTCTGATGAGCAGCTGATGTCCCAAATGAACACCAGAAAGGGGGTGGTAAAGGGGAATTTTTGGTGTGGGGGCTGCAGGAGGGGAATCAGCCCTGTGTTCCTCTGTTTTCTTTCTCTGCAGCTCAAACTGTCCTTTCATCCGAGCAGGCATTGGTGATGGACATGGGCTGGGAGTGAAGACAGAGGAAATTCCTGTTGTTATTCTGAAACACCAGTGTGATGGACAGGAGCTTTTGGGTGGTAACTGCAGAAACCCCTTCTGTGCACACAGAGATCCTCCAAATGATGCATTTGGATGCAACAGTTTGGTCCCCTTAGCACCACACGCAGGTTCCCTGGAAATACTGGGGGCAAGTGAGGTAGGGGGAAAAGAAAGGAGTCATTTACCAAATGATGAATTGTCAGGAATACTTCAGTGGTGTGGGGTTCCCTTTAGATCCAATGCCAGATTTCCCCCGGAAGCCCTGATCACAGGCAGAACAAAGGAATTTCAAAGGACTGAAATGATGGAATGTGAGGAGAGGACTAGACAAAAGGGAAAACCTAGTGCTTAATAAGATTTATCTGGCCTTTTGATCCATAGGGGTATTGCCTTTCTAAGCTTGGAGAAGGAAAAGTGAAAATAACCACTTGATATTTTTTTGTCAGTCTTTAAATACGTGTTTTGACATTTCCAAATAGCTGAGAATTTCTCCAGCAATGCAAGTATTAAATTCTAACCTTATTAGATAAGTAGTGAAATGTCATTTGCCTTTTGTAATTTAAATGGTGCCATATTCATCCTGTTTATTGCCTTGAGTTAGACTCCTGACAGTTGCAGAAACAGCAATCCAGGACCCTGTGTACTGTGCTCTACAAAACAAGAGCAAGAACGTGGTGAGGTACAACTCACAAGGGTGAAGGAAAATTATTTCCTGGTTCCCTGAAACCCTCTACCAATACCATTTCTTTAGGGAATAACTCACTGAAACACAAACCCAGAGCATTCCTAGATTCCCTTTCCTTTTGAATTATTTTAGGGTTCTCTTCAGATTTCCATTGTTAAAAAGTGCTACATAACTGCCACGAGTCCAGATTCTACTGTCTTAATTTTGGAAAGGATTTATGTGCAGTAAAATGGAGTAAAAGTCCTCTTGCTTGAATTTTGCATGACTGCTGTGCTGCTGAGACAAAGTTTCATTCTGCTTTGACTTTGTTACACATTCTGGTCATCAACAACGGTGGCTGTGAGGGGTTGACCTGGCTGGGGGAGAGCTGCAGCAAACATTGGCGGGAGCAAGCACTGGAATGTTCTTGTTTGTATGAGCTGCAAGGTGTTCGTTTATCTTGTGTGGCTTTTGACTTATTTTTTCCAAAACTGCAAGATTTTACAGGAAAATCCGGTGCAGAGTGGATTCTTCTGAGCTGATGTGGCACAGCTCAGGGGTGGGGTTGAGGCAGGCAGGTGTCCCACGAGAATCATCTCTGTTGTAGCTGAGTAGGGAGAAGGAAGAAGAGGTACCTCTGGGTTATAAGGAATGGGATGGGGAGGGTCTTTGGCACACCTTTTCCTAGGAAAGGGTGGAGGAGTGGTTGGTATGCATGTTCCCACTGGAAGTGGAAAGGACCATTCTTGTGCAATTGCTGGGACTGCTGCCACTGTGAGGTTGGAGAGGTGAAACTCTTGTTTTCTGGGGACTTTTCATGTGAGGAAGCTCAGGAGAACCTTTCAGTTTTCTGTAGGAGCCTGGTGTAACCAGATACATCTGTGGTGCACATTTGGTGAATGTCTCTGTAGCCCATGCAATAATTAATACTGGAAAGTCTGAAGACAGTGTAGTAAGAAGTGCTTAATTATTTCAATTCTTCTTTCCTTTGTCCCTTTCTGTTATCTTTAAATAGAATTTCACTGTCCTGGTAGTTTGGTACAGATATCACAGTGACATAATTGTTTTGATTTTTCCTTCAAACTCCATAAATAGTTTGTTGGAAAAGCACTTCTAGGATTGTCAGGGTAGCAGGTCATGGGGAACATGACAAGGCACTCTCTGACAGAAGGGATGCACCAATGGGTGGGTTTGGTTCCAGTTTGGAAAACTCCCTGTTGTATGCAAGAGTTGTCTGCTCCTCTGGCATTTAAACATGAACTTTTCAAAGTCATTGTAGAGTCTGAAGTAGAGTCTGCAGGTCACAGCAGATACAGGTAACAGAGAGTCCTTCCCTTCATATCTGTGGTGGTAGCTCAGAATTTTATAATTTAATATCTGTATTGCAAGAGTGTCTTGAGAGCCTGGTGCTTTTTCCAGCGTAAGAAGGTAATGATGTGTGTCCAGCAGAGTTTGCAGTCTGGGAAGTTACAGAGTGTGAAAGTATGTGGGTTTGCCTCTAGAAACCAAAACACTTCTCTGAGTCACACACTTTGCTTTTTCAGGGGAGCATAGAGAGAAGATTGAAAACCGAGCTGATTAGTGTGTGGAAATCAAAGAAGGTAGTTATTGTCGTGAGAGATGTAGTCTTGAATGGAAACAAGCTGCATTAAGCGTGTAAAAACTCAAGGACCATCCATCTTCTTTCTGGACGTGACTTAACTGAACTTGGAAGTGCTGCAGGAAGTATTAAGATTTGTCAAAGCTCGTGAGTGTTGGTTCAGCTCCTGAGCCGCGTCAGCCGAGAGCCGGCTGAAAATCAACCCGCGTCACATCCCCGAAGAAACAAGAACCTCATTGAGGGTTGATTTATGCTGATTAATATTCTTAGAATGCTTCTTAATTTTTCCCTGTATTGCTGCTCACGGGTTGGGGTGGATGTTGCTCCAGGCACTGGCAAGGTATGTTGATTCTTGGAAACGTGCCTACGCTGCGCAAGGGGTTTCCAATTCGTGATCTGCCTAATTTATGGCAGGATGAGCACACGTGGCATGTACAACACCCTTGTTGCCAACTCTTGGGGCATTTGTCAGTTGTCCTAAAAAGATCTCTCTACCCACAGTTGCTGACTGCCGGATTTTTTTTTTGTTTGAAAATTCATCATGCCTTAAGTACGTGGGCATCTGACACATTCCTTGGGAAGGTGTAGATTATGTGTACATATATTGCTCCACAGTTTCTTGGATTCTGGTGGGAAACGGCCGTCCAAATTACGCCAAAAAATTCAGCAGTATCCCCAGCGGGATTATAACAGTGGTATGAATAGAAAGCTGTAGTAAATTCTTTTAGACAATTTTTATTTGTAGTGTCGAATAGCCATTTACCACTAAGTGACTTTTTAAGAGGATTCTAAGCATAAGCTGTTTAATGAACGAGTAAACCACAGCTCTGGGCAGTAATCCATTTCTTCTGGCTTTTATGGGATCTGCATGGAAACCGAAGGAGGAGGTTGGTTTTCAATACCAAAATCATTAGGTGCATCATCCAGATTAAAAAGCACAAGACATGCTGGAAGTATCATTAAACTAAGACAAGAAATAAAATGGGACATGTGGAGATGTAAGAGTTATAGCAGCTTAATAATATAAGCTTTGACTTTAAACCGAACGTGTCTGCAAATCTCTGAGGTTTGGTATTCTCAGGTCACTAAAGGCTAACTCTGCCTGGATCTGTATAGATTATGTAAATTTTTGAAGTAAACCAGACTTCTAGAAGATGAAAATCTGTCCCTATAATTCTCCTTTTAAGACTTCTTTCCTATTACAGTCGAGATTTATGTTGATGCTCCTAACAGAGACATGACAATCCCTTGTAACTTCAGAGAGTACCATAAAGGTGCTGGCATTTGAGAGCAGGCTGGATGGTTCAGCTTCAAACTCATTTTTATGTTCTGAAATCAGATACTTTTTAAAATAATAATCTTTTACAAGCTGCATTAAGACTTAGAATGCCTTGTGTTTATTAAAGGGCATTAAAAGCAAAATATTATCTTTGAAGGGCATCCATTATAAAAGTGTTTGTCTGAAATGCCTTAGGCAGCAAGGATTGGGAGTAGAAAATAAAGCTGCAGTGAAGGGAGGGCTCTGCTGTGTTTCCCTTGCTGCTTGTGCTGGTTACAGCTGGATTCCCAAAGTCTTCCTCCTGTCCTTCTCAGACACTTCCCAGCAGTGGGAGCTCCTTCTACTCAGCTGAGTTTTCCTCACGCCAGGGAAAGTTCCCGTTGGTTTGAGGATAAGTAGCAGAGCCCTGTCTGGAAGGGACAAATGCAAATTATCAGCTGGCAGAGCTCCAGCCGTAATGGGGAGATGCTGAACTCCGATCTGTGTGTTGAGCTCACATTCCTCATCCTTGATTAAAGTCTTGGGGGCGAGGACCACTCCTGGTGGAAATCATTCGTGCCTCCCCTGTAAGATGACGGTTGACTTCAACTCCCTCCTGATCTGGATGTTTCTGAAGTTTCTTTTGAAGTGGGGCCAAGAGGTGATGCAGAGGCTCGTGAGCAGTGCAGGTTTTGTAGGGAGAGTTAAAGTATTTTATTGGAATTACTGCGAGAGTCAGAGAAAATGGATAACCTGTGAAGCACAAACTTTCTTCAAGTCGTCGTACAGATGTGGTCCCACAGCTCTGGTCATATCTAGGACTAGTCTTCTTGGAGTCTAAGAGCTATTTTTGTGCTGGGATTGTGTAAGAATAAATCAGTGGTATTAATACAGTGCCATAGTTAGAATAGCATTAAGTAGGTGACAGTCAGGCAGAGTGTGATGAAGGTCTGTAAAAACACAACTGGCAGGGAGAAGACATTTAGGAGACGTTTATTTAATGTCTCTTGAAAACAAGAATGAGAGCTTTTAGCAAAAGGCAAGTTAGAAATGAACAAAAGAGGATGGTCAGGCACTGAACAGATTCCCCAGGGCAGTGGTCATGGCCCCAAGGCTGACAGAGGTCAAGGAATGTTTGGACATCGCTCTCAGGGACAGGGTGGGATTGTTGGGGTGTCTGTGCAGGGCCAGGAGTTGGACTGGATGATCCTTGTGGGTCTCTTCCAGCTCAGGATATTCTAAATGCCTTTTTTTTTTTTTAATCCAGAAGTCCAGCCTTTGGATTCACTTGACTCCTCAAAGCTGCTTTGCTTTGGCTGCTGCCACTGTAACCTTTTGTGCTGGGAGAGCTGTAACCTTTCTTTTCAAGTCTGGATTTTGCTGCAAGTGCTTGGGTGGTTTTCTTGTCTCTTCTGTTGCAGGTTGTGCAACCTCTGTGGGTTTTTTTGTGGTTAAAAAGAGAGGTAGGAAAGGCTGATTTTAAGTATTAGTCCCAAAGAGAGAAATAAAAGGAAGAGCCAAGTGCTTAAATGCTTTGGAATGAAACATATTTATCACAAATGGCTCTTTGCATTGCTGTAGAATGGGAAGAATTGGTGCTTGGGGATGCTCTTGAAAGATCTGCCCTTTTCAGTGGGATCTAGAGCAGAACAGTGAGTAGAAATGGTTGGTTACATCTAAAACTAGGCTTTCTCCCTGTTTTCTGTTTAATTCCCTGTTACTGCTGAGAGGATCAGATTTAAGCTGTGCTTCAGGCATTCACAATAGAAGCTCCCCCCTTCCTGCCTTGCCATTCCTTCCAAGAAGATCTCTCCATAGGGGCCAAAACTGCAGGGTATTTCCTTAAGCCACTCTCTCCACGGATCAGTGTCTGTTCTGGTGCTGCTCTGGTGATACAGATTCCGTGTGTGATTGTGACTACCCATAACTTCCAAAGAAAGCCCTCAAAAAAGTTATCCCTTGACTTTTGCTGGCTTCAGATTTGCAGCTCCGGTGCAGAAGACGTTTTCCTCTGTGTCTCCAGACGCTGGGGGTGTGTTGGATACAAACCCTTGGGTGTGTTTTTTCCAGTGCCTGGGAGCTGTGTGTGATTGTTCCTTGTGCAGGCGACAGTCGCTGGGTCTCAGAAAGTGGCAGTAATTGTGATAATGTACCATAGAGCTCCTCTTTGTGAAATTCAAGTCTTTTTAACATCACCACCTTCAAAGACAATAAAAATTCCAGTCTGCATTTATCTATTCCCCTGTGAGGAGTTACTGCGGTGTATATTGTATCATTCCATGTGAAATTCTTCTGCTTAATAGTCTCATTTATACACAGTTGTCTGAGGTCAGTTTTCCATTTTGCAGTTGTCAAACAGCTGTCAAATTAAGAGACCAGATCCAAAAGTTCATTTACATTTTATGCCATTCTTTGGGTGCCTGTTTCATATCTTAATATAACTAATGATTTATCTACATATCTTAGTCTTCTATCTGCACTTGTTTTTCACAGATGTTCACATCCTCCTCTCCTCTTCAAGAGCAGCCCTTAAAATAAAGCTTGTGTAACTTTTTATTTGTTGAGGCTTTTCATTATACAGCCAAAGGAGGACGGTTCTGTATTTTCAGTGCAGGCAATGAAAGTGAAAACAGTTTGAATTCTGTCTCATGTTAATGATAATTTGAAATTTGAACTGGGAAACAGAATAATAAAAAAAAGTTTTAAATATGCTGCTAGAAATTACAAAAGAGATAATCTGCATTTCATTCATTTATCATTGGTTTTGGTTAATAATTAGCCCAGCTCTTGATTTCCCCCTTTAACTTTAGATTTCTTGTTCTTCAATAAACCAAAATAAAAAGGGCTTTGTTCACAAATCATCTTTGTAGTAAAATGTATTCATTTTTCATCCTGGGGAATATCAAAGGCTATCACATGAGTGAGAACACAGAGACTAAATTGGATACTATTTGTGGTTTTGTAGGATGATGATTCTTTACGTCGCTGAGTTCCAAGCATAAATTTATATGTGGAAGATTTAGGAGTTGTTTTCTTATTTTTTTCCACTGGTGTAGTGATCAAAGGAATATCTCCATACATGCCATTGATGTCTTACTACAAAGTACTTAAATAGCCCGAGGTAGCCATCTACTTTATAAAAATTCCTTAAAGACAGGTAGGACCCTTGGGTGTTAAACGTATCCTTTTGAGCTCGGTGTGTTTTCAGGGGAGGAAGGCAAGAGAGATTCTATTACAGGCCTGAGCAGTTCTCTGTAGAGCTGAGCTTTAAAGGGCTCTTTAAAAAGTTGCCTTAAATTATGGTCACTGGGGGAAGTTTGTCTGGGATACGCAGAGAACGGTCCTGTGCCTGTTTCAACAGTCATTCCCAGACCCGAGCACTGTAACGTGGTTAACTCTTTCCAGCTTTGGGGGGAAATGTTCTGCTCTACACAGATGTATTTGTAGCCACTTTACATTCTGGAAAGAGGCAGTTTCAAGCCCGTTGATGGTCCTTTGTGCCAGTTGCTTCAAGCCCCTGTGCTTGGCTAAGGAAAGGGAAACAATATCCGTGCTATTTGCTGCATTTCATAGGCATTTCATAGGCAATTATTAGTCTTTTCAGTTGATGGGATCCGCATTGGGATTGTAATAAAACACAAGTCAATGTGAAATTGGATGCAGACTAGGAGAGCAGATAAAACCAAGTGAAAATTAATGACAGATGTAAAACTTATTGGTAATAACGTAGTCATCTTTTTACAATCTTTTTCCAAACTATATTTTTATTTCAGCAGATGTCACTTGAAATCTTCAGAGTAAATCATCTCTTTGATTTCAATTATGATCTTCAATACAGAAAGTAGCTTAATTATGATGGGTTCTGACTTATTTATGAACAGGTTTTTCCATTTGAGGGCAGCACACAGATCCCAGGCTGCTGAGTTGTTCGGAATGGCAGGATGCAGAGTGCTCCAGTAACTATCCATAAGTCTATTTTTATGGCTTCAGATGCCACTAGCATTAAATCCAGAGTCCACAGAGCATCCCTGAAGCTGGAGATCTGTCATTGTCACAGGTGGGACGTGGGGAACTGTGGAGTTGGTTTGCTCAACGTTCTCTAAGTAAAATTTGGGAAAGCTCAACTTTTCAGTGCTTGTTCAGTGCTGAGCATAAACAACACTTCTATAGGTAACTGCAAAAAGCCTTCCCCTCTTACTTTAAATCATAAGCAAGCTTAGTTTCTCCCATGCCAGATCAGGCCAGAGGGCTGTCTGATCAAGGATTCTCTCTCCAGCAGGAATCATGGATGCCCCTCCTGTCTCAGACCTGTTGGGTCTCCTCATCAGTCTCTTCCTGGCCCTGTTGGCAGCACTGGGAGGAGGATGCTGGACATGGGAAGTCCCAGGAGTTGAGACTTTCTTCTCTGACTGGGCAGTACTCACCAGCTCCCTGGGTGCCTGCAGGGATGGTGGGCACTCCTGGAGCAGTCTGGTCAGTGCCTCCGGCTCTTCCCCCCTCCTGCACTCTTGAGGCTCCTTCTCCTTTTCATCATCCCTTGAGCTTTCCCCATCACACTTGTTTGCAGTGGAGATGGAAAAGGCTCTTTTCCTTTGGAAGGTGAAAATCTGTAACAAAGTTATATGGTAGTAGATTCTTAACCTTCAGACATCACAGACATGAGAGGATATGTTTTCAGAAGACTTTCCAGGGGGTTTTGTGTCAGGGACTCCTTGAAACAATGATGGTGTCTTTGTGTCTGTGAAAACTTTTCTCCACAGATTTGTCATTTCCCTTTTTAGCACTGGGAGAGGCCATGACCCCTCACCTCCCTGTTGGTTCCCTGTGTCATTTATGACATTTTTCGTATTCTTCCTCTCTTGCCCTTTTCCAGGCTGAGGAAAGCTGTTCCATCTTGGTTCTACTGTGTGGAACCTGTTCCATACCTGTGATTGTCTCTGTCTTTACTTGGTTTATGAGCTTCTCTTTGGGAAAGGAGGACTCAAACTACAATCCCTGAGGGTGGAGACAGGGATGCAGGAGGGAACAGAAGGGATCTGTACAGTGGCAGTGTATGTACAGGGCAGCATCCCTCCCTTGACAGGCACGTCCCTGCATACACACTCTTAGTGAGTGCAACTGAGAACAGCAAATTCAATTAATCAAGTCCTTAAGATAATTAAAATTTAATAAGACCTCTTGGGACAGCAATCAATCACAGCAATCAACTATCTGTGGTACGGTGCCTCTAGCTTTTGTTTTCTTTTCTTGTTAAGATAATTTCTGAATAGTGACTGACTCTTCCATAGACTCATCTATTCCTACCCTCTGGTGTCCTTTCTCCAGGAAAATGGAATTCATTGGCTTCTTTTCCACACTGACATTTCTCCACACATACCAGCCTCTGCCTCTCATTTGATATCCGCTCACCTGGTATTTTATGGTACTTCTGCAATTCTTCACTATCAGCTTCCACATTTAAAGCTCTGAACAGCTTGAAAGGGAGGGCAAGTGTTCTGTCCATCTGAGCACGTCCTGTTCTTGGGTGAGATAACACCTGGAGATCTCATTATTGGGAAGTACACGAACCATCTTTCCCAAGTGGAATTACCCTGCTTTGAGGTGTTGATCTGTTATAGAGGGAGGGTCACCACAGCCACCACTGTCCCCTGTTCATGTCAGGAAGAAGATGTAGCATCCTTTGAAGGGATGCCATGGACGTGTTGCTCAGGATGGGATTGCTGGCAGTGCCCATCAGCCTGGTACAGGTGGTACTGGTGGTACAGTTGTACACTTGGTACAGGTGGTACTGGTGACCCAGTGAGACCCCTCAGCCCAGGACAGAAAGATGACCTTGGTAAGACCCCTGTTTTCAGCCCTTCCTGTTGGTTTGCTTCCGTGAGTCTGAGCTAAACAGGTTGGCAATTCCATTTGGAGGGCCTGGAATTTCTTATGTATTGCAAAGGCATTTAGGAATGTTGTTCGAATCTGTAGTTCATGCAATTAGTAACCATATATTTGAAGTTAGACATGAGTTACACACTTGGATACCCCACATTCTCAGTGTGGTGGTGTCAATAAGAGATCTACACAGGCTGAGCATGTGCAGTTTGTGCTGAGCTTAAGCAGAGCCAGCTGGGAGGTGTGAGCCCAGGTCTGCTGCAGAAGACAGGATGACTTTGGGCAGCCTCACCTAATGACAGTGCTCTCTGTGCTTTTGCTGCTCAGCTGGCTGCAGGGTTTGTTTTGACCCCTGGCAATATCAGTATATTCTTTCTAAACCACTGTTGTGAAGTCAGGGGGCGTTCAGCCGCCGTGAGGAGGGAGGGAGGTTCAGCAGGTGTCAGTGTAGTGATTTCAAGGTTGACCCATCACACAAGGGATCCAACACGTGCTCCATGTGGCTGGCTCGAAGGATGGCTCGCTTCTGCTTGTGAAATCAGGCTTTCTCCCAAGTCACTGCAGTCTTTTCCTTTGTCCTCAGTGCCCATTCCAGGATGGTTTTTATTTGCTGGAGGAAATGCACATGTTTTCAGCTGCCTTCCAGAGTGTTGCTGTGATCACCCCGTCTTTCTCACCCACGTGTTGACTTTTCCATGAGGCTCAAAGAGAAAGTGCCTCCTCCCCTGCCCAACTGTGCTGAGCAGTTGCATCTGTTTCAGATCTGAAGGATCACTGGTGTGCTGAGAAACTTGTCCCTTTTTTTCTCCCCCCCAAACTATATAATTTGTTCCAATCCAATACTTTTGATTTTTTTTTTCTATCTGCTATTCTGTACTAACCTGGAAGCAAAGAGAATTTTAGAAATGTGTCCTAGCTACCTGTACTGATGTGCCCCCAATATATTGTTTACCATATTTGTGTTCACAGTACCCTTTTATCTCTTTATTTGCCCCAAACAGGCCCAAAACTGAAGCTGAATCAGTGTCAGACTAGTGTGTGAACCAACAGACTGGGTAGAAAAATACTGTATCTATTGGTGACCAGCTGACAGAGCAAAATTAACAAAAGCATCAAAAAAAAGTTTAGACATGTTAGATGGACTGGCTTTATTTGTTATGGTTAATTACTGAAATTAAAGCTATTAGAAAGGCAGGAACGTTTTCTCTCATGATTCATATGGTTTGGCCCTGAAAATTCATAACACAAACTGGATGCTGATAAATTATTTTTAGCACAGGTCATAAAATTAACAGTACAATTTATATAAAAAGGTATAAATTAGAGTATTTAAATGTTATTTTTATGGCATGTTAGGTGGAATTATTTTAATGTAAATGGTTTATTTCAAGGAAACTGTGAAATTGATAAATAAATCTACTCTGTTCCAGTGCTAAACATGTGAAATGTAATCTTCTTGAGTCTTACATCCACAGATCCCTGTCCTCGTGTTTGCAGTAGGACGTAGGTGCTACTAATGTGTGGAACAGGTGCACGTAATTTAGCTGTAGAACCAGTCAAAATACCTTTAATCAGTTTATGTTAAGTCAAACCATATGGGTCCATGGCTGTTTTTCTCCTGCTCTCCCCTCGGTGCCTTTGTGGCTCAGCGTCCTGCAGGACCCAGCAGTGAGTGGGATGGAGGGAGGACTTGGTTGCTGAAATGTTAATCTTTGTGCTCCAAAGTAACAGCTGCAGGTACTGGAAGTGCACAGTGATTTGTTTCAACTTTTCTGCTCTTATATCCGAGTTAGTTTGGGTTGTGAGTGGTGCCCTGAGGAGCATGGACAGACACCGGAGTGTTCCTGGGACTGGAGAGCTGTTAGAGACACTTCAGCATCAGCCTGTGTGAGAAACATAGCCAAGGCTTGAACACAGAGAGAACTGGTCTGATCCATTGCTTTCAACACCGAGTTTGTGATATTTTAAAGCAGATGCAGTGAAAGCAAAGCATAAATATCCCAGAAGATGGGAACACTCCCCGTACGGGCTCTTCCTGCAGTGGAGGAGTGTAGCAACTAGAGAACAGCTTCTCTGCTGTCCAAGGCATGGGAATGTTTTTATATGTGTAAAAGGCAAGTTGCTTTCTCATTCTGGAGTATCAGTTTTGCCAAAGGCCACTTGAACTGGGGCAGAAACAGATTTGCTGGTGGACCGAAGTAGAGTGAGCACCTGACAGCACTGAGCATCTCCTGAGCAGTAAGTGGCTTTGGTTTGTCTTCTTGTAAAAGGTGGATTTCTTCTTTAAGTTGTTGGCAGGGATTTAATTTTTCAGGCACTGTGTTTGGCCTGTATATCCCCTGTTAGCTGGTGGTGCTGGGGGAGAGGTTTTCCACGGGGTTGTGTGTCTGGGTGGTCCTCCCAAGGCCGTAACCAACGTACCCACGGCGGATCTTGTCGGCGCGGGGCCCGGCGCCGCAGATTTATCTCGTACCACAGCACCAGGGCCAGGGAGCTGCTCAAGGACCCTGCCCACAATTAATAAAACTAACTTTCGAAGCTGTCTTTTCCTTTCCTTTTATTAAAACAATTGGGAATGTCAGGTTTTTCTCCCTTTGAAGTTTAATTTCAAGTTCATCAGCGGTACCAGTGGCCTACATTTCTGCAGATCACAGCTTCGAGAATCAGAGGATAAATTTACTCCTGAGACGTTTGTAGAATTTGTTTTCTGGAAAGCTAACCTTAATTAACATTTAGCTTCATCTTTAGAGTCTCCTCAGCAATTAATTTCAAGCAAATGCATACAAATAAAAAGTTCCTTTGGCAGATATTTAAAATAGCCATGGTAGTAAGTACACCGTTAAATACAAAAATACTGTTAAAATCACTTTCAAGGCAGTTTTTATACATTTTTTGTAACCTTTTACTTAAAGTAAATATCTCCAAGCCGTTCATTTAATGACTCATTCTTTTTTCTGCTAATAGAGTCTAAAAAACAAATGTTGGCTAGTGTTATTAAACTACTTTTAAGAAAACTTAACTTGGGAAGCTAGAGAAAATATATTAGATGGCACACTTAGGCAGAGTCAGAGAGACCACGAGATAATTTCAATTAAAAAACTACGGGAAAATAGTTTTAGTGGCTGGTAATAGTAAAAGAAGAAAGGAGCCAACTGAGCAGCAAACAAGGCAGAGCTGTGCTGTGAGGGAGCGTGTGCGAGAGTGCTGGCATTTCTTTTATGCCCCTTGTGAAAAGATCCCATCTTTGTTCTCTGCCCTCTGAGAAGACTTCAGCTCGAATGTTCTGGGTGGCAGAAGACATCGGCTGTCCTTTCAGCTCCCAGGCCCCTGTCAGCACTGCAGCCGGGCAGACAGCAGCACTAATCACGTTAAGCCCCGGGCTGCCAGCACCGGGCCAACGCAGAATTCCCGCATTGTTTTCGGGGTGCGGGGCCGGGGCGCGGGGCAGGGTGTGCCCAGCCTGGAGCTCCCTAAATCTTGTTGGTTACACCTCGAGCAGGAGCCAAGGCGTCAGACAGCCCCCATTGAAGGGTTCCCCTCGACGGGGCAGTAAATGCTAATTCGGTGTCAATTAGAAAAATGCCAGTGACGGGCGCTGCAGTTAATCAGTGGTGCTTCTGTTGATTCGTGGCTGGGGGGGGGGGGGGGTCCTGCTCCACATATTTTGTTCATCTCTCACCACTTTGCTTTTTTAATTTTAAGCAACTTGACTGTGTTTTGCTGTTCCATGTCCATTTTAGGTGTTGCCCCAAGCTTACTTTATGCAATACGTCCTTCAATCACCCGCCGCGGTAAATCGTTGAACACCTTCTCCTTAAACTTCAGTATAACTCTTGTATTTGAGCATTTTCATTAAATTTTATGAAATTAAAATTTAATATTGTGGGATTGAGCGTTAGAAATGTGTGGCAAACTCTGCTAGGTGAACGTGAGTGTACTTTACTGATAAATTTACTCCAATGAAAAGCGAATCCTGCTTTAAAACAGCGTTCCCACCTTAACTTTCAAAGCGTGTAAAATGTATCTCACAGATACGTGGTGCAGTCTGGCTTTTTGATTTTCTTTTTCTCTTTTTTTTTTTTTTACATTCCTGTGAAAACATTGTTTCTCCAAGTTAGCCATGTGTTAACCTCAAAAATGTTAGTTTTATGGGTAGTGTTGCCCTCATAAAACAAAAATGAATGGATAACACTTTAAAGTAGTCTGCAGAGGAAAAGGAGTTTGAAATAACATTCTGCTCTGACTTTCTTGACTAATTTAAACTACTGTTATATTTTTGGTTAAAGGTTAATGTTCCTTTAATTGGCCTTTTAATCGGACATCTGTGTTTGGTTGGGGGGGGATCGCATCGAACAACATGCCCTTAACGTTCCCGTTTCTCCCTGGAAATCCTGAGGGATTCTCTGGCCTTTCTGCAGTGTGCTATCTGAACTAATTGCCTCCATGCCTGCAACAGCTTTCTGCCAACAAATAGGATAATATTTTAGAAACTAGGTAAATTCTAGCACTGACTTTTCGATCCTTCGAATGGCAGCGTGTCTGAGCTTTCAGGTGCTCCTTGGAGTTGGTCTGGGGAGGGAGAATATTAAAAAAACCAGCTTTAATTAGCAAAATAAGATTTTAATTAAATAATGAAAGTATGTATTTGATTGTATCGTGTGGAAGGTCTGAGAAAATGATTGATTTTTTGATGTTTGAAGTTTATGCCTTGTGCAGTGCTCCATTCTCTTGCACGGGGTGGTGTGTTCATTATATTCATATTTGTTTTAGCCAAGACCTGCTTGGACAGAAATCAGTGGCAGATTTACGCTGCCTTTAACAGGAGTAGGATTGATCCTGCAGAGCTAGATATGAATATTGTTATGTGCTACTAGAAAACAGGAGGGCAGCAGACCTCAAAAGGAGACATCTCATAGTGAAAGCATATTTAATTCATCCACCCATTGGCACTGCTGCAAACATGGGAATGGCTTTGATTTTATAATTGGAGTAATCAAAAGTGCGAGGAGACAGTCAACTTAATTTGATTTTTTTCCCTTTTTTTTTAAATCTCTGAATACTGATGTACTTGGTGCATAGCCAATTTTGGTTTCCCGTTGAGAAGCGTGTACTGCATTTTCCATTTGATTGTGTAGGTCTTTCTTACATTAGTAGGGGACAGGGAAATGTTGGAAAAGAAAGGCACCATGTTAGCAGGGAGCCTCAGTAATTTTGTAATGCCTGAAATAACTTCTAACTGACTTAATGCTATTTATCTGTTACGGAATAATAATCTCTCTGTAACATAATTAAAACATGAATTAAATCACTGCTTGTCCAAAAAGATGGAAAACTTGAGAAAACGGCGTGGTAATTGCTAGAAATAGACCTTTTAGTTACAAAAAAAGCATTTTGTGGTGCCTGTATTTTTATGCCTGGTAAACACCAAGGGCTTTCTGGTTTTACAAACCTGAACGGTTCTGCTTTGTCTCACAGATTTACGATTTGCTTTGTGCATAAGCTCTGCGTTTCTTATTGGAATAACGATACATTTATTTTAGGCAATATGGGGCCCTGTAAAATAAACAGTTTTTCTTTAGTGCAGTAAATAATAACCGGGAGAAAGATGCAAATGCAAGACCCGCTCAAATGCTCTCTCAGTTTTCCTTTGTGGTAACACAGACACACATCTGTGTGTTTGTGTGGGTTTGTGCCCACTGTGAGAAATTCCCTTCGTGCTGTGGAACGACACGGGGCCGTGATTTCATCCTCCATGTGCTTTCTGTCCATGGCACCGTGGCCCTGACAGTGGCTGGAAATCCCACTCCACGTTAGTTTATTACCAGCCCACTACTGTGTAGTGTCTGATTTTTCTCCAGTGCCAGAACAACCTCCAGGAAGCCACATGAAAGTTCGGTTCCCCTTCCCACGAGTGTTCTTAATTTATTCCGAAGTCACATTTCTAACAGTGGGCTGAGGCTCGGGCGCTGTGTGTGGTTTTGGAATTACAGCAGCAAACCACAAAGACAAAAAGCTGCCGGCCCAGATCCCGCAGTTCCTGGATGCAGAGCTCACTGGCTTCCCCCGTTTTCTGCTGTGGAGAACTTTAAAAGGATTCTGTCAAAACAACTTAGGATCACAGCCTAGGCTGTGGAGTGTGGTGGAGGGAGAAATGATTTCCTGAATAGTTTGGAAATCTTGGTTAAAAAGCTGTTGCACGTTGCTGGGGTGTGTTTTTTCCTCTTCCCTGCTCTGTAGGTCTGCAGAGGTTTGTGGAGGTGCCCACTGGAGCTGAGGGGTGCATGTTGTGCTTCCACAGGCTGGATCAGGGCTGGAGCTTGTTTCAAACTGAGAGAACAAAGTTGGATCCCGGATCCCAAATCCAGGATGGGAAAAGTCAGCACTTCTGGCAGCGAGATCCCTGTTTGCATTAGAAGACCCAAATGCCTCCTACACACACTGCCAGAAATGCTCTGCTGAGTATTTCACATCTGGGTGTTCTCAATACATTTTGAAACTAAACATTTATTTCAAGATTATTTTTATGAAATTATCAGTTGCTGGTTCAGGGAAAGCCTAATTTTAGGGCTTTTCATCCTGTGCTGTGGGAAATCCTCCGGATGCTGGAACAGGCAGTGTGACTTTATTGTTCCAGCAGTAAGTAGAATTTGTTACCTGGACAGGAGAAGTTGACACAACTCACATTCAGAAAATTCATATGAAGATTTATTTTTTTTTTTAAGTATTAAATTATTTTTTTTACAAATAAATAATTTTAGAAGTGCTTTTTTTTCATGTATACAGTGAGTGTGGCAGAGCTGTACTTAGCAGATCAACATTGTTTTTCTCTTGCCTGCAATCCCACAGAGCCCATGGTGGGGGAAGCTGCAGCATCCAACCCTCTGAATTTGTCCTCTCCCATCCCAGGTGTCTCTTGCTGAGCTTGCAGCAGGGCAACCAGCAGTGTTGGGATGAGTTCAGGGCTATTTTCCTCCAGCAATGTGAAATGTTGAATCCATTCCTGTGTATTTTTCTTTGGCAACCCTCGCTCCTTTTGTGGCCTCACCGACGGGTGTCTGAGCAAACCAGCCTTTCAGGTGTGTGCTTCGATACCTCTCGTTGATTTAAACCTCCAAGAGTGAAAATCATGAGCTGGCTGGGTTAAATCCCCAAACCTGTTGCCTTGCAGGGCTGATGTCTGCATCCCACACTTCCAGCAGGGCTGAGGACCTGGGAGCACAGGGAATGTGTGCTCAGGGAGCCCGGGGAGCGCAGGATGAGGGGGAGTGTGAGCAAGGCACGGTGCTGTGGGCAATTATCTGGGCTGCTCGGTGGTGTCAGCTTTTAATTCAAGTTAACAGGGTTCCTGTGTGACACTTGTATTTAGACCACACTGGCGTATATTACTTGCAGGACTTTATTTTTCTATTTTTAATTTATAGAAGTGCTCATCTTCACATATGGTAACATTTTTTCCTTTTGCAGTAATATAGCAGTTTTGACTGTTATATTATACAGGATATTATGGATTACATATCAGTCTGTACTTTTCATAAGAGCCAGGATCTCTGCACTGACTCTGACTATTCTGACTGGTTAATTTGAACAATCTTAGTGTGTGTTTTTGAGGCTACTGGGAGGGACAGATTACAGCAAACCCTTAAATCATAGGTAGCTCCATGCAGAATGAAGTGCATGGCTTCAAATTAACAACATTAATTATCAACTTCAGAAGAGAAAGTTCCTTCATCTGTGCTCTAACTCATTTATAAAGTTCATTTTCTATGTGAGAGATAGTACTGTAATGCATAAAAGATGCACCAGAGTATTTGTCATGGAGACTGCTGTGGTTTTGCTTCACTGGGTGCTCACTGGAACAGGACTGAATTTCAGATGAGAGCTGGGTGCTCACTCACGTTTCCTTACAACAGCCATGGTGCAGGATTAAAAACAGACCACCTTGTTTATGTCCTTAGATCAGCTCGGTTTATTACACCCTTACGAGTTTTAATTTACTAACATTTAGGAATCCAATCATTTAATCACAGGGGAGGAATCCTGAAAGTGGTTTAAAGGGGATTTTAAGCTTGGGACGGGGTGTGTCTGTGTAAATACTCGTGTGTGTGTGTTGTTAGGAGTCCGTACACGTGCGGTACCAGCCGAGCTTTGGGTGAGCTCACGTTCACCTGCCCGCTGAAGGACCAGAATTCTGAGGCTGTTCATCCTCTTCCCTTCATACCAACTCTTCCAGGGAATGAGCTGGACTGGGAAGATGAATCCATTTGGAAAATATTTTAGACTTTAGGGCTCTGCAGACGGAGCCAGCCGCGTGTGGAAGGGCAGTGGGGACAGGAGCTGAGGTCCTTCGCTCCTGGAGCCCGTCCCGACTTCTCCCGTGTTGTGCCAACATGAGCTCTGCCCACCCACGGGCAGAATATTAAATAGCTTGGGGTTTATTGCAAACTTTTCAAAACAACCTTGCAGTTGCATGAGCCTGGTTCGGCACTGAAACCCAGAATGGCCGAGGATGATTCTGAAGGAAAATCTTTAGAAAACTTTGCAGTTCTAAGCAGCTTTTACTGTATTTTTACGTCTTCCCTTTCTTTTCACACCCTTTCACACCATGGCTTGTTGCCTCTGGGCTGGGGACAGTGAAACCTCTTTGTCTGCTTTGGTGTAATTTCCAGTGAGAAAATCAAGCTGTTTCATGGGAAAACTCTGTGGAGAGGGTGTGTAGGGAATGGTGAAGTTAATGTTTATTTAGTTTGCATTTAATAATTGCTTTAAGAATGAATTTGCTTCAGATTTTGAAGAACTTTATAAACTAAACTCACACATTCTTGGCAAAGAGGCAATTATCTAGATTGTGTTCCTCATCATAGAGTGGTTTTTTCCCTTGGTGATTTTTTTTTCCCTCATTTGGGAAGAATTATTTGTTAAGGATGAAATTCCATTTAAGCTGACAAATGTTCTTACGAATTAACTTAAAAAATGTGTGAATGTAAGTATAGTTCTTTACAGAGGATGGCATTATAGCGTTTTTAATGAATGTAAAAGTTGCATCCTATAACTTAGAATGCTGCATGGAGACTTCAGGCTCTGACATCTTTAAAATAAACAGAAATGACATTTAATCAACCTCAGCCCTATTTCATGTAAACATTTATCTGGAAAATGGGGTTTGTTCTTCTGTGGCCGCTGACTGGGAGGTGTTGCCAGCCCTGCAGTCTCTGCCAAAGGTTTATAAGAATTAAGATTTGAACCTGAGGTGTCCTGCTTTGAGCAGGTCTTGTTTTTCCCCTTGATTGAGCGGCGTGTCGAGATCAGTTAAGCAGAACTGCTGCTGAGCTGAGCTTTTAGCACACTGGCTTAGTGTGGGATGCTGGTCTTCCATCAGCCAGGAGCCTTTCTCATACTCAGTCTGTGGTCCATTAAAAATTGGAGATGGAAATCCTACTGGGCCTCAGGTAGCTTGGAGAGCATCTCCTTGGAGCTGCCCCATCATGTGTGATGAGGGAAGCGTGAGCTGAGGGGTTCTGAGAGGGAGTGGTGTTCCAGAAGTGGTTTTGGCTCTCCAGCAATGGAGATGAAAAGCCAATTCCTCTCCCAGACACGATTTCCAAGCGCAGTGGGGCTCTGCAGGGAGCCTGGGCTTGCTTTGTGTTCACCTCTGCAAAAGTTCACCTGTGCTGCACCCAGGAGGAGATTGGGCTTTTGGAACCTCTTAGTGCTGTACTACAGGTGGGTTTAAAAAGCCCAACAAACTTAAAGCTCTGAGAACCAGCACTGAAAATAATCCCAGGAAATTTCCCAGGGGAAAGTATGTTCTTAGTGGCAATTTGGTGGCTGAAGTCATTTTGGATTCCCGGAGTGTAAAGTGTGCAGTGCTGAGGGACCTACTCTGCTCTGTAGAGGGAGGAAGAGGGGCTTTTTTATCATTCAGGTGGAAAAGGTATGTCTGAAATGCAGAGACTCACATTCACCAGCTACCAGCATCTCATCATTTACAAGTTTAACCCTATAGCTGCCACCGGGATAAAAGAGAAGAGTTTGAATTGCAGAGCTGCAGTGGCTGCCCTGGTTTGTCAGCCAAAAATGGGTTTGTCATGGCTGGAGTAACACCTGAATCTCTGTGCAATTCTAGGTGTGAGTATTTCAATCACAACTAACCTGCTTTTGTGCTTCAATTACTCTCCTTGGAAGCTCCTGTTACTGCTGTGGAGCAACAAGGAATTTTTATCTCCATTCCTGGAATAATACATTGATGACATTAAATGGAGACATTTGAGTAATTCAGCTACTCAACAATATTTTTTAATCGCTGAAATCTGGATTTTTGCAATCAATCCTCTTATCCTTGCTTTCTGTTGGATTGATGTAGCTGTTACTTTGGGGACTGGAATCAGAGGAGTTATCTTTTGGGTAGACAAGTGATTGATGAAGCATTAGACATTCACCAAGACATTATAAACATTTGCCTTTTCCTACTTCTGCTTCAAATGACCTAAAGCCTTTCCCAAAAAGGTTAGTTGCTTCAAAAAGCTACCAAAAACATCTTTATGCTTTCTCTGACATAATATTTTCCGAGGGGGGGTGGCTGGGCAGTTGGCTGTGTGGAGTAACCTTTCCTCCTCACCATATGTGCACAACTCTCATTATACTCGTAGGAGAGAACTACATGTGCATGGAGGAGAAAAATAGGTCCCGTGTGTCAGAGCTGTCAGGAATTTTTTCTTCCACTACATTGCTTTGCTTTCTTTCTACCTACAGGAACTTTGCAGTTTTTGCACCTTGTTATCCGCTGCCTGTCAAATGTCACATTTTCTAATTCCTTATTCTCAGAGCTGCCGTGAAGGTTTCGGGAGGGTTTCTCAGCGCTCTGTGTGTGTTGCTCTGAAAAACCTGCAGCACAACATGGAATTTCAGCTTTAGGAGTAGAGAGAGAAGTCAGGAACACAGCAAATACAATGTTGTTTTTATAAATTGTTCTTTTTTTTTTTTTTCTGGAATGACACACCTTTCTGGTGCCCGCTCAACACTGAACGTGCACAGCGGAGCTTCTCTCCCGTCTCCCCTTTGTTTAAAAATGTGACACACAAAAATCTAAGCTATAAATAAAAATCATCTCTCCAAGAGTGTTTTAAAAGCTATTTAAAACATTCGTATAAATAAAAAGCAAGCTGGTGTTTATTCAGCATCTTTGCCCTCCAAAGAACGTTGGTGTCTTTTCAGAGAATCATGCATTTATGGAGGCAAGTAGAGATAAGTTTCAAAAAAATATTTGGTTTAGTCAGGATCTAGATTCAATAGGAAAAATGAAGCTTGACAGAAGAAGAGGAATATATTCCTGTGGGTGGAGGTTCAGTAAGAGCATTTTGTCACATACAATGTTTTAAATATTTTTTACAATAAACGTGGATTAGTTTTTTAAAATAAGTGTGAATTGTGGAAAGCAAAGCTTTCCCTCTTCTGTCACTCTTCTCCCTTTTGCGTAAAACTCTTATTATTCTGTCTGACAACCTTTCATATTTTTCCCTCTCTTGCTTTCTTTGCTTTCTCTTGCTTTTCTTTGGGGTAGATAAAATAGGATTGGTTAAGAAAATATGTAGTATCTCTAACTTTGGTGTTGCTTGAGTGAGTTCATTAACTGTAGTTGTAATGTTGTTCCCGCTCTGGTGACCTCGTTAGACAAAAATGCAATAGTTACTTCTAAAATTACTTTATCTGTTTTTGCTGATTTGACTTCAGAATTTTGGGAAGCAGGTGATGGATGTGTCACCCATTGCTGCAATTGCCTGTGGAGAGCTGAAACCACCATATTTTTAGTTAAATCCACTACGTGACTCGCAGAAGAATTGATCTCATTTGGGATGGGAAATACAAGGAAAAAAATCAGTCCTTAGTAGTGTTATCCAAGGTTTGGACTGGACTGGGGACGAGGCATAAGCTGTTGTTTATTAAATGCCTGCTGTGTTTCGAGCTCTGCATTAGTATGACTTAATCCTGCTTTTTATGCCTGTTTTAATAATAAGCTTTTACACTGACCACTGAGCCTCAGAATCCTTCCCAAAACGTGGCTGTAATTTTGTTGGGGAGGGCAGTGAAGGTCCTGCCTGTGGTGGTGGGACTGTGGTGGCAGGACCTGCCCATCCATGTGCTGCTGGCAGTGCTGGTGGCCATTTTCATCGATAAATAGTTGCTAAACGAACGGAATAAATCAACCTCTGCACTTTTTTAAGGAATCGATGGCAGCACAGCTTGGTGTTGTATAAACAGCCAGAATTCCTGGGCGAGGTGAAGTTCCTAGGGCTGTAGGCAGGGCGAGGAGCACCCCTGGGTGGTGAGATGGCTGCAGACTGTGGAGCCAACAGAAAAATCAATACCATTTCTGGCCCTTAATCATCATTTGCAAAGGTGAGAGAGGTGCCCCCGTGTAATAGTGCTAATTGCTGCAGAGGGAACCTGCATTAACGTTTTGCAAGAAAAGCTGGATTGAGAGGGAAGTAAATCTAGTAGGAGGCTTTATGGAAACACAGCAATTTCATACATATAAAATTCTCTTTTTTTTTGCACAGTAGTGTTGTGAGACTGTGTCTTTTCCGGTGCTGGGGGCTTGGTGGAGGGTAACCCTGCCTGCAGAAAACAGCTCTGCCTCGTACAGGTCCAGCTCCACCTCTGTAATGTCTTTAAACCACTACTGGATCCCATGGAATTCTGCTGGTTTTTATCTAGAAGTTAAATCCGTGTGTTACACTCACATCTGCTCTTATATATGAGATTTCCTTTAGGTTTTACAACCCATCATTTATCCTGATGCTTTACGGACACCTCGAAAATCCAAACGTATTTTCTCACGTTTGAGGCCCAAAACATTTTATAAAAAACTAGAGAATTAAAAAAATGGCTTAAACTGCCTTCACAGTGTGGCTAGTGTGAAATGATTTCTATTAATTCTCACTAACATAAAGCTTAAAAATTATAGTTTCTATATCTCAGAGTGAAAAAAACCAGTGGTGTAACTTCAGCAGCGCCTTTCCCGTCATCTGGTTTTCTACTTCTCCCCTCTCTATCCAGGCATGGCTAAAGGAATTCCAGGAGGAAAGCATGGATGTGAAGGGGCATGAACATGTTTGCCTACATCAGGGATATCTGTAAAATTTATAATCTTGAAAAATCAATGCAATTCAACCCAGAAATATTATTAGATTACAAGGAAAATGGTTTTACTGAGGGGGGGAATTGCCACTGCTGTGTCTTCTAATCAGTGATTGAAAACTGTGAGCAAAGTTTAATTTTAAGATTTGGGTTCTTGCATTGTACAAAGCCCTTGAAATTAAGAGGTTTTGTTGCCTGCAGTGGAATTGTTTGTCATGCAGCTTTAGATGAGTTAAATCAATAGCCAAAATCCTATATTGCAGCGTAATTTAATTAGAATTGTAAATAATTTGGTCGAAATTATAATTCATTATCAGTTCATTAACGTGTATGCTTGTATGAAAAATGCCTTTAACTAAAGAATCTTTAAATAAACCAAACCCTTTCTGTCGAGAAAGAGCTCTGGGAATTCCATTAACTAACAGGAGAATTTTGTTCTGTATCTTCTCTGTCAGCAACTTGCAGCGCTTCTCAAAAATATGTGAAAATCTACTGTTCCTGTTAACATCTGCCACTTAACATTTCACATGTTCTGCTGTGTTGTAAATAATTTATTCTATGGGTACATTTTTATTTCCCCCTAACCATTGTGTGCGGGGGATCACGCAGGGAAGGTGCTGCGTGGTGCAGAGGTGGAGAGGGTTTGGATTTCCAGGGGTTGTAATAGTGTTGTAGGGCATAAATCCCAATCCAAACTGAATCCATAGTGATCTTTTCATTTGCTTTTGAAGTGATATTTTAATTGACTCCTGTTAGCTTTGAATTCTCTTATGAAAGATCATGTATTATTGATAACTCTTTGTTCCACGTCGTTTCATTGGCAGTCTGTAGCTGTTTCCAGTTGACTAAAAGAAAGAGCTGCTTAATGTGGAAGCTGCTGTGGGTTTTCCCATATTATTTCTTGCAATAGCCAGTTTTTTCTTCGAGGTGTTCCATGTTTAACCTTATTGCTCTTCAGTTTGAAACCAAGGCTTAAACTTATTGCGGCTCCGACAAATGAAAAATTTCATTCATCCTTTTCCCTCGCCTCGTAAAACTATTTAAGAAACCACAAAGACTTGGCCAGGAGCTCCGAAATGATAAAATTCATTGCAAGATTAGAGAATTTATATCCAAATCTACATGTTGATTTTTAAATACTCCTAAATTAGATCCATCTTTTTGTATATACAAAGAGAAACCCCCTTCCCCGCCGAAACCTGGGTTGTAAATCACTTGCCGTCCGTCTGGCCAACACCTGATCGCACATGCCATCACCAGGAAGGTTTCAGCACTGTTCTTTATTATTTAATGATTGAAATACTTTTTTTTTTTTACCTGCTCCCAAGGGCCAGAAGATTTATAATCCTTTGGGGGGCCCGTGGAGCTGCAATATTTCCTTTCACAGTCGCTCCTACTCCAATTGCGAACGGTACTTGCAGGGTAACTAATATTGTTTCCTCCTCCTACACTTTCCTTTTCCTGAAGTCATCAGATAACCGTTTGTTTGCTCTTATGTGCTCTTGCAAGAGCTCTAAAATTCCAGTTTCTTGACTGACCAGATTCCCTTTCAGATTTCACATGGTTCTGGTTTGGGGGGAATGCCGGCGGGGATTTGCTTTCGAGATCGTGCTCCCTCTTTATCCCAAAATCTTTGTTTCCTGTGCCTTCCTCTTTTGCAAAGGGCATGTAGGAAAAAGCTGGCTACAGTATCCTTGAAAAACATCATGGAATTAAAAAAAAAATTGCTAGGAAATTTGCCTTATATATGAGATTTTTTTTTTACTGTCTTGCATGCAATATTAGAAATTTATGAGGCTTTCTTTCACTGGAGTTGAAAACTAGGAATCTGATGAGCACAGTAATAGTTGTATTTTATTATTGTCTTTAATGATATACCTACAGAGCTTTGCATTAAGTAATCTTCAGCATTTGAATTAAATAATAGTGCTTTTCTCTATATATAGTGTCTGCAGATAATATGCTAGAAATATTTACAGCAGCTTCTGGACACAGTCATCAAATATTTTAGCAATCCCCTGAAAATTCCTGTTGCTTAACATGATGTGCTCTTTCCGTTTTTGTAAAGTCTTTCAAAATGAGAAAGAGAAAAAAAGAAAATGGAAAAAATGTGAAGAAAAGTAATATAATGTTCAACTTGGGGATTATCTCTGGGAGTGAGGCGTCATCTCTTGGAAAATCTCATGAGATCAATGAATTTATGCAAAACTGAACACCTTGGGTGAAGCATTTTAGGAAAATAAGTGCCAAAGAAATCTGAAAGAACTGATGAGACTTTTTTTAAAATGCTTTTAAATATTGTATCAGTGTTTGAACACCAGAATAAGTTATCCTTGAGCTGAGATCACTTTGCATGCTCAGGAGTGGGTGTAGGAGTGTGTGGTACTTCATTTTGGGATATGGGAAATCGTGTGTCTGTATTAGGTGAAAAGTTCAACATCATATTATATGTTTTCTTGAAAGAACGAGCTTACACAGCAAGTGATTGTGAATTCCATCAGTTTTCCCTTCTGCATCCTCAACAAACATTGTTATTACAATCCTGAATCCCATAGATTTGTCTGATACTGTTTTACTCTTCAGTTACATTTTCAAACTTGTGAGCGGTGGTGCACATAAACCTCATTTATTTTTAGTATTTTATCTCTCTCAGAATCTCCTCTGTTCTCCTTCCTTCCACGTCGTGACACTGATCCAACCAAAACCCCGCTCTCGCAGCCTTTTTTATTTGATTTGGAAAACTGGAGTCCTAAATATTGTTTCGGGTAATTGGAGGACCTAAAAAGCATAACTTATTAAACAATTCCCTTCCTTATTTTGTTACACTAATATATAGAATTTAATGTGTTTTTTCCTGTGGATTTTTTTTTTCCACCGCTTATAAATTCAAGCGTTAGTATGTGGGACGGACTCAATTTCCTCGTAGCTTTTATGGATTTAATTACATTTGGGACCTTAATTTGGTTTTAAAAATCCCGGTTCCACACTTGTGGAAACTGGAGAAAATCAATTTTTCGCAGTTTCTGCTCCTTGTCCAAACTATGGTGGTGCACAAGGAGACTTCCTAAAATCCCAGTGAACCTTTACCCTCATGCTTTCGACTGCCTTCGTTGTACCAAGGGATGTAAGCAGAGACACGGATGGCTGAGAGCAGCTTTCCCTCTATTTCAAGTAGAAACATGTTTGTTAGGGTTGTTTTTTATTTAATTCAAGTATTGTTTGAGTCAAATATCTGGAATCTTGGATGTGAAACCCAATTTTTTCAGATCTTGCTTCACTTTAATTTGGGGATAGCAGGGAAAGGGCTGCTGCAGCTCACGTGGGGCTGTTGGCTTGGGAAGTGTAAATGCCTTGAAAAGCTGAATTCAATTTTGTTTGTGAGGGTTGTTTTTTATTTAATTTCTTTTCCAATCCACTATGAGAACTAGAAAAGGTTTATATTGCTCTCCAGACATTGCTCAGATCCTGAACGAACGGTGTAGTCCATAGCTCAGGTAATGGCTGTGAAAAGTCATGGATTTTTGAAGTTGTTTTGGGTATTGGATTTCAGGCAGTAAACTGTTTGCTGCTGCTGGTAATTCTGCTGGTTGTTCTAGGCAGTGTTTATGTTTTAATTCTTACACACAGTCTTAAATTAAAAGTGTGTATGCCTTATTTTCGGGCAGTAAGAAGCTCAGCCTGTGGCCCCAGGACCTGATTCATGCCGGGGGCACCGGGGGCAGGTCCCACTGCAAACAGAACAACCTCCCCCTGCCCTGCCTCTTCTTTTCCCATCATTCTGAAAGATGCCAACACACAAATGACTCTTCCAAAACACAGAAGCTGTTCTGATACCACATCACAGGATTTCACAGGGTTTTGGTTTTTTTTTTCCTCTGATTTCCTCCTATTTTGAGAAGCAGGCAGCAAGCGGCGCACAGGCCAACTGGGATACTGGGAAAATGCTCAGCATCCTATCCATTATGCATGGCAAGTGTCCTTCATGCTGGGGGACACATCAGCAGTTTCTGAGCTTTCAGCAGCTCCTCCTGTGGTCCCAGTCCTGCCCGTCTGTCACGCAGCCTGCCAAGGTTGCCCCATCTCTCTTTCATTTGATATGGGCTGGGAATGACAGGCAGGGCAGCGAGGGCGGGCGGTGGGACTCCAAGTACAGCTGCTGAAAGCTGTCAGGATCTTGCCAGCTCATCCCCTAAATGAAGACCTTCCATCGTGGTCTTTCTCCATGGCTGGAGACTTTCCCAAATCCACCACGTGCTTTTCCAGAAGCCCCGAACAGGAGTCACTGTTTGTAGGGATGAAAAGCACGGCAGAGATTTTCCTTTCCGTGCCTTTGGCGTTCAGAGGCATCTCTGCTCCGTCTCGTCCCCTCACACCCTGCAATTGTTCAAAGCCACCTTCGTGTCTCCCTTTACATGGTGCTCTCACACTTTGCTTTTCCATTATTTACTGCATGCCATCTGTTCTATGTTCTGAAAAGTTTCCCAGTGCTGTTGGACAGCCACATTCCCTCTCTTTTCCCCCCATCCCTCCCGATCCCCCAAAACTCCCTGTTCTCAAAGCACAGTTTGAAGTGAGCTGTGAGATTTCCCCACCTCCTGCTCCCATTTTGGGTGCCCTGCTAGGGCAAAGCCCTCTCCTCCTCCCTTTTAGTAACAAATACAGTGCTGACAGTTACAAACCTTTTCATGTTGCCAAGAGTCACGGGATGAGTTTATAAACCACTCTGTCAAAAAATAAAAGCTAAAACTCAAAAAAGGCAATTTGTGTTGATGTAGTATCAGGGTATGTATTATTTTTTACATTGCAAATGTAGTATTAGGGATATACATTTTCTTTTATGCTGTAATCCAAGGCAGTAGTAGCTGGTTCCTAGTGTGCAATTTCCTTCTAAACTTCTGACATAGTTACAGGACTTTTGAGTTGGAAAAAAACAAATCAAGGAAAGCCCCCCCCCCAAAACACCCATCCTGCGTGGTGTGCTGGGTGTGGTAATGGTACAGCCCATAACAGGGTGAACCCAGACCTCTCGTACCCATAAAAAGAGATGTCTTGTCCCAAGACCTTTATTCATTAAACTGTGTTTATCCTGCCTCCCCTATTCACCCTGCGGGGAGAGCTACTACACGAGTAGTCCTATTTTTAATAGGAACATTCATAAATAAATTAGCCTCAGGGGAGGCCAGGGAAGAGGTTACATCTGTGGTTGCAGATGAAGCAGTTCCACGAGGGCAGGATGATATTATTTACTGCCCGGGTCGGTATTCCTGCTCGTTCCTTTGAAACGCACAAAGCTCCCGACGGCTTCAGCGCCGCTTTGCAGCTGGAAATCCCCATTTAACACAGGGGTAGTGCACAGTCCTGCACTTTTGCTGGAAAAGGGGCACTTGGTTGAGTGCTTTCCTTCCCTGTGTGCCCCAAGGAGGTAATGCCTGTACTGATGATAAACCCAACAGGTGCCAGGGCTGGTGGGTGCTGCAGCCAGTTGGCTTCGTGCCGGCAGAGCACAGTGGCTATATTGTGTCTCTAGGTTTTTGTGTGCTTCCATGTCCTTCTGAGGGATGGTATAACCCAGTTGAAATACATACTTAAACTCCTGAGGGATTAAGTGTGTTTCCTTTGCTTTACAGTTCAGAATTTTACAGTTTCTTTGTTTGGGGGTTCTCAGATTGCTTAATGATTTTTCCCCCCCCCCATTTTGCCCAGATGTGTGTAATAGCAGTATTTGAACCTTACTAGGTTTGCCAATTTTATTACTCAACATATGGTATATCCTTTTATTTTTGTCTAGTATATCATTCTTCTGCTGAGAAATCCCTTGGTACAGGCTTTTTCCTTATTATTCTTCAATGGGTTGGTTTGTAACTCGTCTGTACTCCAAAATTCAGCTTTCTGCTACTGATTCAAGGAGACAAAATGTCAGATGTTTTGCTTCTGTCTGAAAAGTATTGTTTAACCTATCATTTACTGGAAGTATCACGATCAATTAGTGTTAAAAAATCCCTTTCCCCACCTCTCCCTGGGAAGCTGTTGCTCTCTGATGTAGGAGGAGCACAGGAGAAGGCTGGAGATCAGCCCAGGAGCATGGGGTGCACCCACAGCCCACAAGTGGCTCCTCCACGGGTGTTGGGCAGGCTTGAGAACCCAAAATTCCAGTGCTGGTGGTATTTGGGGTCCACCTTCAGCCCAGCTTAGATTCTTGCAGAGGTTTGGGGGATCACCTTGGACTCATTCCCAAATCCAAACTTTCCTCTTGGCCACATAGGGAGGTTAGAAATGGGACTCACACAGTTGGTTTCCCGTGATACAAAGAGACACCCTTTGTTCCAAGCATTATATCTGCATTTTAAAGCCATTTATGAGCCCTGCATGTGTGGCTCATCCTTACATGTTTATTCTGTATTTATAGTGACCAGCCTTTGCAGAGAATGTGAGCAGGGATTGTTTTCCTGGTAGGCTTGGGAGCAGATTCTTTTGTGGTTTCCATCTCTATAACTCAATTAAATGGCATTAGGATAGACTTACATCAGCTGAGTTCTCCGCCCGCAGTCAAAGGATAATTCTTAATAATCATGGTTTTACAAGTGATTTTTCTTTGTAAAATTTTATTAGTGTTTTTTTTTCAGAGTGGTTTCTTAAGCTTTTCTTCCTCTATAGTAAAATCTGCCTGTAAGAGAGTGCAGACTAAGAATATTTTGTTCAAGAGTGAGTCAGAGGCTCAGAATAATTTGTAGTCTGCTGAAAGTATCCCTGATGTCCCATTCACATGATAACTCTTGTATAAGTTTCCCAATTCAGTTGTAAAGACACAAATCACTTCAATTCTATAATTTGTTTCCCACGCAATGGGAATAACACATGGCTTTCTCTTGGCAAATATTTCGCTAATGTTTTTATCTGGGTTTGGAAATTATAAATTGCTGTCTGGTGCTAATTGCTGTTAATAACAATAATAACAACTGCTCAGGTAATCTTCCATATAATGAGGAATAAAAATAATTTCCTTAAATCATTCCTAATATTCACAGTGGAATGGTTGTCATGTTGTTATATGCCTTGAGAAAAGGGATTAAATTCTGTGCAGCAGCTACCAAGAATGTCAGTCGTGTATCAGACAGGAAGACCCAGAGTAGAAAAATCCTTTTATTTTCTATTTCTATAAAGAATGGGCAGAACCAGTTGCCCTCTATTTTGCTGTTAAAATATATATTGTCCAAAAGCCTAATAACATCCAGCCCTGCTGGAATTCAACTGTTGACTTCCCAACAAGTCCAGTTATTTGGGAGCTGATGCCCAAACCACTGAGCTCATCCCCAGCACGATTAATTCCTGACCCTTCACCATAAACAGGTTGACTGAGCTTTTTGGTTGCCATACTTGGGTTATCCCACTGGTGACACCTCTCAGGATGTCTGCTGGTTTTTCCTGCAGTTATTTCCACAGCAGACACCCTGGGTTGGGTTTTTTTGCCAGGCTTTCCTTTCCTACAGGCATTTAAATTAATAACTGTAAATGTAAGAGGCTGGTTTGCTCACAAATACAGGGGATGAGATGAGCCATAAAGACAAGGGATGGGGAGCTGGATGGTGGGTTTTTAGCCATGATTCAGGCAGATGTGGAGGCAGAGAATTGGAATCCAAAGTGTATTTAAAATAAAACACAGGATATACATGTACATGTATTCATATATGTGTAAAATATACAGTCAGGATATATTTTTGCTCCAATAATAAGATAAAAGATATTTTAAAGTGTTCTGGTTTTAATGTGTTTTTGGAAGTCCTCCTGCCAAGCTCTGTGAGCAGGGAGGATTTTCCCAGCTCAGATCCTTGGGAAGGCTCATCCCCAAGTGCTGGTGCAAAATCCTGGATTTCACCACAGATTCTTCCTGGCTATTGCCACCCAGCATATATTTATAAATTATTTGGTATGAAAAAACCATAAAATTTGAATTTAGAACTTTCTTAAATCAGAAGTGATTCTACTTAATATAGTTGTACACCTTTTATAGTTTTAATTAGAAATACTAGTGACTGCATTTGGTGGAGACATATTTTGGGTTGGAGACCTATTTTGGATTGGAACCTATTTTGGGTTGCAGTTGTCTGGATTCTGGGGGTTTTCTGTGTGTATGTGCATAAGTTACAACCTGTATAAGTGGTGGTAGTGCTGAACTCTCCCAGGAGACATTGAATTCCCATCTGGATATTGGTTGGTAGGATATAATTTGTCTCTGATAAACTATTCAAGGCCAGGCTGCATGGAACTCTGGGCAACCTGGTCTAGTGGAAGGTTTTCAACTTATATAATTTATGAAAGAAAAATCCAAGAGGATTCATCCTGTTGGATGGGATCCTGGAGTAATCCTGACCAGCACTGTCCCCATCCGTGCTGGTTTTACAGCAGACGTTGCAAATTGCTCCATGAATTTATGTCTCCCCAAATCCAGCTTTTCTCCTGTTTTTCAGTAAATCTCACAGCCACTGCAGCCTCCCCAAAGGTTGCTCAGTAATGGGCATTTATGGGAACGTTCTCAAAAATAACAGAGGACTTGCAAGTTCCTGGAGGTGCCTTTGGATTTTGCCATGATTCAATGTGCCATTAGCACTTTTATTTACTAATATCACCCCATCTTACACACACTTTTGTGGCTGTGCATTTATATATATATGTCTTTACAAATGATGACAAACCAGGAAAATAACTGAGAGTTAGACTGTTTCATGAAACTTCCCAGCTTGGGAGGTTTTTTCCAGCCACAGGCAGGATCCTTTTAAGGCACTGGGCTCATTTAGATTAAGAGGTGATGCTTGGCCTCAGTGAGTTCTGAATTTAAATAGGTAAGTGTGGGAATGAAAAAATAGGAACATGAAGTGACTTCTTCAGGATCATTCTGTGGGCTATTAATACCTGACCTAGGTTAAGAGCCAGGTTTATTCCTTTCTAGTTCAGAGTTTTATCTACTCTTGGATCAAGCCTGAAGGTTTCTCAGGCAGAAAGAACAGAAAAGGAAAGAAAAATTTCTCCTTGCTTTAGAGCATGACTGTGCAGTAGTGTGAAAAAGGCAAATCTTGACTATCTCAAGCAAGGCATTTCCATGGAAGTTGGGAATTATTAATGCCATTAGCAGATAGTCATCTGGAAAACTGCACTGTTCTGGTCTCTCCCATATGCAAGAAAAATTAATTCAGATGGGAACAGGTGCTGAAAAGGACTTACTGGGATGTGGGAGGGAATGAGGAGCCAGACTTAGAAGAGGTGGATGAAAGAGCTTGGCCTGTGTGGCCTGGCAGGACAAAAGCTGGTGTGGGTCTGATTGCTCCATAAATATATCCAGGGGGAAGTACCAGGAGGGAAAGGACCTGGAGAGCAGTGTTGGTGAAAGAACTAATGGGCAGAAATTAGCTGTGTTTAAATTTAAACTGGAAATGAGATTAAGATTTCCAGCAGTCATAAACTTTTGGGGAATTTATGAACCAGTGGCCCCTTGTGTATCCCACGGTTCCTGGGGTATCCCTGTGCTCCAGGGGCAGCTCAGCCCCATCCACTTTATTTGGCACAGGGGGACTCTGTTCACCCCTCTCTTGTTCAGCCTCCTCAGGAAGGTTGAGTCGCTTGCTCAAGGTTTACACCCAGCTGTTTGAAACAAAAAATTCCCATAAAAGCCTGTCCTGTTGTCTCATCTCATACCAAAAAAGTATGAATGTGGTTTAATAGGTCCATTATTTACCTGCTTATTTCTCTAATAAAGACTCGTGCCATTTGGAAATGTTGTTTTGGGGGGATTTTTTTCCTGTGGGTGGCCCTGACTGAATTTAAAATGGGTTATATTTGCATTATGCAGAGCAAGATTCCAAACAACAGAATCTGTCGTGGTTCTGCCCAAAGAGCTGACGGACCTGCCTGGACCAAGAGTGTTAATGGTCTACAAAACCCGAGAGCTTGGAGGAGCTGCCCTTGAGCCCCTTGGTTGTGCCCAGGGTGGCATTTTGGGGTTTGTCCTGATGGACACCAGTGTGTTTGAGGGTCCCTGGCCCCTGGCAGAGCTCGGAGCTCTCGTCCCTCCCCGAGGGTCTCCCCGGTGCCTCCTCCGCAGGCGCCGCGGCTGCCGCTCGCGGAGACCCCGGTGATTGATGGTGCCACCTAATTTTAAATTGCAATTGAAGCCTATTAGTCTGTGATGGCTAATCAGAGTGAAAGTTGTTTTTTGTTGGCTTTTATTACTCATTCCACTTTGTCCATATTAGTTACAGGCATAATGTGATTGCTGTTCTGCCTCGCCGATACACGGCGTTCCCAAGGGATCCCCTTCCCTGAATTCTGGATTCCTCTGTACAGCTTGACATGTTGCTGTTACAGCCATAGAATGCTTTTAATACTTTACAGTTCTCGATGCAAAGAAACTTTTTCTTATTTTTGTAGGTGAGGGTGACATAAATGTTAAAGTGCCTCCTGTTACTTGATATTTAATTATGAAAGCATCCGCTGGAAAAATAGTATGAGCCTGGTGTAATCAGCACTGGGGCAGACCTGCTAATCTTTTCATTTGGTCTAGACATCAAGGATGCTTTGTGCTAGTCTGGCTGTAGCCTGATAATCTAAGACCTTCTGGACTAAAAGTTTCGGGGCTCTTTATGAAGGGAAAAACTCCTCCATAAAACCCCTTAGGTTTGCTTATTCCTCTCTCAGCTGATAAATGCCTGTTTGATTAGTTCATGGAAAAGGCATTTGGATGAACCTGACCATGGAGGCAGCTTGGCTGTGTGTTAGTGCCTTGATGTCTGGGAGAGTGGCAGCCTCTGGGTGTCAGGATGAGGGTGCTACTCCTGCCTCCTGTACCTCTTTGAACTCAGATAATTCTGATTAAACAGCGTTTCCACGTTGCTTTAGAAAAGATTTTTTTAATTAGTTACGTTCCTGAAGAGATCCCCGATCCCTGGAATTCATTCAGAAGTGATAAATGTGTTTCCTTGTGCTTTTTTCCTCTCTTTATTGTTAAATATCAACAATCTTCCTTGCTATCTGTTTTAAAACAATTTAAAGACTCTAAATAAGCACCAAAATAATTGCCAACAGTCTGTTTTCTCAAATGTATCCACATGCCTATTGTTCATGCATCACAGCCCAGTTTTCTTCTGTAACATGGTTTGTGTCAGACCTTGGCATCTTTAATTAAGGACTGGGTGGGAGGGCAGCAGCCAGAGAGGGAGGGAATCACCTGTAAGATGCTTTGGGAAAGTCACTCAGGGTCAAAACAAAGAAATTCTGTCTCAACAGTGGCCAAAACTGAATGCCTGAGGAGGAGTATAAGAATATAAACGAGGTCTTATATTTTTGATGAGTATTTTAGTTCTTTGCGTGGAAAAATGTAGATTTTATCTCGCCTGGAAGGATTCCAGTGCTGTCTAAAGAAAAATCACTGTCTGAATAAAACCACTGTCTGGTCTGGCACAGCTCTGGGAAGTGCTGGTGCAGCTCATCCTGAGGGAAGTCACGATGACAGGACTGGGATGAGCCTGGACTCGCCCCTGCTGGGGCCGGAGCAGGAGCGGGAGCAGCTCCCGGTGTGCCCGTGCTGATTGCACTGACCTGAGATAAAACCCAAGTGCCCTGTAATCTGGTGTTACCTTAGAAATAAATGACCATGACATTAAGAAAATATAAGCTGGGAATGCACAGTGGGATTACTCTTTGTCCCCTGGGTATGAAGGCAAACCCGGGCTGTGCCCGGTGTGGAAATGCAGGCGAGGGAGGAGATGGAGCCCCGAGGGGCTGAGATGGAGCTGCATTGCCAACCTTGCTGGTTCTTCCTTGGTTTGATTTTGTGCTGATTTCCTGTAGTACCATGGCTTGGTGACAGCAGAAATTCCACTGTTCTGTGTCTGGAGAGTTTCAGGGAAGGTGTGGATACAAATCTCCTGCACTCCCAGCCCTACTTTCCTTTTTTTCTCCCCCAAAAGAATAAAATGCAGGAGATTATACTCTCCTTATTTGTTAAGAGAAAAGACAAGAGGATATAGCAAAATTAAATAAAAGTTTTCTTTTGTCTTTGCCATATATTAAAAAATTAGGCAGGGGAAACAACCCTTTGAAATATATCTCTATTAAATATACAGAGGTGGGGAGGCCCTGGCACAGGTTCCCAGAGAAGCTGTGGCTGCCCCTGGATCCCTGGAAGTGTCCAAGACCAGGGTGGATGGGGCTTGGAGCAACCTGGGCTAGTGGAAGGTGACCCTGCCCATGGCAGGGATGGAACTGGATGAGCTTTAAGGTCCCTTCCAACCCAAGCCATCCTGTGATTTCATGATTCTGTATCTGCAATACAGTTTGTTTTGGACACTGTAACTTCTTGGAGCACCATTTTATATCCTTTCTCTAATCAAAGGCTGTGTTTGCTAAGAACTGAGAGGTGCTGGGCAATGGGATAGGTGACTGAGGTGAGGTTTGACTGAAGGACTCTGGACTGGGATGAGGAACACCTTAAGGAAAGGCTCAGCTCTTGACTGGGTCTCCCTGTGACATCTCAGTGCTCACAGCCCACCATGCCTTTCTCTTCTCTTTAAACTTATCAGATCTCGGTGCCAGATTATCTCCCTGCCAGCTCTTAGAAGCTCAGCTTAGTTGTCAGCAGCTTGTCTACTAATAGGCACAACTGTTCTCCATCAAGGCTGTCTGAGCAAAGCATCTGGAAATGTGGAAATTCAGAGGAAATTTCGCTGGTGAAACCCAACGGAGCAAACCCAGGCAGGTTGGGAGAGGGAGCTGCCAAGCTATAAATATTTATGTACTAAATGCATATGCTGGTGCGTAAATGAAGTGGTTGTAAAGCCTTTGAGCAATCTTCCAAACCTGCTTTGGGTATGCTTTGGTGTAGAAAATATATTTTAAGCCTTCATTTGTACGAGTGTGTGTTTAGAGGGACGTTGCCAAGGAGTGGAACCAGGGGCGGATTCGCAGCGGCGGCTGCTGGGACCAGGCACTTGGTGCAGAGTTCCTTTTGCCTGATTGCAGTTATTATATTATTTACCTATTTTCAGTTCTTGTTCCTGGGTCCACAGTTGGAGCTATTTGTGTCATTTCTGATTGTTTTTCAGAACTGGAATTTTTTTTGTATAGTGAAACTGAGTTATACTTCAGATTTTCACCACTCTGTAAAAAAAGTGTAGAGTTTAGCAGACAACTGTATTTATGAAATCACACAATTCTGTCAGTTATTTTCATGATGTGTTCAGTGTTTAAATGACCTGTAAAATATAACTAGATTTATTTCTAATTTTAATACTTCTATTACATGGATTAAATAAGTAGGTGGGCTGAGCATTACCTTCTGCAGCAGCAGTTTTGGTTAATACCTGTGCCCAGCTATTCATAATTTTCAATGGCTATTTTCATATTTTTTGTTTCCCAGTGCAATATGCAGATATGGCAACCATGTGCTTTTATCATTTTATTTCAGGCTTCCTCTATAAATCTTATTTCATAAGGAGCATTACTGAATGTTGCAATTCATTTCACCACTTCATATTTAATGATTATCATGTAAAAGCATCTTGGGACTTGTCTACACAGGAACTGCAACGTAATTAAATGGAGGGATACATTTAAGGACTTGCCTACCTAGGGAAATTCATTTGAATTTTAGTGGGATGTGAATTTTAAAGCAGATTGTTTCCTTTTCTTGGGATGTCTTTTATGGGTACTTTTGTTTGGGAATAAAAGCTTCTTGTTGCAAGCTTGTTTTTGGAATTGTAAATTGAGTGTTTCTCAGGTATCTGCACACACTTTCCTCACAAAGAATTTGAGATCTGACCCAAAAGTAGATGTTTGACCAGATATTTTTTTTTGGTCATAGAAATATGGCAATGCTCATTTTAGTTCCAGTTTGTAATGATTTTTTTTTATTATTTCAAGAGTTTCCATGAGAGTAACAGATTTGATTTTGCAATCTTGTCTTCAGAGGGCCTAATAGCTTTTTAATTTTTATTTTTGTGTGCGTTACTGTGGATTTGTAGAGGGGCTGAGTGACATCACATACAGATCTGGGCTCTGGGATGAGCAAATTAAATTCTTTGTTTCATCCTCTACTTACCTGCTTTCATCAGTGGTACCTTGACACTGGACTTTCAATCCTTGATTTTCTTCTTATCACAGAATCCTGGAATGGTTTGGGCTGGAAGGAACCTTAAAACCCATCCAGTGCCACCCCCTGCCATGGGCAGGGACACCTTCCACCAGCCCAGGCTGATCCAAGCCCCCTCCAGCCTGGCCTTGGACACTTCCAGGGATGGGGCAGCCACAGCTTCTCTGGGCAACCTGTGCCAGGGCCTCTTCACCCTCACAGGGAAGAATTTCTTCCCAATATCCCATCTGACCCTTCCCTCTGGCTGTGGGAAACCATTCCCCCTGGTCCTGTCACTCCAGGCCCCAGTTAAGAAAACTGTGCCTGGCTTTCTTTCTTTACATATATATTCTTACTTTCCTAAATAAAGTTTTTGATCCATGATTAGATATTATAATGCACTTCCATTATCACAGAAAGACTTTCCATGATTCTGGGTTTATTTCCATGGAAAGGGAACACAATGTGAAAAACTCCCCCAACACAGAGTGTGGCTTTAACCCTTTGCACAATGTGCCTCAGCCAACTCTCCTGTTGAATCCAGATGATTTTTTTCCTTTTTTCCATGTGGTTGAGTAAAGCACTATTCCCAACTCTCCAGCTTTAGCAAGACCTGTGTAGTCAAAGCTTCCAGATCCCTGTGATGGCACCACCAGGAAGGAGCTGGAAACAGTCCCCCCAGAAGCTCTCAGGTGAATACTGGCACCCAGGGGAAATCAGGCCACTGAGGTGCAGGGCTGGTTATTTTTTTTTTTCCCAATAGATACTCAGAAAAATTCATATTGGACTTGCACTCAGCAAACAAAGGTGACATTTGAGGCACCTGGAAGACAAGAGTGGCATTTCCGTGTCAATATTGAACACTGCTGGGAGTTCACTGCTCTGGTAATATCCATGGCAGGAGCTGCAGGAGCCTGGAGCTGGAGCCCTTTGGCTGGGCAGGGAGTTCCTGCTTTAATAACCTTTCTGGAGCAGGAATGTGCAGTTTTCCACACCTGCTTTGATGTGGAGGAGTGCTGCTGTAGCTTCGCTCGTGAGCAAGAAGCCACAGAAGGTTGCAAGGGGCAAAGGCTGCCCCAGGTTTGAGTGGAAAGCACCAATTTATTGATGCTCATGCACTGCTTAGGACAGGTTTTACTTCTGGGTCATCCTGTTTCTTATTATTCTTTTATTTTAAGGATGGCCTCCTGGGACAGAGAGAATCATCCTGTCTCATCCATATCTTTGACTACCTTTTGGCAAAAATCTTCCTGTTGCCAGGAGCCAGGATTAAAATTAATGTTCTTTAAGCTCCTAAAGCTTTTGAAAGGATCACTGTCACAAAATAAATAAATTTACGCAAGTGAATAGGTCATTATACCTTAAAAAGGAGGGAGGTAGTGCTGATTTGGTGTCTTAATTGGTTTCCAAGCTAAAATTAATAGTGTGTGGAATCCCTCTTAGTAACATGACTCAGAACTATTTATTTTTCAACTCCTCTTTTAACTCTAGCTGAGATTGATGGGTGGGTTATCTTAGCATTTGGGAGATGCAAGCAGTATTGGAATGACAAACATTTCTTGACAGCTTTAAGAAGATGGATGGTGTGATGCCCCTGCAACAGGTTTGGGTGTTTGTGCTTTCTAATGGGTCATCGTGAGCCTCTTGCTTCACTTTCCTTCTTAAGGAAGGGGAAGGAAAGGTGAGACCTAATTAAGGGCTTGGAGGTGTGTTTGTAACGTGACTTCTCGGTGTGCAGGTTTGTCGTCCAGCCCTCAGCAGGAGAACATAATGATGGTCATCCCCAGTTCGTGGTTTGTGCATTTGGCTTTTAAAAAAGAAGATGCTCACTGGATTTTACTGCAGAGCTGGTGCTCAGTGATTAACTGCACCTTGGATGTCTGTTGTTATGTTGTACCTCGTTACTCCATGTGGCAGATCTGCACAAAATCATGGTTTAAGGAAGAAAAATCCCTTACCAAAACTAACCTACTCTGGGCAACATCATTAGGCTTGAGCAGAATCCTCATGCATAGAGACTTGTGAGCATCTCTTTGATCAGCAAAACTGTGATAGCCTTTGGAGGAGAGAATGCCTTGAAAGTGTCACACACGTGGCATCACAGATTTGTGATACTAACAGGAAAGAAAGTACATTATTAGTATATTGGGAGCTTTCTCTTAAGTTCTTTACAGATGGGAGAGAGGAGAGTGACTTTTCTTAATTTACTTGATTGCCAAGATTTAAGCTAAATAAAACTGTTGTCATACAAATGAAGTTACAACCTTGCACTCATTCGCCTGCCTCTCTCCTAACATTCGAAACTCTTCAGAATATTAAAAACTGGGCTCTTTGGCCCTGAGAGCACATTGTGGATGGGGGAGATGGGGCTATTCTCTTGCCAGCACAGTATAAATCCTGAAATCCCCCATAGAGATCCCTTGCTCTCTTTTCAGACATTGGAACAACAGGGGAAAGTTGGGGTTTTAAATTTTATTGAGAAGGGGAAACTTGTAAACTCTCTCCTGTAGACCTGATAGATTCCCTAAGTGTGCTGTATATAAAGATGTGACTTGAAACCCTCCCTGATAACAGCTCCTGATACTTTAAAGGAATGATTCCTGAGGGGTGATTTTATTAAGAGGTTTGAGCTGTGGGTTCCGTGGCACTTGGACAATGTTATCGTGCTCAGACACGTCAGTAAAGGCTGATGCCACTTCACACCCTTGTTCACAGTTAGGCTTTTTTACTGGCTGTGTTACAGCATTCCCACATTTCATCCATTGTGGGTTTTGGGGGTTTGAGTTGTTTAATATCCTGGCCAGAAGGAACTGTAGATTTTCCTTTTGCCAAGTACAGCTGGACCACAGCAAATTCTCTTTCACCAGTGCCAGTAACTTCAAGTATAAAAGTTAATTTATTTCCAAAACTAAAAGGTACTTTGAATAAGTAATTTAGATGTTTGCACCTACATAAATAACCTTTCCCTAGCCAAGAGCAGGCAAGCCTTGCTGCTTTGTGTATGGTGCTACTTTTGTCTGTGTTGTAAGAAGAAAAGCCTCACTAACAGGACGTGTCAGCCATGAGCAGTTAAAGCCAACACGTCTCCCTGTGATATAAGAGAACAGTTTATGGATTAATATTCGGGTGCCTGGCAGGAAGCACATTGCAGTGGATTAGTATTCTTATCATTTGAGTGACAATTTATAAAAAGCTGATTAAAATGACCTGGATCCGGGACACATGGGTTGGAGCCAGGAGACGTGTGGAAGCGATTTAAATCTCACCTTCCCACTTCCCTGCTCTAATCTCCTGGGCAAGAGCAGAGCCCAGCGAGGCTGCTCGATTTTATAGCTCCCTAGTCACAGGGGACTGAGAAGCAGCTGATACTGGTGGTCTGGGGGGCTGTGGAGTTACCTACTCCTTCCACAGCTGCCCTGGCCAAAGCCAGGAGCTCAGGATCCCGCTGTGGTTACTACAAGAAATAAAAGCTTCCCAGCTCCTGCCTCTGCTCTCACTCCTCTGGAGGAGATTCGTGTCTCCTGGTTGGCTCTGGATCTCCTGCTTGACTTAAGCACTTGCATTGTGGGCAGCAGAAATACTTCCCCAGGAGTTCCCCGAGTAACAACTTTATTCCACCACAGGAATTTGTCTAAGCCATCTTCAGTATCGGATTTTATCTGCAGTATTGCTCAAAGCAGCTGCACTGTGTCCAGAGGACCTGGCCTGGTGTATTTTAGGACATATAGTAACTTAAACCAGATACTGACCTTGTGCAATTCCTATCTTCAGCAAAGAGGTTGTTATTTGAAATTTTGTTTGTTTTTTAAATTATACGTTGCACTCATGGCACGCTGGCGTTGTGACAAATATGATTTAATGCAAAGGAATCTCATGGAGAAAATGGCCTTGTGAAGTGATTCAGGGGGTATTTTGGTAGGGCATAAAGGTGATATTTTTCTTCAACTCTAATACTGGTTCCTAAAATATACAGAAATAAAATAGTTCCTGGAGAAAGCTTGTTACAGATGTCAGATGCCCCTGACATCCACTTATAATTCATCATTAGAATCTTGCAGAAGTAGGGACAGATTTGGGGTGATCAGAGCCCAGTTGTTGTGTGTGGGGAGGTGAAGTTTTTCTTTATTAGACCAGGTCAGCACAACCCAGATAAATGTGACTTCATTGCCTTATCTCTGTGACCCTAGAGAGGGAGGACACTTTAACCCCCTCATCGTTGTGATGCTGCTTCTCTCCTGGGGGAGGTGATGTACCAGCACAGTGGGGGGAGCTGAGTCACAGCTTCACCCTTTCCCTCTCCTGTTTCCATGTCCAGGATGCACAGGTCCAGTGGCACAGATCAAAAAATGAAAATGTGAAAGGGAAATTAGCTGTGCTTTGGGCCAGATGAGGTTGTTCTGTGGGTGCAGTTGGTTGGGTGAGAACAAGGGAAGGGCACGAGGTGTGAAACACATTTTTTAACCATTTTCATTTTAAGATGAAAAGGAAGAGCCCAGAGGTGACAAAATCCATAAGAAAAAGTTGGGAAGGCTTTGGAAATTGCGTCTTTGGTCCATGAGTCCAAATGAAGCAATGGGCAAGTGCCCTCCTGAAAGTGGGGCAGAGTGAGGACCTGGACCAGGGAGCTTTATTTGTGGGTGCACTAATTGTGAGCTGAACGAAAAGGACTTGTTGGTGGTAAATATTTCATATTATTTGAAGTCCCTGGCAGCTGGCCAGGAAGCAATATTTCTTCCCACGGAAGTTATTTCTCCAAGGTGGATCACATGAGGTAAAGCCTGTCTGTGGTATCCAGCCTGCATTCCCCCTGAAGCCGTGGCTGACCTCCGTGAGGCCTCAGGAATACGCTGTTGAGGTGGCTCACAAAGTCAGCAGTTTTCAAGACTGAACAGCTTATAAGGGCCTGGCTTTATTTTTATTTCATTTTTGTTACAGTATCTTCTCAGCAAAATATGATTTTCAGGAGAAGAGCCAGGCTCGTGGGTGGTCACCCAACCCGTTTCTCATTTACTAAACCGGGAGATTCACATCCTTTCTCCCATTTCAAGTCTTGGACATCAGGTGCATTGAAAAAATGAGATTAAATGAGCTGGTGCATTGGTACTAAAAGAATTGATTCTAAGATAAAGACAAGAAAAATTTGTATATGGGGTGAAATAGATAAAGTAATTTGGTGCAAATGCTCTGTTATTTAGTTCAGAGTTATTCATACAGCTGAAGACCACATGAAGTCCTTAATTATTATTAATTCTTTGCTCAGCAGGCTCAGCAAAGACCACCTGTGGTCCCAGGGGCTTTCCTTGCACCCTCACTGCTTTTCCCCTGGTACCACAAGCACATCCACACCTGCAGAGCCAGTGGTTCATCCCAGTGGCCTGTTTGGTTTGAGGATGTGTCCATCCTCCTCTCCTCTTTCCTGACCCCTCACTGTCGGGACGAGCCCCATGGATGGAGCAGCAGCTTTTAGCTTTCCAAGCTCCTTGTAATGGCACTTGTGATATCACCAAAGGATCTTGTTTGGCTGAAGGGCTGATGAAGAGCTGCAAGAGCTCAGTGGCCACTTGTTCTGGTGGTCAGTCACTGAAAGGGTTTGGATGAGCTGAAAGCCAGCACAGAGCGCTGTGCCAGGAGTGCCAGCAGCTCCAGCCCTGCTGCCACTTAAGGGCACTGAAATAAGTGTAACATAAAACCTAAAAAATGCACATTTTGGGGTGTCTCTGGGCACCCCTGGAAGGTCACACACTTGTGAGAGGGCAAGGGAATAACAACACATCACCTCTTGAGCTCTGAAAAGCAGAGCCAGCACGGCAGGTCAGTCCGAGGTGACACATCGCTGCTAATTGAAGTCTGTGAGTCTTTGCTTTCTCCATCCTAAAAATATATTTCTGAAGTGACAAGTATTAACATTTTCTTTGCCATTTCCTCCTGTTCTATTCCCTCTACAGAGCAATGAGTTTCTAAATGCTGGCTAATAAGAGGAATGTGTCTTTTGGGGGGAGGGGGATAATAAATTAAACTGTGGCAGATGCTTAATGTAGCAGAGCTTTGTGGGTTCGTGGGACAGTCTGGGGTTTCACTGCCCTCCTCTATCTGTAGAGGCACATTGTAACATTGTTCAGGCTTGCATCAATCTCATTTTTAATTAGAATCTTCTTTGAAATGGAAAATATTAAAGCAGATCTATAGCAAGACTGGGAACTGCAAAGCCAGAGGGCTTTCAGATACTGCCTTAAAAAAAAAAAAAAAAAAAAAGAAAAAGCGAAAAAGCTATTTCTAATCCTTAAAATATTTGCCTTGCTTTATTTTCATATCTTGAAGACAAACAGGTGCTGTGTGCCCTTTATGATTCTCAAATATACAATCTCCAAGCCAGCAATCTCTAAAGCCTCCCCTTGTTTGTACAATTAGGGTGGGATTTTCAGAATCACTCAGTGTTGGTCTGTCTCTGCTCTCATTGAAGTCAAACTGCCATTGACTTCAGTGAGAATCGTGTTAGATCAGTGCATGGGTGCTTTTGAAAATCCTTCCCCCTGCCTTTTTTTTCAGTCACATCTGTGTACAATTGAGTAAAAAGACCTTTGTAATATGCTTTAATTATTCTTTGTTGTTTTCATATAAAAGTGATTGAAAGGAAACCAGAAGGAAACCTGTAATAATAATGTTGACTTTGATCTTATTTACCATAAATTATATGTTATGTTTTTCTTCTCCGCTTATGTAATTATATATTCCTTTATGACAATGTAAGATAAATCACCGAAAACATGAAGAATAGAAATAATTAGTTAATATGGAGGGGAAGAGCAGTCGCAGAGGAAGGAACTCATGGTCTGATGGGTTTCCAGTGCTCCTTACAGCAGCTTTCCTTTGGCTGCCTGGGAAAATCAGGAGACTTCATGTGAAAGGCTAGTCCTGAAACCTGATGAATTTGGAGTAATGGCTTTCTGGGTTTCACCTTCCCAGGAAACCCGAGGTTACTCTCCAGGTATCCAGGCTCTGCTCTGCCCCTTCGCGCTCTCCGCCCAGTTTTGGTCCACTCACATCTCCTGAATCTGTGCATCTTTTTGGTTTGCAGCCTGTGTTTCAGTGGTGTTTCTGGTTAACTGCTTGCTCTTGGGCAATGCCAAAGGAAACCGAAGAGAATCAGAGCTTACTGTAGTGCAGAGGAATTGGGAGAACCCCAGAAGCACCTAATTCAACAGGACCAATATTTGCAAGACCTGCCCTGAGCAGCCCAACTTCCCCCCTGGCTGGAGGTATTCAGTGGAGTGCTCAAGTGGGGAGCTGTACTGGGTTTTATTTGTGTGACGTTAAAAATGTTTGCTTGGGTCTGTGGCAAGAGATTTTCGCTGAGGAGGAGCTTTGACCACCACCTGTAGCTCCTCTCCACCTTCCCATGTGGTGCAAGGCAGAGGATTTTGGAGCCCAGCAGCACTTCAGAGCAGGAGGAGGTGACTGTTCTTTGGCAACAGCCTCATCTCTTTGTTCACTCGTAGGTTCACCTGAACTGCCCTTCAGAGAGAAATACAGAGATCCAGGGGACAATTCTGCTGGCAAAGAGCACATGGAAGCCTTCTCAGTTGCAGGGGAGGTTTTGCAATGGCAGGACCTCTGAGTTGCCTCGAATTAAATTGTCTTTTAATAGCAGGGTTCCGTTCTGTCTTTAGACTCACGGGCTTATCGGTTCTGCTGTAAATATGTGTTTAGCATTAGAGTAAAATGTTATGTCAATATATGGCACACTGGGTGCCTGTTCCAGTCGCCGCTGTTCCCACCACGTGTCACCGATTAGAGCTGGGCCTGGCCGGGGGCCAGGCTGGTGCTTGATACACTTCTAAATCCAGAGTGGTCTAAGAGAGATGTTTATTAGCTGGAGTGTGGCTGATCTGTTTGATAAACTCCGTGGCATATTGTTCCTCTTAGTGCACTCTGTTGGTGTTTTTGTGTGAACAGGAGTGAAGGTGTTGGACTGCCATGGTGCAGGAGTTACAGTCCCTCCCGCAGGAATGACCACGGATGGCAAATGCAGTGTGTGCTCAGGGCTTTGTGTCTGCTCCACTGGCCTAATTAACTGCTAATGGTCAGGTCACTGTCTTGGGAAAGGTAATAGGTGGTGTTGGTGTTCTTCCCACAGAGGGTGGTTGGCACTGAACAGGCTCCCCAGGGAATGGTCACAGCCCCAAGGCTGCCAGAGCTCCAGGAGGGTTTGGACATCGCTCTCAGGGTCAGGGTGGGATTGTTGGGGTGTCTGTGCAGGGTCAGGAGTTGGACTGGATGGTCCTTGTGGGTCCCTCCCATCTGAGGATGTTCTGTGGTTCTATGAGCTGATGGAAGGAGCAAGAGGTCTCCCTGTGAAGGCACAGGACACCCTCTCACCTTTCCCTGTCGTTGGTCCTGGAAATGCCGGCGTGTCGTAATGCTGTCTGCATGTGTGAGGTGATGCTATGGAAATCTTGGCTTAGTCCTAATAAAATTATTAATCTGGGAGATCTGAGTGCTCATCTACCCCCTGCATGCACTTCTGCTTCCAGGAGGCAGCTTGAAATTAAACGTTCTTTAACGTTTCACTTGAAAACAAAGTGGAAACCGATGTGAAGAAGCTGAAGGACAGAAACCCCATGGGTGTAAACAGCTCAGAGCAGTAATGTGACAGCTACTCTAGGAACTGGGAGATGTTTAAGATATAATTACTGTATATTAACAAGATGAGATCTGCACAAAGAACCTGATGAGCCTGCCAGAGAAATAAACCACAAAGTACTGGCTGGCCTGATTTATTTTTTTTTTCCACCGTCGTGTTTTAAATGTTCATGCATGCTGATTAAAATTTAGGTTGGGGTCTGCAGAGCTCTTGCCAAGTTTTGTCACTCAGGGCTTTTTAGATGCTGTAGATTTAACCCTCTGTCTGCCCTTTTGGTGGCCAACTTCCCAGATACCAAGGGCAGATAATATTCTGCCGTGTCCAGCTGAACCGATGCATTCAGACTTCCTGAGGAAAAAGCCTCTTGAGTGCTTTTAAAATATTTATTTATCCAGGAGTCATCTTACTGAATTTACTCTTTGCTAAAACAGGCAGGGCTGTGTTGGCCTGGCATGAGATAATATGTTTGACTTCACTCTTTCATTCCTATGGAATGATATTTGAGATGCACGGGTTATTTCGGTTTTTCTAGAATATCAGGGGAAAATAATTTCGAGTGGAGAGAGAATTTTGCTGAACATCTGGGAGCAAAATGGGAAAAGTTTGATAAATGGCATCTTGCTGACATGTAATAGCAACTAGCTCAGTGAAGGAATCTAGGGCATTGCAAATAAAAGGATTTTCCTTAACTGTACTTCAGTTGGAAATGTAGCTCCGTGCGTACACTTGACAGTAACAGATTATTCCGATTGTCAGATTTAAAAAAGCGAGAAAATTCAGACTGAAGTCATGCAGTAATCTTAATTTCAGGAACAGCCGTGTCTGTGTGTAGAGACAGACATTTTTTGATGACTTAAGTCAGCAGAGGAGATTCTTGTTCAAAATTTATATTCTATTCAGAGGTTGACTACTATATTAAATATATATGGAAATGTTTCATACGCTGAGCATGGCATTGTCAGGTTATCCTGATAACTGCATAAGTTTAAATTCTTTCAGGTGTTGACTGTCCAGCTGTTCTTCATTGTAGTCATTTTGTGTTTGAGACACATGACGTTTAAAACTTGCACATTAGTTTATCCATCACACAGGGATACCTTTATCCATGAGCTTAAGTGCTCTCAAATGAACCAGAATCTCCTCAGACACACAAGTTTAAACTGGAAGCAACTCAGAGCAGTCAGACTTTGCAAACAGAAATCAAAACTGTGACTTATAAGAAAACCCCAAGCATACCCAGGATATTTTCCAGAGAACAGACTTGAGCTCTATAGAATTTTTCCCTTGTATTGCTCTACCAGTCTGATGTCAAATGACATTTTTTTCTTCATTTGCTGTAATTGTCCCTGAAATGTAACAGTGAAACAAACCATTAGCAGAGCGCTGAGCTGTCAGGAGCAATCACTGCCGGCGGATCCGAACGGGCGCTTTCCCCGCTCCGAAGGTGCTCCTTGCTGTTTCCTAGGGAGGTTCTTTGGGAAACATCCGACACTTCCAGGGCAGTGTTGTAGTTGTGAAGGTCCAACCACTGCAGATCAGCCACAGCAAACAGTGGACAAGAAATTCCCTGTCATCTACCTGCCTAAAAATGGCTGAGGAGCTGCCCAGTGCTGGGTCACAGTGCTGAGGCAAAGCAAAAGATGTGTGAACCTTCTCTCTCTTTCTTTCTGTTTTTTTCTTTTTCTTTCTTTCTTTCTTTCTTTTTCTTTCTCCCTTTCTTTCTTCTTTTCTCTTTCCTTCTTTCTTTCTTTTTTCTTTCTCTCTTTCTTTTTCTCTCTTTTTCTCTTTCTTTCTTTCTCTCTTTCTTTCTTTTTCTTTCTCTCTTTCTTTTTCTTTCTCTCTTTCTTCTTTTCTCTTTTCTTCTTTCTTTCTTTCTTTCTCTCTTTCTTTCTTTCTCTCTTTCTCTCTTTCTCTCTTTCTCTCTCTCTTTCTCTCTTTCTCTCTTTCTCTCTTTCTTTCCTCTTTCTTTCCTCCTTCTTTCCTTCTTCCTTTTTTCCTTTCCTCTCTTTCTTTCTTTCTCTTTCTCTCTTTCTTTTTCTTTCTCCCTTTCTTTCATTCTCCTCTTTCCTCTGAGAAACTCTTGGCTGAGCAGAGTGAGTTTGCTTCAGGAATATCAATAATAAAATTGGAAGGCTTTGAGAATTGGTAGGGATTGTAGTTGAGTTGGGTGCTCCTTTCCAGACAGAGGTTTACTGGGAGCAAACCAGCAACAGGACAAGAGGAACTGGCCTCAAGTTGTGCCAGGGGATGTTCAGACTGGACATTAGGAAAAATTTCTTCATGGAAAGGGTGGTCAGGCATTGGAGGTGGTGGAATCCCCATCCCTGGGGGTGTGGACATGGCACTCAGTGCTCTGGGCTGGGGGACAAGGTGGGGATCGGTCACAGGTTGGACTTGATGGTCTTGGAGATCTTTCCCAGCCTAAATGATTCTGTGATTCAAACCACCAACCAGCTCTGCCACACAGATGGAGGCAAAAAATTCTAGTGAATTGGATATAAACTAGTAATTAAATTCTACTTTGGTGTTTTAAATTTCCATGCCTTTATATGGCACCACGGATTGAGAACGTTGTGGGCTGTGTTAGACAGGATGATCCATGGGGATCCAATCCCTGCTGCTCTTGCAACATGTAGGAGCAACAGCAGAGATTCCCAGTTGTTATATAGTCATTACTTCAAGACAGTAGGTGGGAAAAATGGTTCCATGTGCCTGGAAATGGAGCATCTTGCCCTTGATGTCCACCTGTAGGGCTCTGAATGGTCCCTGTCCATTGATGTTCCCCTGGGAATGCAGCCCCCAGTAAGCAGCAAGACCAGTAATGTGACACTGTCACAATGAAGTTGTTTGTTAATTGTGTCTTTTGTAGCATAAAATGTTAAATCAGCTTGCTGGAATAACATAGATTTTATCATGTAGTCATTTATCATATATAATCACCTAAAGTCTGTCTGCAGTTTGGCTACACTGAGCTATACTGTCAGTCTGACTCCTTGGAATTATGATTTGTTATGGTGCTTTTCCTACATATTCACCATAATTGGGATCCTACCCCAAAACCTCAGACGTAACGTCAGTAGAAAATATTCTTTGTATAAACACATCCTACACTTTCTGTAAGTAAATCCCTGCTTGGTATTTGTGTTGTTGCTTTGCACACGTAAAACTGAACAGCTCTAGAGTTGCCTGGATGGCAAAGTGGATTCAACTTTTCCAGTAATGTTCTTATTAAAAAAAAAAAAATCCTCCAGGAGCCTGCAGGAATTCCAAGCAGATAGTGACTCCTGAATTTTCCCATAGGCCACGTTTAAAGTCGAATTAGGTTGTGACATTAAATAACACCATATGGTGTGTTCACTCCCTGCTGCTCCAACTGGAGACTCGGTGCAGTTTCAGTGGCGTTTTACAAGGGTTGATTGATTTGGAGGTGGGTTATGGGTTCTTGAAGTCAGATGATCTTGGAAAAAACCTTGGTGTTTGTCTTTTAAAGACCAGAAGAGGAACATTTGCAAGAGGTGTTTGTGTTAATGTAAAACTGGGGGGGCTCAGCCTGGAGAAAAGGAGGCTCAGGGGGACCTTCTTGCTTTCTACAGCTCCCTGAAGAGGTTGGAGCCAGGTAGGGATTGGTTTTTTCTCCCAGTTAAGAAGTGACAGGACCAGAGGAAATGGCCTCAAGCTGTGCCAGGAGAGGTTTTGGTTGGATCTTAGGAGATTTTCTTCACTGAGAGTGTGGTCAGGCATTGGAAGTGGCTGCCCAGGGATGTGGTGGGGTCACCATCCCTGGAAGCGTTCAAAAAATGTGTGGATGTGGCACTTGTGGATGTGGTTTGATGGTGGTGGTGCTGGATTTGTGGTTGGGCTGGATGATCTTTTCCAAGTGTAACAATTCCATGATTCCATTATGTGTGTGCACATGTAATTGTGTACATCTAAAAGCTGTGTCAGACCTGTCAGGAGCGGGATTTGGAATCAAACTCTGCTTCGAGTGATGAACTCCTGGGGTCTTGTGCAAACTCCTTTTGTCCTCCAGGTGATTTTCTTTCTCAGGGGCTGCCAAAAGCATCAGTGCAAACTTATCAAAGCTCCAAATTCGTGCTGTATTCCTGAACCTTCAAAAATAGAGATTAAAGCACCTGCAGATGCAGACAGGACATTCCACACATGGCATGTTTTCCGGGATCCTTTCATTTTGATTGTTCCTTTCTTTTTTTTTTTTTTTTTAATTACAGTTCTTTGAGGTCCCATTTGACTCAAACATGAACAGGACAAAGAACAGGCCGCTGGTGCGAGGACAGATCAGGTAAGGCCCTGCACACCTGCTCTGGCTGAGAGAAAGGAACTTCACGCTACTTTTATCTGTTTCCAAGTTTCCCTCCCTCTTCAGATGACGAAAAATAGCACTTTTAAGACAAAAGACGTAAGGAAGAAACGCATCTCTCTCTGTTCTTTGCTATTTCTTCGTGTTTATAACTTTCATCTGAGGAGTCTGGGCAATCAGCTATCCTGGAAAACACGGGATTTCTCAAGACAGCTGAATTTCCCCTCGTGTTACATATTTCTTCATGTGCCATGAGATGGCTACGTGCATGGTGTGGTAGCACACAGTTATGTTCCACTGAACTTCTATTTTGTAACAATAAATCTTCAGAATTTCCCATCTTAGAACAAACACAAAGATGTATGTTGTTTTTAATAGTCACATTTATCTCTTGGATCGCAGATATTCGTTTGAGGCTCCCAGCAGAGGTACCTACAAATCATTTTCTTTAGTGGCTTGTAAAGGCACTTGTGTTGTCTTTGCCTATTTAGCCGGGTGAAAACTCAAAATTGTGGCATCTCGTGGAATTAATGTGAAAATTTGTCATCATTAAATTTATCATAGTCCATAAGTAAATTCCTCCCACCCCAAAAAGCAAAGAGATTTCCTTTAAAAAAATAAACCCACTTCATTCCCTCTGTTTTTTGGATTATGTATCGGTTCATTCTCTCAAAGGCTGTTTGCCAGCTAAAAAAGCAAAGTGAAAAAGAACATCAAGAAAAAAACCCTCTGACTTATTTGCAAACTGAAACTGAAGGCCCAATTCATAAATGATTCAACAAACAATTTTAGTATTGCGTTTCCATGATTTGTGCCAAGGATTATTTATAACAAAATTATGTTTTCCCTTAGGCTTCAGCGAACAGTTGGTCCTATTTCTTTCTGTGTTTTATCCATCACCTTTGGAGGACTGAAAAAAACCCGTGATAGATGAAATTACAAGAAAATTGAGACAAAATAGTAAAGTGAACCTTGGGGGTAAATTCGCTCTCGTGGTAAATAGTTAGAGCACTTCAATAAACTTGTTCTGATTTGTTCTCGGAGATGGTGCTAATTACAGATTCCTGAGCTGAGTTAATTTTATTTAAAAACATATTTTAGGGACCACTGCAGTGAGGGCATCTGTTGTACATACAGTAAGTCAGGCTTAATTGTGCAGTTCAGGGGAGCTGCACTTCTGCTCCCTTCCATGTGGTCCTTTAGCCCTGGGAGAAGGAACACTTGTTAGGAAGAAAGATGATGGGGGATGGTTATTTGTATTATTTTTTTGTGTGTGTTTATCATAGTCTACTTGCATGGCTTGCAGTGCTTCTGGAGTCAAAAATATAACTAGGAAACTTTCTGTCAAGTTTTGATTCAGAGAAAGCCATTTATTTTATGTTTCCAGTGTCCTTAAGTGAACTTCGCTGTCGTCTGAATGCACCACAGATTGGCAAACCCATATTTCATGGATTTTCTTGCTTCTCCCTCCCCTTCATATTTGCTTTCACCACAAAATGGTAATGCTGGGGACTTTGTGTAATCACTCCTCAATCTATCTACCTGACTGTCAACAGCTAATTTAAAGTTCTTTAAAGTGTCACTTCCCTTGAATAATGCTGCCCTCGCTCCCTGCAGACCCTGGAACACGCAGGCCTTGACTGGGGTTATTTCTTCTGCCAGAGGAGAATAATCCAGTGCAAGTGATCTAACCTTGTTACGTTTTGCCACATATTCCCTGGTGTTCCTTGAACTCTTTCCTTCCTGGCTGATTAAATAAAGCCCGTAAATGGTTGTGCTAAAACCAGACGAGACAGGGGTGGATAAACCGTACGTAAGAGACTGGTGTCTTGGCTCTGGGAAGGCATCCAGAGAGCTTGGGGTATGCACGGAGTTCTTGCCCAAAATTTGCCTGACATTTGAGTTTTGACATTTTCTTCTCTTCAGCTGCTTCCTTTCATGAAATACTTGATGGTTTTTTGATTCTGCTGCATTACAACATCTGTGCTGTCCAGTGCAAACGAGGCATCATCTTCTGATCCGTCTTCATTTGCGCTGTTTGTAAATATATTCTGATTTCCCTTCCTTTTTTTTTTTTTGGTCTTTTCTTGCTTTATGTTTATTTGGCACAGTCCTTGTTGCAGAACTGGTCAGTGTGGGTAGCAGTTTTTGTTCTGAGCTTGAGGTCCCTTTTGAAGAGGGGGAAGGCTGTTAACTCTCCATGGCGTTGGCTCTGCAGCCCCTTGGAAGGGCTTTTGGGGGTGGCTTTGATGTGAATCCTGCCCACTGAGAAACTGCACTGAGGCCAAGGAGAGTTTTTATAGGGGTTGTGCCATCACATAGAGGATTCTTAGATGTTTTGAGCTCAGGCCAGAATCAAACTGGTAACCCCCAGTGAGAGGTCCTTGGAGTTACTGAATCATCCAGTCCTGGGATGAGCTGGAGTTTCCATTTTAGATAACCTAATTCGTGGAATTGGCTTGTTGGGAAATGTTTTGCATTTGCAGAGAATTTATTTCCATGTGTTTCACTTCATGGCCTCCATTTGCAGCCTCAGCCCCAAGTCTGTTTAGGTTTAAGACCAGCTGTCAGTTCTAACTGACCTTGTTTCCAACGTTTCTCCCCTTCCTTTCTTCCTGAACCCTTCAATGGGAGAAAGCACCACGAGCCCCTGTCTGGGGGAGTTCATTTCCCTGCATACACATTCATGTGGTTCCCAGATCCCCACATCAGCCTTTTCTGTGAGTTACTGAGGACTTGCAGCTTCTTTTGGGATCAGTGAGGAACCTCAGTAGCTTTTAAAGAAAAGCTCAGTGGCCAGGCCTGCACTGTGGGGTGTGGATGTCACCACGGCCTCGGAGGTCTGGCTGGGGACAGTGTCATGGTCTTACTGGTGGCACTCAAGAAGTGTCTCAGTTGGGCAGCTTTGGCCTGTCCATTGCTCCCTGTGAGCCAGTTCAGCAAAGATCCCTGGAAGAATGGGATTTGGAAGAGCAATTGTCCTCCATCCTTACTGAAGCATCAACCTGATGGCTGAAACAGTTATTTAGAGGCTCGGTGTGCCCCTGCTCTATATTTTATATCCTTTAGCCTGGACAATCCATGCAGGCACTGACACAACGACTCTGCAGAGCTGAGACTGCTCAATGTAGGCACTGGAGTACATTTACCTTATTTGCCAGCCCCAAACCCACCTCTGGTGCCCCCCAGGGAATCTTCTGACACTCCTGGTAGATTTGTGACGAACAGCACCTGATAGTTCATTGACTGCTTGCTTTACAATGTCCTATTTAATTTGTAAGGCTCTGAAAAAATGTTCCCTTTGAGCAATGAGACGTAACCATCCTTATTCTCTATTCAGAGGGTAATCAGAGACATCCTGTTGCAAAAATAACAAGAGTAGACCCAAGCACAGCACGCCACTGAGCACCATCCATCATTCCTGCCTGCCCACATCTCCTCCTCCCTCCTCTGACCCCTCAAGTCTTGTTTGGAAATACAAACAGCTTGAGATGTTCTTCATACTTGTGCTGCAGTGTTAAAGTCATTGAGTGCATTTGTGTTCTGCATTATAACAACAGCTGATATTGGTTTTCCTGCTATTGAATTGGTTTTGTGTCACTGAGAGCGAAAAATTTCATGTGCTCACACAACCTCAAATTCAACTGAAATGGCAGCAGCTTTTCCTGGTTTCCTGTTGGGTGTGATTTATTCCCTTGCTTTTTAAGGTAATGGATTTAATTTTCCTGCAGATTAATTTAAATAAATCTCCAGTATGAGCTGCAGTAGCTGAGGGAGCTTAACCTGGAGGATGACAAGTGTCCTGCTTCATTATGTTGTACAAAGTGACAGTTCTGATTGCCCAGAACTGCACTGTGAAACCCCTGTGAAAAAGTGGCTGTTTTATGAACTTAGGGTGCTGCTGGATCTGCTGTGTTAATCACTCATAAAAATCTTCAGAGCTGTACAGGAACAGTTTTTCATTTTAAAGATACTGGGACCTGAAACAGCACGTTCTAAATAACCAATTCATGGCCACGTGGACACTGCTCAGTTCTGCTCCTGTGGTATTTTGCACCTTTCAGCTGTTTTCTGTGCCAAGTCCTTTGGCTTTGGCCTCAGCAGTGGCTGCAGTGGCTGCCTGGGAGTGGGGCTGGGGCTTCTCCCTCACTTCACCTCCAGGTTTCTTGTCACCTGGACCATGCAGGAGCCTTAGAGGATGGTCCAGGCTGGAAGGGATCTCAGGAGAGCTGTGGACTGATCTGCTCACAGCCAGGGTTGGCTCCGGGTCTTGTCTAAAATCCCTTTGAGGCTTTGAACTGGAAAAGAGTAGGTTTAGATTAGATATTAGGAAGAAATCCTTCCCTGTGAGGGTGGGGAGGTCCTGGCACAGGTTGCCCAGAAAAGCTGTGGCTGCCCCTGGATCCCTGGAAGTGTCCAAGACCAGGTTGGACAGGGCTTGGAGCAACCTGGGCTAGTGGAAGGTGTCCCTGCCCATGGCAGGGGCTTGGAACAAGATAAGCTTTACAGTCCTTTCCAACCCAAACCATTCCTTAATTCTGTGATAAAAATAACATGCTATGGAATTTAATTATAGTCTCATTATGCTGAATATTTACACTCAAGCTTGCTTTTCCACGTGCATTTAGGTCTATTAACATGGCAGAAGAAGGCATAACACAGATAATGCCTTGGAGGACTCAACAGAAGTAAATCTCTGTGTTGTTTGGTGAATATTTTTTCCTAGCATCCCATTAACCCCCTCCCTTGACAGTGCCCAAGGAGCTGTGTTCTGTCTATGGATTTCCCACTCATGACCACAGCTGATGGTTATTGCAGTTAATGGAGGCACTAACACTTCTCCTACTTGTTGGCATTTCTGAATGGAGCTTTGGTTTGGCTCAGTTTAACCTATAATAAGCCAAACTCTTGAAGAATCAGACCAAAAAGAGCTCCTGTGCTAGCAATGTTTCTCACCAATGGCTTATATTTATGAACTGTAGTTATAACTGCAGATATGTAAGTTGGACATTCACGGGCACATAGAAAACTGCAACATGTCAAACTTTATTTATTCAAAAACACTTCCTGACTCAAAACTAGTTCTGTGTAAAGCTGAGTTTTTCACTCAGTTGCCTTTAGGAGACCTACAGTTACAAGTGTAACAAAACCAGTCCGGGCTGAAAAAAATGTGTGTGCATTTGAAAACAAAATTCCTGCTGTAATCACTGTGGATAGCTCAGGGTAATTAGCTTGATTCTTTGCTTGCTAACACTAATGCAAATCAGGAGCGTTCCTGCTGATGTTAGTGGAGCTGCACTGATGTAAGTGAGGGGAAATCCATGTCCTCGGCTTAGGCTGAGACCTGCTTTAAGTGTTTCCCCAGCCCTGGTTTAAGCCAGAGGTTTAAAACTTCCCCAGGGGTCTTGGTACAACTTGGGGTCCCATTTAGAGCTCAACCCCTGCTTAGCTGGGGGCTCTGCTCCCTTGGGTGGTCATTTCAGACAGGTTTCATTCTACTTAAGTTAAAACAAATAAAAACTCCATAAATCTGCAGTTCTTGGAGAATAATCATTTCTAAGAGATCAGATGCTCGTTCCCTGCAGGGGAACATTCTGATATTTTGTTTAGAAAATACCTCATTTTAAAGGGGCTGCCCTGAGATCTTTTTGAATGATAAAAATGTTTCTTTTTTCAGTGGGAGGCTTTCCTCTTGTTTAAACAGGGCACAATTCAAAGCAGACACCACCACGGCAGCCTTTTCAAGCATTTTTTATCCTGCTTGTATTCAGGCTTTATTATTTGAAAACAAGTAAATGCATTCCTTCCCCACCACCACCCTCCTGCTTCTTTCTTTTTTTTTTTTTTTTCCACCCTGTGTTTTCCAGAAGCTGTCATTGCCTGTGTTTGGTAAACAAGAAATTAAAAAGGCAGCTTTATATTTTTGACATGTACAATTGCTTGTAAAAATGTACTTCTTGCCTTTTGAACAGCAGGGTATTTTTTTATTTTTTTCCTGGCACGGCCATGTCACGGAGAGGTGTGGGGGGGAGAAACCTTGAGGCTAAAACATAGTTTAATGAGAATAAAACCCACATCAAAGGATGGTCTAATGGAATGATATAATGCTTACTGTGTCACTTTCCCAAAGGGGATATGGATGACAGTACTTATATTTCAATTATCTATTCACTGCCTGCGTGGGATGTTGATTAAATGGTTCTAAGGTATTAGAGGCCTTTTGTAGAATGCACAGAAAAATGGTGATACTGCACATTATCCTCAGATCAAAATGTGTATTAGCAGGAAATTATATAGCTCTAACTACATATATATTTTGTTTCTTAGGGCGATAAAGAGGGTTGTTTTATTAACTCTGCATTTAAATTCGTTTCGGTCGAAATGAAGCAATTGCTGGTTCTCCTGCCAGGGCCTCATTCTGCCACAGCTCCACACAGACATTCCTTTGCAGGCAGCTCTGTTTGGTAAATATAAATCCTGCAGAAACACTTGACCCCTCACGCCTTGCTGCTTTTCAGCTCAGCCGAGGGGCCTTTACCCCCAAATTATTTCTCTGAATCTTTAATTGCGCGCGGGACGGTTGATAAATCGGGGGACATTGTGCCTCGCCCCACGGTAGGAAACATCCCAGATGCTCATGTATAAACCAGGAGTCACGGTGCATTTGGCTAAATAGCTGCTCCATCTGCTTGTGGGGAAGGCTGTGGAGAAGTGATACGGGCTCCTAATGGAGTTGTCTTATCCTCTCATGTCAGCTCCTCGCCGGGGGGTAGAGCCCCCGGAGCCAGAGGGGACCGAGCCATTGTGCACTAATCCTGCCACCTTTGTGTCCAATATGAACAGGCCTCCTGGGCACTGATTGGAACCAGTGCCTCTGTCCTTTTTTAACTGGCTGGTGACGAGTCATTTTCTCCAAAGGTGATGTTAAAGCGAGTTTTTACAAACAAGCAAAATTAAAGCTCAAAGCCCGAGATCCTTCCCCCGGCTTTGGGGCGGGTGCTCTCCTGATGGCTCTTCTTCCCGTGTTTGTCAAACATTTCAGGTTCGTGTTTGTAAATTTGGGCTTAATGCAGTCAAAACCCCAACACTTTGTTCCCTGTATTAGTATTGAACCTTATCTGGTTTAACCACAGCAGCATCATCACTCACCCCGTGCCAAGTGGTGTAGGAAATGTCACCGCTCAACAAGTCCATTATGGAGCTGCCTCTGATTAGAAGCTGCTATACCCTGAGATCTGTTTACAGTAAGTCATGTTAGAAGTGCATTTCTCTTTGTGAAGGACAGAGTTTATCATGTCTCATACAAGTTATAACTTACACGTTATCAGCTTCACAAGTCAGATATAAAAGAGGTTTTTCTTACACTTTAATTAGCTGTGTGAACACAGATACTTGCTCGCTGGTCTTTGTGACTAGAAAAGCTGCATTCCTGCAGTTGAGATATGTGGAGAACCTCTTTGATATGGGGTTTTTTTTTATTTTTATTTTTTTTTTGCTAGGGACGTAGAATCACAAGGAATATTAAATTATAAATCACGCTGGAAAGGAGTGTGAGCCACAGTGACTCCTATTGCTGCCTGTGTGACAGTTATTATGTTCTGTTCATGCACTCTTGATGGTATATGAAGGGGTTTTTGGTTTGGTTCAGTTTGGTTTTCCACTGAACATTTGTAAAATAAGACTCCTGATGGTAAGTGTGGATAAATGACCAAAATAATAATGCAGAAATCCCAAAATCATAGAGTCAATGGCCTGGATTGGAAGGGACCTTAAGGATCATCTTGTTCCAAGCCCTGTCCAACCTGGCCTTGGACACTTCCAGGGATGGGGCAGCCACAGCTTCTCTGGGCAACCTGTGCCAGGGCCTCCCCACCCTCACAGGAAGAATTCCTTCCTAACATCTAATCTAAACCTACCGTCAGTGTGAAGCTATTTGCTCTTGTCCTGTCACTCCAGACCCTTGTAAATAGTCTCTCTCCATCTTTCTTGTCATCCTCTGCAGTTACTGAGAGGCTGCAAATAGGTCTCTTCTCTTCTCCAGGCTGAACAATCCCAATTCTCCCAGCCTTTCCTCCCAGCAGAGCTGCTCCATCCCTCTGATCATCTTGATGCCTCCTCTGGACTCTCTCCATCAGCTCCATGTCCTCTCTGTGCTGTTCCCCAGGGCTGAGCAGCTCTGCAGGGGGGTCTCACCTAAGGGGCAGAGGGGCAGAATCCCCCCTCCCCTGCTGTGGGATCAGCCCAGGGCATGAGGGGTTTCTGGGCTGGGCCATGTCCAACCTGACCCCCACCAGCACCTCCAGGTCCTTCTCCCAGGGCTGCTCCATCTGCTCATCCTCCCCCAGCCTGTAAAGCACAACCATCCCCGTCCTCTTCACCTCCCAGGTGGACATGGCAGTACTGCAGAGCTTGCTCTGGGGATGCCAAAGGCATCTTTGCAGTGGTGCAGAGGAATCTGCAGATGGGCAGGAAGGGTCTGGCTGAACCTGCAGTTCCTCAGGCTCATCTGCTCCATTCTCTTCCACTCACTGGTGTCTACAGCCTGATCCTGCTTCCACTGCAGACCTTTGCTTATTGTCCTGCCCTCTAAGACTGTAGGGAATAAGTTAATTCCTTCATTTTCCTTGCTCCTGGGAATGTATTTAGTCAGCGTTCATGTGCTGAGATGACTGGACTGTCTTTTTTCTCTTTTATTTTTTGAAGAGCAGGTTGACAAACACTCCAGAACTTCAGTTTTCTCCCTCTGAATAGGATTGAGATCTGGCCTAAGACTTCTTTACCCACTGCTTTCCAAACCTTGGCTGAGGGCTCAGCAGAAGCACGTGTTAGATTTAATCACTCTAAATCACAGAAAAATGTTTCTGGAGAGACCATATTATCCATCCTGTTTGTCAGCTGGTGTCTGGCTCTTAAACAAAGGGAGAACTGAGATTTTGAAGTAAAATGAATGGATCACTTAACTGCCATGTTGCAAGGTTAGGTTTGTTAGGTTAAAGAGGAGGATTTAGTTTAAATATTATGGGGGACATTTTTCAAATTTACCGTAGGTTTGTCTTGTAAGCACTTTAAAAAAATATTTACATTTTCATGACTGCAGGGAAGCTGTGAATATTATTATTCACCCTTTCACTCCTACCTAACAAAGCCATATACCAAGGAGTGAGTTGACGCTCTGCAGGGTTGCTCAGGGTTGTTATGATTAACATTCTGGTGTGGATAACAAGTGTAATAAGAGCATAAACATTTTGTAAGTGCAGGTCCTTTTCATCTGTAATTTTTTACTTCCAAGTGAAGTGACGAGGCCCAATTGGAGCTTCTGCTTAATAACAAAGGGCAGCATAAACAGTTTTCTTTCTGTCTGAACGTGGTGTTTGTGAGCTGCAAATCTTCCTGGGGTGTGCTGGGCTATCTCATCCCAAACCTGGGGTGCTTTAGAATCAGGCTTGGGCAGGCTCTTGAACCCATGAACCATGAAAAACCAGATCCTGGTGTCATTTGCATGGAGTTAAACTGGTCAAAATGGGAGCAGGAGATGCTCCATGCTGAGGGTGGGACTCCTGATTCCTCTGTCTTTGGCTGAGTTGAAATTCCTCTTCCCTTGTCTTGGCATCCAAGTGGAAACTTTCAGCAAAATCGATCAAGCCAATTTTGATTTACTCAAGCATAAAAAAGAGAGATGTGTCCCTCTCAGGAAGAAATGATTCTTTTAAATCAGCCCTGTTTGTTTATGAGAGTTTTAAAGCCCCTCTCTCTGGCAGGGGAGACAGAACATCTGCAGCTCAGGTTCTTGAGGAGTGAGGGGAACTAATTGCCCCAATTTGCTTAAAATACAGTGTTGATTTTGCTTTTATACAGTTGTGATGCACAACCGTGGCAGGGCAGCCTGGGCTCCATGGTTGGGTTGTTTTTTCTTTGGGAGAGAAATGAATTGACACAGGCAGGTGATATTTTATCCTGGTCTGGATTTATCTACACTAAATACACATTTGAGCAAGTATATCTGATAGCAAACCCTGAGCTGGTTGGAAATGTAGAGCCAAAACTAAAAAAGGCAAACTCCACCATGAGACTCAGCCCGGGATAGGTGTTTATCCATCACTGAGCTCCCTTTATGCCAAGTTCTCACTGTACAACATTCCTTGGGAGATTTAGACATCACTCATGAATCCTTCCCTGGATGCTCCAGCTGTCATTCCAAACCACCTCCAGGTTGGTGCTGATGGGCCTGGCTGAGCCCTGTGGACAAAGGAAAGGTATTAAGGACGATTCCTTTCACAGAGATTTGCATTTTAAAGGGGTTTATTTGAGGTTCAGGTCTGTAAACTCTTCCTCTGCAGACACAATGTGCTGCACTCTTGATTTAAGTGTGTTTAAATGCTACCCATTAACCCAGCATGAGGCTTTTTGGGAGTACCTACAAGTCTCCTGTCCCCTCTTAACACCGAGTTCCTCCTCAGCTCATGTGTTACAAGTTGGGTTTAGAACTTTCCCACTATTTTCCTCATTTTTTTCTTTTTTTTTTTTACATTTAGGGAATATTTACCAGAAAGCAAATCACAAAAAGCCACTTACAAAAACATGAGCAGGCAGAACTGCAACGATTTTACTCTGTCAGTCTTAAAAACTGTGTGTTACACCCAGTTAAATGGGATTTGATAGAAAATTCAGTACCTGTAGTACATGTAGAGCCTGATCTGCCACAGCAACATGTTTTTGGGGATGAGGTACCAGACATTGACAGAATGTAGATACTACTCCTTAACCTGTGAAGGCTAAGTTAAATAATTCATTAAGGGAAAAAAAAAAAGACTTGACAAAGCTCCCCATTTGTTTGCACCTCTTAAAGGACATCTTGTCTGTCTGCAGTGGTAAATGATAGACAAGCTGTAGTCTCATACTTGCAGTTGATGAGGAAAAATTGAATTCCCAATTAAAAGTGTAATTTAGTTTCACATTTTAGTTTTAAACTACCTCATCCTTCATCCCTTGTCATGACTCATGAACTTTCTTGCGTGACTGAAAGAGAATAAATGAATGTCTATTAAGATCTTTCTCGACGTTTTTCCCTTAAAACAGTTCCATTTTAGCTCATTGATAGGTATTATTCAGTTTAATATAAACTTTGCAAGTTTAAGCCTCAATCAGCAGGTTCTTGGGCTTTTCATACTGTTCAGCCACAATATACCTGTGAAAGAGAATATCAAAAGTGAGAGTGTGAACTGCTTGTGTTCAGTAAAGCTCCTGACTGATACTGAATTAGAAATATATGAAAGAAATAGAGGGCTGGCAGTATGTCCATTCTGCCAATGTTAAAGCTATTTTTTTTACTTTGAATTGGAAAGAGATGTCTCCTTGAGACTAATCCAATCTGTAATTGAAAGTTGTAGTTGAATGTAAAAATATTTTGCTTTGAGTCCTTAAAAACTGCTACCTCAAAACTGTACTAATTAGGGGTCATATGTATTATAGAATTCCAGAATGGTTTGGTTTGGGAGGGACCTTAAAGATCATCTAATTCCAACCTCCCTGCCGTGGGTGGGGTTGTCACCCACCAGACCAGGTCATCATGTAACCACTTTGATTTAAAATTTCACATCAGAATGTGGACTTTTTTTTTTCTTTTACCAGGTACATCCCCAGTCTGTCTGTAGAGCTCTTTGGGAGTTTTATCTAATGTTTTACAAAAGAAAATTAGAACCATTTTAGTAAAGTCATCAGCGATGAAGCTACTGATCCAGGCAGTGTTGTTCCAGTTTCAGCTCCCATTAGTAGTGTTGTTATTATGATAGAACTTTTACAGCTGACAATGGTCATGAGTATGGTTTTTATTACTAAATATATAAATATGCAGCCTGAAAGGATTTGTGTGGAAAGTTAAAATTTAATTTCAGAGTTGGGAGATTGCCATCGTTCAGCGTTCTGCCACGATTACTGATTGCTTTTGAACGCTCTGGGCTTAGAAGCTGCAGGAGGGGATTTTTTTAACCTTCCATCAGAAATAACTTCAGGGACGCTACCGGTGCTTTTTGGAGCAAAATGTGCCTTTTCCAGCTTTCTGGCTCCTTTTTGGCAGTCAGCTGGTGTGGCGGCACTTGCGCCAGCAGACGACCCCGCTGCTGGTTCCAGGCACATGTCCATGGGGAAGCAGGGCTGGAAATCCCACAAATACAGCCCAGATATGTGCTGGAAGATGGCCCTTCATCCCCATTACCTGAGTCACGGGGGCAGGAAGGCTTCTATAGAACCTTTGTAATGTCCTCGGCTACTTGTGCCTCTTCCAAGTGGGATGAGATTGCGGTTCGTGACCTTCCCGAAGTTTCTTGGTGGATCTCTAAAAGCTGCTGAGGAGGGTCCAGCAGTTCTTGGGTGCTGATCTTAAAAAAGGTAAATATAAATTTTAAAAACCCCTTGGCTGATGCTCCCCTGGCTGAGGGAGGTGCCCAAGCCATAGCTCAGTATGACAGTCGTGGTGACCACAGGCTCAGCTCCCACCCTGGGACTTGTTTTTGGCAACTCCTGGTGTTGCCTGGCTACAGGAATTGAGGAGATGCCAGGAGACGAGCAAAGCTGTGGAGAAGGATGGTTTTCTGCACGGGGTTAGGTGGGAATCTCCATGGACATTCTCTCCTCTTTCCTGACCGTGGGCTCCTGTGGCCACAGAAACCTTCCAAGGGGTGGGACTTGCTTTGTGTAACCTCTCGTTGCTCTTGGAAAAATGTGAAACCTTCAGGGTGATGCTTTTGTCTGAATTTGTCTAAGCGACTTCAGAAGCCTTAAGAACTTCCAGCTGACCTGGAAAAAATTAGGAAGAAGAGGAGGGGGCTTCCTCCAGCAGCCTTGTACTGACGAGTAGTCTGGGGACATTTTTAGTACCTACAGATTCCAGAAATAATAAGCAACTTATGATGCTTCCTCCTGAAATCTGATTTTAATTATGGCTTTGGAACAGCGTTCATGCACTGGACTTGTATCTCAGGCTGTGATGGGGAAATGCAGTTGCAGATGAGAATCACACTCATGTTCTTTGTCTGCCAAATCCCTTCTCCCGAGCTCCCGCTATTTCCAGCCCGTCTGTGCGAGCCTGGTCCAGGCTGCTCCTCTTCTTATTGCAACAAATTGTTTTGACACTGTATGCAGATGGAATTTGAGCCCAGAGTAGCAATATTGAGATTATTCTGAGCTGTCAGTCTCACCTCTGTTGTCTCACACTGTTTACCTGTGGAAGATGCTGCAGTCAGGGATAGTTTAGGACCGTTTCTGTGGGTGACTGAGGGGAGGAAGCTCGGTGGTCCTGCTGAACCTGGGTCTTGGATGGCATGGAAAACTCACCAAAAACCAAACCCAGCTTTAATCTCATCAAAAAATAAGTAAATTGCAGTTTGATTAAAGGGCAGGGTCTGTGCAGAGTATTTGCTGTTACTAAAATCCCATGCAGAGGAATGTGAGGATACATATTTGGCTTCATTTGGATGTGGAAATGACTCTAAATAAAGTTGCTTCTCTTCCCACTCTCCTTGTCCCCCAGGCCCATGCCTGGATTCATCCTTCACCATCCCTGTCCTGCTTATTTTAGATCATCACCCTGCATTTGGCAGAAGGGATCCCTGGCCCTGTGGCCCGAGGGACAGTTGTCAATAATAATGAGATCTAATACAGCATAATCAACTGGGAATTTAAATGTTCCAATCCATTAAGGTATTCCAGGCATGCTGCAGCTAAACAAAAGAGCGTTGTTGTTTGGGTTTTTTTTAGTTTGCCCTTTTAGAAGTGGGTGACGTGTCTATAAAAGGTTTTTGACAGACAGGGAGAAGACAGGATTTGTTTTATTACCTTTTGTATTAGGCTTTGAATCTGATTTTCAAATATAAGCTCTTATGCTTCACCTGAAAAACACGCAGCCAGTCTTAAATGGTCACTTACATTCAGGCTTGTGCTTTTATGTAAATATGTTTGGCGTGCCCAGTTTCCCATTAACACAAGGTCACAAATTAAGTTTCTTATGTATTTACATAACATCTGAACATGAATTGCACACAACTGCTGATTGCATGAATGTGCCTATTCAGGATTCATATGGGCTTTGTGTCTGCATTTGTATGTGAGTGTCGATCTATTCACAGGGATAGGTCGAAGCACTAGATGCTGATACTGGAATTTTCCATATTTCTAAATATTGATGGGTTTTAAGAGGGAATTGTGTCTTGCTCTTTGGTTGTTTTTCCAAAAAAAAAAAAAGTTTTTTTTAAACTTATTCCCCCTTTTTAACGCTGTTTTTTAAATTGTAGTTCAAACTCTGCTTTACCAGTCATCTTCACGAAGTGTTTTGCCAAAGACAGCACAGAAAAACCTGTGTAGTAGTGCCACTATTGATCCTTAGAGACATTAAGCTTGCTAATGCTGCTGTGAAATAGGTAAAATAGTACATTAATTTTATAGATGGGCAAATGCTCTAATTTGTTTTCCCCTCTCAATTTTTCCAAGTAAGGCTGTGAGTCAATAAGTACCATTATCCATGGCTCTGGAGCCTATTAAATAAATATATTTCCTGCACATGTGTGTAGGATCGTTATTTACGTATAACCAGAACATCTCTAAGTGGCAACTAGTTTGGAGATTATTTTATTGCACATGAATTAAAATAGGCTGCTGCGTTTTCCAAAGTCTCCTCACGCCTCTGGATGAGGGTCCATGTGGATGCCCTGTGGTCATGTGTGCAGGGGATACCTGAATAGCACCCACATGGAATTCCTCCTGCCTGCTCCCGTTCCCTCCGACAGCTCTGGGATGTCCCTGGCCAACAGCATCTCTCCAGACACCTCTGTGTCACCAGAAGTTTTGAGTTGAATGAGGAGAAACCTGAACTCTTCCTCCTGTTCCTCCTCTTGGATGCTCTCAGTGGAGTGTGACTGGGGAAGGTCTGTTTTGGGTGAAGTCTTTGGGAGAGAAATGACAACGTGTTTTCTTTGGATCAAGAAAGGTTTGATTATTGATGGGTCAAGCTGAAGTTCTCAAAAGCTTTTAGTTGAAGGTAGATGTCTTTCAGCACCGTTCTTAGGCAGATTTTGTTATTTTCATTCCCAACAGAGAAGAAGAATGAGGCAGAAGCACCAGGGTTTGGTTTTCCTTTAGGAGGTGCCCTGTGTGGTGACATACTGGGTATTTTAGAGCTGAAATTTGAAGAGAACTCGTTTGGCACTTGCAGTATTTTTCCAAAGTCTGATTTTAATCAGCCAAATAACTGAAACCAACTCCTCCCAAGAATCCATCATAAAACCTAGTTTCTTACTCAAGCTGTTTGCTTTCTGAGCTAGATCCTTGGCCAACTTTCCAATGGAAGATTGCCTCTTTTTCCCATGGGAGCGATTCCCCCGGCATAGTGAACGCCCAAGTGAAATGAGGCGTGTGGACCAGCATCTGTCACCAGCCTGCACTTACTGCCTGGGATGGTTTGGGCATGGGGGAAACCAGCAGAGACCCCTCAGCTACTTGTGACCACCACATTAGAATTCCCTGGCACTGGTTGCCCAAGGCTCCTGTGGTGCACCCTGGGCTGTGTGGTGGCACGAGGAGCTGTGTGGACATCAGGTGATGGGCAAACCCAGTGACAGCTCAGCATCACAGCCCTTTCTCCTGCTCCAGAATGAGATCCTGGTCTCCTGTGGTCCCTCAGTGAGATGTGGGCAGCCAAGCAATGAGCATTCAGTGAGTCTCACCCAACATACCTGAGTATTGACAGGCCTAATGTGAGCAGGGAGATGCATAATGGTCCCTAGGAGACATCATCTGGAAATCAGAATACCCTTTAAACTGCTGGGATCTAAACCTAGGCTCATTCTTGTCTTCTTAAAATCCTGGGAGTTACTGAAGGAGAAAGAGCAGCACCAGGGACTGAAATCTCACTCTATTTTCCTTGAATGTTCTCTCTTTCCCAGTGAGGAGTTGCTTATACTTCTCCTAGGCCTTATGAACATGACATATTTACATGAGAGTGATTTGAATTCTCCTCTGCCTCGTGTTTCACCGTAAAAGCAAACTCCTAATTTCTGGTTGCAGTGTCTTTGCACTGCCAAATAGTATTTTAAGGGGCAGAACTAACCAAGCTGAATCATCAGGTCACAGTTTGACTTTCTAATCTCAACTGGAGTTATAGGGACAGGGCCCTTGTAAGTCACACAATCACTCTTCTTTGTTAAGGTAACACTGGAGAGAAGTAGAAAATATGATGCTTTCAGAGTGTCTAAAAGTAAAATAGTTCAACTGCTTATGAGGAACAGCCCCAATGACTTGATGTCCTCCTGTGGGAACATTAGGACTGTTACAGGCAGTAACTGCCTCAGGTTGCCCAGAGAAGCTGTGGCTGCCCCATCCCTGGAAGTGTCCAAGGCCACTGGGGCTTGGAGCAACCTGGGATAATGGAAGGTGTCCCTGCCTGTGGGAGGGAGGTGGACTGAGATGAGCTTTAAGGTCTCTTCCAACCCAAACCATTCTGTGATTCTGTGACTACGTGCTGTGCCTCCAGGAACTTCCCTTGAAGAGGCAAAAAGGAAGAAACTGAGAAGCAAAAATGTGTTTTCATCCGCGAGGAACAAAGCAACTTTTTTGAAGGTCTGGGCCACATAACTTCACCCTTCCCTTTTGAGAAAGCCTTATTTTTTAAAGGCTTTTTTCTGATCCATTGGTTGGACATGGATGTAGCAGACATCTGGGATCGGGGCTGGCACCACAGGGCAGTCGGTGCTGCAGGGAAGTGGCGTGGGAGAGAGACAAAGCTCTGGCTTTGCTCTCCCAGCCTTCACCTTCCCGTCCCACAGGAGAAATGAAGGGCTGGTGCCTGCTCGTGGTGTGCAGTGTTCCTTTGAACTGGAGACATGTAGATAAGTCTTCAGTGTTGATTAGTGAGAGAAGTGCTCGTTGCATTAGATCAAACTGTGCCCTCATTTGTGCCCGTGAGCCCCGTGGGGCCCAACGTGGGCAGCCCGGCCCCGGAGGGTCACGCTGGTCTTTTGTGGCCTCGAGAGTGTATTGTGTGAATCTGGTGTTTACTGTCTGACTGTATTTTATTCAGGAATCAGTCAAGATGGATTTGTTTAACCAGGCCCAGTCAGGCTTTCACTACAGAGGGCCAACATCTCCGGAGCACTGCGTTGTTTGTAGCCGGCGTTGGGGCCATTTGTGGCACAGATTGTGCTTTGCTGCCTCTCTGCAAAAGAGCTCCACGAGCTGCAGAACCAGAGGGCACAGCTCCCTGTGGCTCCTTCCCTGAAAAAAGCCTCAAATTTTACACATCTCCCTGTCAATGGATGGCAATGACTTACCCTCCCTCTACCCCCATGTTTGAGTAACACCGAGTGGAAACGTGCCCTGTGCGTGCTTTGTTACCTAAAATCTGGTGATGGTTTTGCAAAACTGCATAAAATGTCAATTTAATTCAAACTAAAGGCAGATCTTCAGTGTGATGTTTGCTCATTTTAGTTCTTCCAGGTATTTAGGATCTCTGTACCACACTGGCCCAACAAAGGTCTTAAATATCAAAATTTGAATGGTAGGATTTTTTTGCTGATAAAACTCCCATAAAATTCATCCCCACCAGCAAATTTTTTGTTATGAGGGTTGGAACAGGGCTTGCAACATGTATTTTAGGGTTAAGGATTTGGCCAGAGGGCAGAGTGATTGTAGAACACAAAGCCTGCATGGTTTTCAATTAGACAAGAGGTGTAAAGCTGAACTTCATGCAGAGACCTTTGTTGCAAACACACATATTTTCTGCTCCTACGTGGATTACAAGTGTGTATTTATCCACATGGGTTATTAAATGCAACTCATTTAATGGCATTTTCCTCCCTTCCAGAGGTCCCCCACACCACATTATTTCTTAGAGGCTGTTAGTTCTCTCTTCCCATCGTAACAACCACCTCGAGCAAGCACATGTGAGGAGATCCCCACCAGCAGATCTGGCACAAGGGTCACAACTAAAGCTTCCTTAGGATTGTGTCATGGTGTTCTCTGTGTAGTGTGGGTTTGGTAGCCAAACAAAAAATCCTTGTTCTTCCTATTTGGATGTTTATTGTGGAATTTATTAGCAGAAGTTTACATAGCTCCAACCTCTTTCTGTCAGATTTTAACAGGAGTTTCCAACCTTCCCAGAGCTCTCAGCTGATGTGCAGTACAAATCCACAGAAATAATTTGCATCTCTGTGGTTTGCTGCTTTTGGCCAAACCTAAAATATCTTCGGTTAATTCCAGTCCTACTTAGAAGATAATCAGTTTTGATTCTGTTGCCAGCATTGCTTTGGGGTGCTCCCCCTGCTCAGCTCAGTGCATCAGCTAAATGGGAGTGTAGAACATTCAGGCTTTTTTTTGCAGTAAAGCCAAAAAATACTTTATTCCTGTTGATGTAATTTTGCAGTGATTGAATGTACTCTTTTTCTCATAAATGCTTCCTAATTTTGTGTCTAACCCTGTTGCATTTCGAAGGATCCCTTGGATAGCTGCAATCAGTTAAAAATCTGACAAGCTCCAACCCTTTTCATCCACTCCAAACCCTGAGTGCTTTTTCCAGAGGTTAAAATTTACTAAAATTAAAGTGAAGGAGGAAGATATGCTGGAAGCAGCAGTTCTCCATAAGGGCTAAATACCTGCAGAGCTTGGATTTTATTTGGTGAACAGAGTGATCACAAGATGAAGAATCGTTTCCATTGCAGAGCTGTGGGACGACTGGCTTAACTTTTTGAAAGGCTTTTCTTCTTGGGGGTTCAAATGGGAAAATTTGGGCTGGGTGAGGAAAAAATTAACAAAAAATCAATCTTAATTTTGGGGAGGAGGCAAAAGGAGTGGGACAGCAGTCGTTCTTTAAGACCAGCTCTTGCTCAGCCTGTGTCTCCATCCCTCTCCCCACAGCCCCCTGCTCGCCGTCTGCTTCGCTGCCTCCTGCGGAGTCCCAGGAATTGCCCTGCTGACTCTGGGAGTGAACCCTCTCACCGGGGCCCTGGGAGCCTTCAACATCTTCCTCTACACGTGCTGTTACACCCCCATGAAGAGGATGAGCATTGCCAACACGTGGGTGGGAGCTGTGGTCGGGGCCATTCCCCCCGTCATGGGCTGGACCGCGGCTACCGGGAGTCTGGATGCTGGTGAGTAGGAATGCCTTCCATCAGGGGGAGGGGTTGTAAGGGTGACTAAAAAAACCTACTCAAAAGGCAGTAAACTTTGTTCTTTATGCTTGTTCACCTGACCAGGCCAGGTTGGACAGGGCTTGGAGCAGCCTGGACTAGTGGAAGGTGTCCCTGCCCATGGCAGGGGCTGGAATGTGATGAGCTTTATGGTCCATCAACCCAAACCATTCCATGATCCTGTGGTAGTGCTCCAGAAGCAGATAAATTCTGGTAACATTCTCCTTATGAGGGCTGATAAAGCAGCATGTCCTATTGGATGTGTGTTTAGACCATCTTAAAAATATCTAGAAGGAAAGTAGCATCTTATGTGTTCACATGGAAGAAAATGTTACATAATTTCAGGATTAAAACCCTATCCAGTAAGATCCAACTTACAAGGAACTTTCAGCTGGAAAATTCCCAGATGTGTTTATTACTGTCTTTCTACAAGCCAGAAAATGTCCTGGGAAGATTAATTTATTGGTGTATTTCTTAATTGCCCGTTGCTAAACTCTAAGTTATAAATGTTCCTTCCCTCCTCCTTGAAAAGCAAACGAAGATTTCTATTTTAGTAACTGTGAACCATTTTTACATCCCTTGTAAAACACTGATCTCTTCAGCAGCTCAACTCTGACACAATCAGGGCTTGTTTTTCCTGCCAGCTAGAAACTTAAGAATCAAAGTGGCTCCACAAACTTTTAGTCTGAAGAAACTAATGAAGTACAATTAATAGGTCTGTTAAGAATTGCTTTAGCACACACTCGTCCCACACTGGGGCATATTTAAGGCTTGAATAATACTTTCAACAGCAAGGCTTTTAACCAGAAATTATCAGAATTTCTGTAAAATCTGTTCTTTAGGCACTTCCTAATAAAAGTCAGTCTGAGTTGGCTTTGTGTCCACATGTTCCCATACAGATCTAACCCAGATCTAGGATGAAAGATGGTGTGGGGCTTTTTTCCAACACGTGTGCTACTTCTACTTTGGTTGGACTTGATGATCTTAAAGATCTTTTCCAACTGTAACTATTCTGTCTTTCTATAGAATTAATTGAAAACACAAAACATATAATTTTAAGACCTTTATCATTCTGGCTGCAGATGTTTAGACCTTGGATCTAACGCTGTTTAGGGCTTTCTGTGTTGGTTTTGGCACCACCCTGCAGAGTTGATGTCCAAGGATGACTTTCACGTGCCTGTGCTTCACCTGCAAAGTCCAGGCTGGAGGAGCTGGAGTGCAGAGCTGCATCTCACCAAAAGCTCTTGCTGTAGAGGTTGCAGTGAAAACCCAGCACATTAAACTGGCCCTGATTGTCATTATCTTTAATTTGTCACGTTCCAACTCACTCTTTGAGACCTGTTTCACAGAGAGCTAAACTGTCCCTGTAGGGCAGCAGGGAGCACCACTGGTGTCCCAGGTGAGCTCTGCCTCTCTAATTTACAACTAAATGTGGTTATCTGTCCCTGTGCCAGCTCTGCTGTGGAGGGGTTGCTCTCTGGCAGTGATTCCATCAGTGGAAGATGATCACTTTAAACCACCCAAGCAGACTTTTCCAGAACATGATAATCTGTGTTGGTGTGTAGCCAGTGTGTTCTGGGTACCTAAAACTTCCTGCAGTCACCTCCCAGTCTGTGTCAGGGAGGCCAGGCAGGTTGTTTGATAGAGAAAGAAATGTTATTGAGGTGATACTGGTCTTTGTAATGAACTACATCTGGGCAGAGTCCAAAAAACAGGGACTGGAATGTAATATTTTAGTGCATTTCAGTATTGAAAGAAATGGAAAAAGTACCCCAACCCCAAACAAAAAAAAAAAAAAACAACACAAACACCTCTAAGGAGAAAAGAGGTAAATGTAAGAAAAGGATGGCAATGTAGATTATGATTTTCAGTGTTAAACATTCTATTCCTGTGCCTGGCAGCATCAAATCCATGCAGAGTACAGGGGTGCATCCATGTGCATCCATACACAACGTGCAGACCTGAGTCCCTTCCCCAACCAGCCTGCCCACAGTTGCTGAACTCATTAATAATGTGTAATTAGTGTGGAGACTTAACCTAGTTTTAGGTAGAGGTGTGAAAATGCATTTGCACCTCGTTTAAAAAAGAAAAAAAAAAAAAAGATCATTTCACTGGATAACAAAGAGGAATGTGAAGGAAGGGAGGCAGGAAACTAATGAGAAGGAAGGTTCTCACCACTTAACTGGTGGTTTTTTGAGTTTACATTTTCCTGTGGATTTTCTCTCCTTGTAATCTTCTCACAGCAGCCACATTGTTGTACATGCTGCTGGTTGTAGCGAAAACAATGTTTAAGTGTAGCCCTTTCATTACCCTCAGAGGGGGGAGCCAAGTGTGGCAGGGTTGTGTGGTGCCCTTGGACAGCTGTGCCTGCTCCCTCCAGGAGCTCCACAACGTGGTGCTGCTGCGAGATCCTCGTGTCCTTTGACAGAGCTAACAGAGGGAACAACGGAGTATCTCAGACTGGAACAGCCCTGTTTTAATTTGTCCTCATTTTGTTTATAATTTTCTCGTTTCAAAGATTAATACCTTGGCAGTTTCTTGCACGAGAAACAAATATCATGGATGAAAATGTGGGACCCTCATATTTGCAGTGGTGCAAATGCTGTAATGTAGAGAATCATCATGCAATCATAGAATGGTTTGGGTTGGAAGGGACCTTAAAGATCATCCAGTTACAACCCCCTGCCATGGGCAGGGACACCATCCACTCTCCCAGGTTGCTCCAAGCCCCGTCCTACCTGGCCTTGGACGCTTCCAGGGATCCAGGGACAGCCACAGCTTCTCTGGGCAACCTGTGCCAGGGCCTCCCCACCCTCTGAGTCATCTCTTACACTATAATCTTTGGCAGATCTCATGATGATTCCCAAGAATTCTTGCTTCTACTTCTGCCCCTGATAGGGAACTTTAATTATATGCTCTTAAGCCTGATGGAACATCTCACCCCCAACCCTGGATTTTGTGCCAAAGTGACTTAGGGAAAACCTCCCATTTCAAACGCGAAAGATAAGGTTATCTCTGGGAAGATGTGGAATTCTTTCTTGTGGTTTTGGGGGGGGGTGTGTGTTTTTTTTTAATGGCAGCTGTTTGAGACTGATGAAAGATCAGGAATGTTAACATTTCCTCGCTGGGGGAGTGAGTGCAGGTGAGACGGTCAGAGGTGCGTGATAAATGTAATTTATCACATGGATATCACTGCCAGGGATCTGGGGTATTTATGCACAGCTTAACTGCCAGCCTGTGATTTGCAGTAACACGTTTGCTTCCTTAAAAGCAGATTTCACTGCTCCTTAGTGGCCCTATTTGTTTCTGAAAAGATTTGTTTTTCTAGTAAATCGAGAAACCCTCAAATTATTTTACAAGGGAAAGACTAGCAGGAAAATAATGAAATTCACTTAAAGCTTTAAGTGATAGCATAGAGAGAGGAAGAGAGGTAAAACTTGGCAGTGTGTCCTGTGCTGGATCCTCCTCCTGATGGGATCCACACTCAGGAGAGCTCCTGGATGTGCCACAATGCTGCTGAGCCTGTGCACAGGGATCACAGGAAGGAACAGAGCTGTTAATTTTGCTGTTCAAGAGGCACAACATGTACATGCTTTAAATTACTTCTTGTGTTGCTGGTCTTCCTCCCCAGACTAATGCTGCAGCTTCCTTGTTAGAGATGTTTGTTGTCCATTTAAACTTGTTATTTCTAGTTATCAGGAAAAGTGAATCTGGGGTAAATGTCTCCAAGTCCCACCACCCATATTTTGCCTTATACATTTTCACAGAATCATAGAACAGTTTGGGTTTGAAGGGACTTAAAAGATTATCTCATTCCACACCCTGCCATGGGCAGGGACACCTTCCACCAGCCCAGGTTGCTCCAAGCCCCATCCAACCTGGCCTTAGACACTTCCAGGGATCCAGGGGCAGCCACAGCTTCTCTGGGCAACCTGTGCCAGGGCCTCCCCACCCTCCCAGGGAAAAACCTCTTTTGTATATCTAATCTAAATTCCCCTCTCTCAGTTTGAACCCATTACTCCTTGTCCTGTCATTCCAGTTCCTGATGATCAGTCCCTCTCCAGCTTTTTTGTGGCCCCTGCAGATTCTGAAATGTGCTGTGAGGTCTCCACATAAACTGTCTTCTCCAGGCTGAACATCCCTAACTCTCCCAGCCTGTCTCCATAGGGGAGGTGCTCCAGCCCCCTTAACGACTTTGTGGCCTTCTCTGGACTTGCTCCAACAGTCCCATTTTATGTTGGGAGCACCACAACGTTTGCAGTTCTTCCACCAGCTGAAGGTGGATCCCGGCCGGATCACTGGCGAGCGGGGTCGGTGCCGGGAGTGGAGCAATGCGGTGCCACGGAGTTCATCCAAACCACCCAGCGAGATGGGAGTGACAAGCAGGGCTCCTCAGCCTAATGTGCTTATCAGTTAAGGGGATTTATTCAGAGTAGGTGGCGGTGGCAGAGCAGATAAGGGCCCTGGGAGCTCGGCAGACACTGCAGAGCCGTGGTGGCCCAGGAGCCGTAGGTATTACTGCACCAAAGAATGTTTATCTCAAGAGACTGTTTAGTTTATCTCAGATGCTCCACTTCTGGTCTCGCTTTCCTGAAAGACATCTTGTACTGATTTTCATTCGTTTTCAGAAATTTAAATAATTCCTCAGGCTATGGAATTTATAGACTCAGTATCAATTGTAATCATGTGGAGGCTGATTTTTAAATTGCCTTTACTTTGTAATTCAAATTGTGTTGTATGGTAGACATTAATTATGTCAGCCAACATCTATTTACAGAAGGGGATTTAAAAACGGGCAGTTCTTATCAGCTAGTGACATTTGGCAGATGGATGGTTTCAGTAACAAAAAAAAGAGAAGAGGGGAAAGGGGGGGCTGTACCCAACCTGTCAATGGCTGGAGTCTCTCATACCTTCCCTGGTGGAGCACTTGTCTGCCAGGAGGAGGGAGAGCAAAACAACAGCTTAATTGCATGCAAAGTAAGCTTTGAGATCTTTGTGTCCCTTCTAGTTAAACACTTGGAGCTTTCAAAGCCCCTTGATGTGGGAGCAGGTCTGGGAGCGGGGCAGCTCCAGCATCCTGCCGCCAGAGCAGAGGAGGCTCCGGCTATAAACTCCCTCTAGTAAACTCAGCTTTTCAGGGTTTCACTTCTCAGATGAAAGACAGCAGAATTTGTGGTCTGTTCCAGAGGAAACAGAGATATTCATGTCACTGACATATGAGAATTGGAGCTGGGGGCCCAGGAGTGTGCTTTGTGGGGGTAAAAACTGTAAAAAATGAGGCAGAGGGACAATACTAGTGAGCAGCTGGTCTGAATTTAGGACAAAAGCCAGTGGGCTATTTTTTTCCCCCTTTCCATCTTCACCAGAGACAAAAGAAGTGGCAGTTCCGTCGCTGGGGCACCTGGGGACCGACCTCAGGAGTTCACAGGCAACGTGCCCTTACCCCGTTCCCTACGCTGTGGCTGATGGGGCACGGGGAGGAGCTGGGCTGTGTGACAGCCCCTGAGCCCCGGGGGTGTGACACAGCACCCAGAGGGAAATCAGGACAGGGGGGGCTGCAGCAGGGAGTCCCACCCTCAGGCTCGTGGGAGCCCTGGTGGAGCCTGGAGGAGGTGGCTGACGAGGAGCCCCCTGTGTGGCTCTGCAGGTTTGGAGTCCTCAGCCGAGTCTGGTCCTTTGACAAATAATTCCTAAATGTATTTTTGCACAAGACTATTTTCATCTTACCCACCAGGCTCTTTTTTTATGGCATCTGTTGCTGGGGTGAGCTGAGGTACAGTGCTGTTGCTTTTCTCAGCCTTGCCTGTGTAATGAAAGGTGTTTCCCTGCGAGGCTTTTGGCTGCAATAACCTGCTGTGTGTCACACAAGGAGCGTGAATGCCCATGTATATCCACGTGCACACAGCTTTTCTCTGCCTGCCGAGCGTACCTGAGGACATCTGGCTCCCTCCTGTTAAAGGCAGTGGCCAGGAACACTCCCTCGAGGTGTAAAACCCCACAGCCAACTTCATTTCCTATTCCTGGTGGACACTGAGGATCATCCCTTTGTTTTGCAGACAAGCCAAACACACGGCCAACATCCCCTTCCCTTTCTGTGCTGCCACAGAGGAGTCTATCACAGCCTGAGACGCTCCTGTTCCACAGGCCTTTTGTGCCATCCTTCAAAAGGAACAGCTATTGAAACCCATGACCATGAAGCTTTTGAGTTTTCCAGTGTTTTCCCCCTCGCCCTCCGTTTCCATGACCGTGTAACCTTGAAGGGGCACAATGTGGGCCGGGCTGCTCATCCCGTGCTGACATTGGGACCATTGTCCCAGCCCAGGGACCTTGTGTGGGGCTTTAGAAGTGATACTTTGCCTTTTTCCCTCTCAAGGCTGCTTCACCACTCCCACGGCGTCCAACACAAGCCAGAGCATCTGCTTTTGTTTCCCAGTGGAAGCAGAAGTGCCGGTTGTTGTCTTACTGTAGTGCTAATGAGGGCAAAGCAGAGGGGAATTGCATCAGTTTGGTTAAGGTTAGTGACTGGATAATTCCCAAAGGTCTTTGTGTTTGAGAAGGCTTCGTAATCACAAATTAGGATGTAAATTTTGAGGAGCTAATCCTTTTCCTACTTCTAAAGACAGTGGGCAGAATTAAATAGCTGGTAACATTTTTCCTCAGGAGTGATTGTATCTTGACCACTTGTAACTGGAGGCCAGTTGATTTAACCCAGCAGTCATTTTCCATCACCAGAGAAAACTGAAGCACAGGCAGCAATGATTGCACCTTCCAGCTCTCCTTCACAAACAGAAGGTGCCACCAAGAGCTGAACAAACCAGTCCCTGTGGATCAGGACACTACAGTGTGTTCTGGCCATGACTCTCCAAACCACTCAATCTTTGTACCAGCTCCCCCAAACAAACCTTTACCGTTACACTGAACCTGCAGTGGGTAACAAGGCTTTGACAAGACTCCAAAATCTTTCTTTACCCCCATAGCTGCTGCATAGTTAGAAATCTCCAGAGAGGACTGCTGTGTTAGACTTGTGAACAAGCACAAAAGAAAAGGCAGCAAATAAAAGTTTGGGGGATGCATCCAGTACATCTCCTGTGAGTGTAACATCCTGTAAAGCTCATGCAGGACTGCAGTGAGGGGTTTGGGGCTGGTTGTGTTAAATTTCCTGCAGAAAAGGTAAAAAATGCAGCCTGAGACAGCACGGGTGCTTGAGAGCAGGTGGATACAGCTGGGCCAAGTCAAGTCTCTGAGCTCTAATCTACCTTGTCTGGATTAAAGAGGAGTAATTTGTTCAACATCTTCTGAGGGAGGAGAGCCAGTTGTGCGCTATCAAGTAAAACGGTGTGTGGTTGTTTCCTGCCTACGATCCATTAAGAGGCTGAGCTTACACTGCCAAAGCCTTCCCCTCCTGACAGCAGCCAAACTCGGACCCGTTTCCTAGAGACAAAGGGCCGGTGCTTCCCTCTCATAAGTCAGAGCTACCGAGGTCTGGAAATAATTTTAGAATTCCTTCACATTATTCGAGGCTGAAGAATTACTAAAATTGTGCTTTAAGCAAAACAGCATTCTTAGGTTGCCAAGGCAGTAAACACCAGCTTTGGGAAATGCAGTAAGATTTCAACATCTGTTTTGGAGCTGATATTTAACTATTCCATGTTTATTTTAATGCCTGGTTGGCCACTTCCCAGCCGTACATATGCAGCACCAAAGCAAGAAGACAGAAGGAGCGAGTCTGTTCTTGAACTGGTGCTACAGGTTAGCTCCTCCTTCCTCATTTTTTTTGTTTTATTGATTAATTAGGTAGGTGTTTGTCCTGAATGGAGCTTGGACGTGATATGAGAGGTTTACAGAACACTGTGCAGAAGGAAGGTGTGTTGTCTACAGAACAATGAGAAGGACAAGACGAGAGCACAAGTTGTTCCTCTGTTTTCAGGAGCACAGTGTTGATAGAGCAGTCCCTGTAGATAACCTTGGACATGTTTGCCTTGACTTGTGTGGACAGGCCCACGTTCACCTGCCTGCCCAGGCTGGTCAGATTCCAGCTGGCCCCACTCCAGGGGCTGGAGCTCCCACCAACACACGCTGTGCTCCAGCCTGTGCCCACCTGTAGCTCAAGTCCTTCTCTGCCCTTCTGGAGCTTGTCTTCACACATTCTTTGGAGAGCTTCAACTGGACCATCCCCAGCTGTTGTGCCTCATTTAAGGCAGACAGCTGAAAGAGTTCCTGTGTGAGTGGAGCCATCACTGCCCCGTGTGCCAACTGAGCAAGGTACAAAGCTCTTTGATGATGAAAGGTGTTGCCAGCATGAAAGAGGCACATTTCAAATCATTGCTAAAGAGAGTGGCATCCTCATCACGAGACAGTCAAGCAGGATCCAAACATTGTTCCTGCCCTTTAGTGGATGAGAAAGTAGCTTTGCAGGCCTCAGGTTACTCTGTTTGCTCAGGACAAGTTCTGTTGGCACTGATGGCTCAGCAGCTGCCCGTGCCCACTCTTTCCTGAGTAGATGTATGGACTTGAACAAACTCTGTATCCTTTACAGGGACAGTCTGGGGGACTGGCAGTAGGGTCTGGATCTTTTCATCCCGGTGTCACTGATGTTGGTGTGAGACCAGGATGGGCAGGACAAGGAGCTGTTGGTACCTGACTGCTCTGCTCTCCTCCCCAGGTGTTGACCAGTGGTCAGAGTTCATGGCCTGCAAGGATTGACACCCTAAAACCCATCAGTCTCCTGCTCTTAGATGCTCTTCCCACCCAAGGCCTTAGTCTGGCCTAGGCTAAGGCCTGGGCTCAGGCACTGACAATGCCCCCTCACCTGAGATTTGGACCATCCAGCAAATGAGATCATCATGAATTTCTCTGAAAGGAATAAACCATGAAATTTTAATCAAAATTTAGGGGTAACACATGTCCTTCTTGACACCATGAAGAGCAGAATTCAGAGGGGGATGCTTCTTGCTCTTGTAATTCTGAAAATTAGGCTGTCAGCTGCTGTGCTTTGCAAACCCAGAGTCATAACAGTTGCTTTTGGAATTCTCATCTCACAATTATTTCCAAGCCTTTCCCAAATTTATTGAGCCTTAAAACATCTTGCCAAGCAGTTTCCAAATGACTCTGGAATTTAATGTCTTGTTTGTTTTAGGGAAAGTGCAATTTATGAAGTTTCAGTATTTCGCTAGATAAAAATATATTTACAGAAAGAAAGAACCATTTTCTACCTCCTTCTACACCAGTTGACATTTTGGCATTATCTTAGATATTAAAATAAAATAAAAATCTCAGCTTGTTCTTGTTTATTAAAAAGAAGGTCTATTACTATTTAAATACTTCAAAAAAGAATTTAAGAAAGGAAATAATAGCTTAACCTTAAAATTCATGAGGAACAGTAAAACCTGTTATTTATCTTTAGCTCTGGGGGTGCTTTAGGACCTACCTGGGTCTCTTCAATCCTGGAACTTTTGAGATGATTTAAGCCAGGGCAAAGTGATTAAAGAATTGGAACTCAACAAGAAAACATTTTAGACCTGTTTTACATGCAAGAGTGAAAAAATTCTGGAGACCTAGGTCCTGTTTGCCTTAACAGATTTCATTTATTTCCAAAATCAAACAGGACTCATCTGCCGAGTTACCAGGATTTGTAAGTGTCTGCTGCATCTGTCCCAGGTTCTCACACTTGGAAAGGTGAAGAATTGGTCATAAATGGGCTCAATTGCACCAATTAAGAATTTGGCCTAAAAGGCCAAGGAGTTTGGGATGTCCACGAGCCAAGTGCTTGTGATCCTGCAGTTCATGAACTCCTGCGGAACAGCTGAGAGACCCGAGTTCCTGTCAGTCTGCCTGTGCTCAGGGTATCCTGGGGAGGAGCCTGAGCTGATGGCTGTCCCCTGGCTGTCCCCTGGCTGTCTCCTGGCTGTCCCCTGGGTACCCATGCTGTCCCAGGGTGTCCCTGGGTACCAGTTGTCTCTGCCCAGGCAACGTCTCTGCTCCGACATCCAGCTTTGCTTTTGCAAACCCTGCACCAGCTCCACATGTTCCTGTTGGGAACGACCTTGTCTGGTGTTCCCTTAATTACAAACTCTGTGGGGAAAAGGGAGATTTGCAATTATTAAGCTGAGTTCCCAAACTATTGGGAACTACACAGAGGCCGCAGAGTAGACTCAGCTCTGTTTTGAACCAGGTTAGTCTCCAGAGCTCGTCTCACTGTAATATTGCTTAAAAACACAGCTGACTTAATTATGACATAGTTAACATTCATCTAGTAATTAATGAGCATTACAGTGCCTGCTCTGGGCTTGACAGGGTTCCTACTGTGAGCTCATTTGATGGTGGATTGTACTGTACCGTGTGCTGTGCTTTGCCAGTCATCAGTCTTACGTGACACTTAAAAATCTCTGACAACCCGACAATCTCCGCCTGGGCCGAGGAAATTACAGGATGTCCCAGCACATGGGAACTGAACAAAAAGATCGGTCAGTTCAAATCCTCATAATGGCCTATTAAATTGTTTTACTGTTCAGCTTCTCTGTAAAATATCAATTATCTCAATGGTTGTAATGTAATCAAAGTAATTAAATTCCAAAGGCTTGCATGTAAAAACCAGAGCTTTGTAAATGGGAATCCAGCCTCAAGTAGTTTAGTTGGTCTGTTTGTGTTTAAAAGTTTCTCCAGATGACTTTTTTTTTTTTTTTTCTTTTAATGGTGTGTTACAGTTAGGGAACTGTTAAAGGGGTTTGTGTGTTTGAGGTTTAGGGTGTGTTTTGAGCTTGGCTGCACACAACATTTGAACAATTGAATAAGCAAAGCCTGTGTTAGAGCCCAAACTCAGGGACGCGGCACATGCCGGATGAAAAGCCGGCTGGTCCAGAGCCGTGGGAAGCAGGGACAGCCTCAGCTCCAAGTCCTGGGCCTGGCTCCATCTGCTTAAGCGTCCTCAGCTGATGGATAATTGCAGCTCACCTCTCCCTAAGTTCTGAACAATGTCTCTGGAGCGCCTCAGATGTGGAACTTGAAAAATATTCCCCTCGTAGGTTTATCACGTTCAGGATCTCGCCTCCGGTAACGTGTTTTACAAGAGGTAGGAAAGAGCTAAAGAATGACTTATGACAGGAACATTTTCCCTGTTGTTCTTCCTGGTGTAGGGAGAGCTGCTCCTTCAGTAAGTTTTATTTTGGTTTGTTTCAGTAGAGCTTCTCCCTTCCATTTCATCAGAACTGAATCAAATCCTATTTTGTCAGGGCCAAAATTACTTTGCCTGCCACGACTTTCTGAAATGATTGGTAATTTTGGGGTGCACCATTTTCAACTGTCCTAACAATTGGTGAGTTCCAATTTATAGAAGGTGCTAAACATGCACACCTGGAAAGTTGACTTTAGTAGGATTGAATAGCTGGATTTGCAGCCTTTTGGGCCATAGTCCAGGAAATGAAGTGACCTAATAACCACCTTCCAGTACCTAAGGGGGCCTAAAAAAATATGGAGAATGACTATTTACAAAAGCCTAGAGTGACAGGAAAGGGAGGAATGGCTTCAAACTGCCAGATGGCAGGGTTGGATGGGATATTAAGAAGAAATCCTTCCCTGTGAGGGTGGTGAGGCCCTGGCACAGGTTGCCCAGAGAAGCTGTGGCTGCCCCTGGATCCCTGGAAGTGTCCAAGGTCAGCTTGGATGGGGCTTGGAGCAACCTGGGCTAGTGGAAGGTGTCCCTGCCCATGGCAGGAGGTGGGAAGGAGATGATCTTTGGGTCTTCCAACCCAAACCATTCTGGGATTCTGTGAAATCCCCTGTAATTCATGGCAGACAATGTTCTGAAAGCAGCACCCCCAAGGTATGTGTGTCCGTCTCTGTGCTTCATATAATCAACTTCCAGAGGCACAGACTCACCTCAAGGAGTATTTGTAACTCATTTTAAAAAGCAGTGAGATGGATCTTTTATACCACTACTGGATTTATAAGCCATTGGAAACTTGCATGAAATCTAATGGAGCATTCCCTCACTGGTGATAAGATAGAGGGGGGAAAAAAGGCTTTTTTGCAAACTGAGATTATTAATATTTGCAAGGCAGCACCAGTGTAAGTTGGGCTGTTTGAGACAAGAGCTAGGCATGCACAGCCCCAAGGAGCAGATGGAGAGGAGATGTGAACCATGAAGCTGTTCAGAGGACACAGTGACTTGTTCTTTGTTGGAGCCCAAGCAGCCACTGGAGAAGAAATGAGTGTCTGGGGAAGAATTGAAATATATTAACCTGTGTGCAGAGAAGTGTTGCTGTTTCTGTTTCTCTCAAATCACTAAGAAAATGCTGCACTCGTGGCTCCAGTTGAGAAGTAGTTTCCATAGAGAAAGAACTCATGGAGGCAGGGAGATGCAAAGAAAGTGTTAATGCCGGAGCAGAGGGTTTGGGAGCTAGGGAAACAAAAGGAAAATCCAGGAATGCTCATAATGTGCAACAGCCTTGGGGGATTTTTTGTGTCTTCAGACAAAATTAGTGAAGGGAGTTTAGTCTGAGGGCCTCCTGGAAGCTCTGAAATCAGCACATAAGCTGCTCCTGCCTCAGTAAGCCCTGTGCTGTGTCCCAGGGAGAGCTGTGGGAATGTGGTGCTTCCACAACTCCTTTTTAATTGGAAGAGTAGTTAATTGGTGTGAACAGAGTTACTTGATCAAACTGCTTAAAAGTTTCTGCAGTTGGTTTGAAGGAGTAAGAAGTTCTCCGTCTCCTGCCACCTCATTAGCAGCTTCTGCCAGTTCTGCTGCCCGCCCAGGTCCATGATGGAGTTTCTCCCATGCCAGGAGCAGTTCCCTCCCTCCCACAGTGGGCAGGCAGAGAGCTTAGCCGTGCTCCAGGCTCCCAGGGTGCTGGTGTGTGCCCAGGTCTCAGGAGGAGCAGCTTATCCTCCTCTTGTGGTGTCACTGAGCGGGGCTCCCTGTGTCTGTTCGAGGTGACACTGCTCTACCCACTGGCTCTTTTTTTCTCTGGATGCACAAACTCTGGAACCCAGGAGTAGAATCAAGAGGCTTCCAAGAAAACAGCCTCTTGCCCAACTTTGCTTCATTCCCACCAATTCCCTCAGGTAGAGACTGAGTTGCAGAAACAAATTAGAGGTGGTTCATTAGGAGGAAGTGACTTGCTGAAATGCTTTGCAAATTAAGTACTCCAAACCCAGACAATCCACCGTGCACAACCCTATGTGGATACCATTAAAACCAGAGGTTCCTTATCTCATGGAGCTGCCCTGAGCAGTGTCACAGCTGCCACGGGTGCCACGTGTGTGCAGTGCTGGCAGCAGACAGCCCATGGCAACCGAGTTCTGTGTGTGGCACTTCTCGCAGGGACCTTCTAACTCTTATGTCCTTCTCTCTGCCCCATCACAGGTGCTTTGCTGTTAGGAGGGATCCTTTACTCCTGGCAGTTCCCTCACTTCAACGCCCTGAGCTGGGGCCTGCGGGAGGATTACTCCAGAGGAGGATACTGTATGATGTCTGTCACCCACCCGGGGCTGTGCAGGAGGGTGGCTCTGCGACACTGCTTGGCCTTAATCGGACTGTCGGCGGTGGCTCCTGTCCTCGACATCACCACATGGACTTTCCCCATCATTTCACTCCCCATCAACCTCTACATCTCCTACCTCGGCTTTCGGTTCTACAGGGATGCAGATCGCAGCAGCTCCAGGAAGCTCTTCTTCTGCAGCCTGTGGCACCTGCCCATGCTGCTGCTGGTCATGTTCACCTGCAAGAAATCGGCCCTGGAGAAGGACGACAAAGGCGACCTGCTGGGAAAGGGGGAAAGTCATGGGAGGGCTATGGAAATTAGATTGCCTTAAATGTCGATTGTATGTTGTCCTCGTGGCACATCAGGTAGTTTATTTTAGTAATCACAGCGGGGAATCCTGTGGGAATCTGTTTGAGGAAGAATCGTTCGTGCCTAGCGACCACTTCATGCGATGATTTTCTATTTTCTTTTGCGAGGGAGTAACCAGGAGAGCTCAAAGCACTCGGGGGCCTCAGGTCCCTTCACTCATCCCGGACTAGGATTTTGCTTTGGGGTGGCCTTCTGAAGTCCCTGTGAGCCGTGGTCTCTGTCCTCATGGGTGGTGGGGTTAGTTAACAAGTCACATGCGCACACGTTCCCCCAGCACTGGCAGCCTTGGCGAAGCCATCAGGGAGCGACCCAGGAATGATTTCTCACCCTGCTCCCCAGGCACCCTTTCCTTTAATTCAAGCTTTGAGGCACACGGTGGGTTGGGTTTTTGTCTCAATCCCTACCATCCCTGCACTGGTGTCACACCAAACCCCTCACTTTTGGGGGCTTTTTTCAGTCAGTTGCTTTTCCCGAGGTTCCCCTTCACCCCAGTAGATTTTTGGCTTGCATACAACTGGCACAGTGCTAAAGGAGTGAGGAAAACTGCCTTTCAGCACACCACACACCAGCATTTAAACACCCTCCAGGTGAAAGTTCTCCTGTAGCACATCCCTTGGACACAATGAGCCATTCTGCTGTACTTCCATCACAGGGGACTTCTGGATCTCATGTGGTTTTACATCTTCAGAGTTTGAGCCCTGGGTATCAGATCTTCAGCTGGTAAAAGTCACCATTACTGTTTATGGCAGTGAGGTTGTGAAAAGTGGAGGAGGTGGGAAGCAGATCCCAGAGTCGGGTGGTTGTAAGGATTTTCCATGCTCATGTGTCTTGTGCCAGTGCATTCGGTCTCGGCGTCCTCTCATGAGCCCTGGACTGGCATCAAGAGTTTGAGCTCTGTTTAATGTCACACTGTGGTGGCTCAGAGAAAGGCTTCACTTTGAGGGTAATTAATAGGTAAGGAAACACATTTACAGAAAAAAGGTTGCGGATTTAGCCTAATACTGTAATGTTCACTTGCTGCTGCAGCCTGTGTCCCTCCAAAGCAATTATTGGAGATGGTCTCCCAAGGAAAGTGCATTATCTCTGATATCTGATACACTGAAGAACATTTCTGGCCACAGTGCTTGTGATCCTGCTGCAGGGCTGTGGCTCACCCTCAGCCTGCCTGGGGCTGGCTGTGACCTGCTGGGATGCTCCCAGACACAGCAGCAGCCAGGGCAGACAGAGACAGGGATAGTTTATTGTGGTAGTCAGTGCCTGTTACGACTTGATGTGTTCCCATGCCAAGATTTCTTTCCCATGTGGAAAGGGGCTGGGCAGCAGGTTGAACATCAATCCAAAGATACAGCAACACCTGAAATGGGAGACACTGTCTCGAACCTGATCCTGAGTAAAATCCTTGAGGAAACATCACAAATCTGCCACCACAGGCAGATCACACTGACACAAAACCTTCCCTGGCTGCTCTCGGGATCCAAGCCTGACTCCTGGTCTGGGTTATGCTGGTGTAAATCAGGAGTGACACGGTTTAGCCCCTGCTGTGCTGGTAGAGGTGCTCTCAGGAGCAGGGCCACCTGTTTTATGTGGCTCTTAAATAATTGGCTGCGGGGTTTGGTGGCTCTGGAGCGATTGCAGATGACAGGCTGGAGTCCCCTCTCACTGTCTGACAGGCTCTGTTGTGCTCAGGTTACTGTGGGCAGCACTTCGTGGAACTGTCTGGAAACTGTGCAACTCCTGAATTTGTTTTAAAAATGCATCCAGTCTTCTCTGCAATAAAGTACAGACTGTACAAAAAGAGATGAACACTCCAAAGCTGTTCTATAGTATTCACTTATGATTGGAACTCTGGTCCAGTTCAGTTAATTGCAAAGGTATTTGGTGGTTCTGTGGCACTTCTCACAGCAGCATGTTCTTGATCGCTGCAAGAGCTTGTGAAATACTGATTTATTGTGCAAGCAGCGACTGAAACTAAGTTGCATGTGAGTGGAAAGGGTTTGTGCGAAACCAAGGATTTTGGTCAACCTTAAGCTGACAGAGGAACCTGAAAAGAGCAAATGGCCTACAAGAAAATTCACGGATTTTGCTCCCAGAGGCAGAAAGTGGTGCTGAAGCAGGAAGGTTGTGGTTTTCTCCTAAGTCATTCCAGAGCCAGGCTTCAGATGGCCTGTGAATCCCGGGTGCTGTCCTGAGGAATTCCATTCTGATTAAAGGTCCCAAGGACATGCCTGTGGTTGAGCTTGTAAGAACAGTCATCTTCATTTCTAGGGCCAAAATGTGTAACATTCACGGGGTTTAGGGCTAGACAGGAGCTTTGTAATCATCACTGAGTGTCTGCAGAATGCAGGTCACTGAGTTGCACCAACATCTCCACACCCAGTGAGTCTGGCCTGGAGAAAAAGCATGGCTTTAGAATCAGTGGATCTGGGGTTTAAAGGTAAGAAATACTTAATAAAATAAGCTTTTTTTTCCTAGGACCTCTGCTACAAGCTGGCCATAAACAGGTGAAGCCATCTACTACCATTTTACTGCCTTTTGGGAGTGTTGCTGTTACATGTGCTTTGAAAATAAACACTTGGCCAAACTGAAGCCTTTTTTGCAAATGGATAGTGCAGCAGGTGCTCTCAGGTCTCCTTTTCAATATTGCTGTTGCCACTGTGGAAATTAAAAATCCTGAGCTGTCTGCCCTCATCCAGGGGTGTTTGTGGTCCCTGTGAGGATTAATGGCAGCCTTCCCCCCTCCAGCACTGCTGATATTGCTGCCCAAATCCTGCAGGAAAGAGGCAGGTGAGGTGCATGAGATGCCTTTCCATGATGGCTTTGCAGAGGAGATAAAGTTGGGCTTCCTGCATCTCTCTGCTGGGCCCTGCAAGCATCAGGCTTTGCATGGCTCCTTTAACCTGAAACAGCAGTTCCTGCTTAGAATTGCAATGTTTTCTTTTCCTTGTCCCATTTGGAGAACTTGAATATGGGTTGGTTGTCATCTCCTTATCCTGGTTACTCAGGATCTCCCCCTGAATTGGTCCTGCAGAATCACTGAGTGGTTTGGGTTGGAAGGGACCTTAAAGACCATCTCGTTCCAACTCCCTGCTGTGAAATACCTGATCTTTATGTGGCAGTGAAAAAACCAGCAGTGATGTACCCTGTCCCTCCTAACCCTGGGTCTACTGAGGGGTCCCATCTCGGTGCTGCTGTCACAACAGGCAGCTCTGCACCACCAGGAGCTGGAGTAGAGCTCACGTAGGAATCTGAGCCAGAGACTCAAGAGGATGAAGCTGGTTTTAGTCTGTTTGGACTTTAAACCTTTTGTGTGGTTTTGTGGATAAAACAGTAGCCCTAGGGCTCAGGGGATCTTCATTCTTTCCAGACCTCTGCAGAAGAAATGCACTCCAGCTGTGAAACAGGGATGGAGGTGCTTCACCTTGCTGGAGGAGGGAACAGCTCATGTCTTTGTCAGCCCTGGCCTGTTATTCTCTCCATCAGTGCAGGGTGAGCACTGGGTCTGGCTTTGAGGAGCACTGCAGAGAGCTGGCACTGGGTTTCCCCACATCCCTGCTTTCCCCTGACCTTCAGCAGATCTCTGAGCACAGCACTGACCCCGCGGTGAGGAGCCGAGTGACACAGCCGGGAGTTGTCCCGAGCTCTCGGGTTTGCAGGGAGCCCCCAGGTCCCTCACACAGTACCCTGACAGTGCTGGCATCCCAGTGCCCCTGACTGCTGGCATCCCAGCACAGCAGCAGTTGGTGTGGCTCTGCTCTTTGTTCCAGCATGAATGAGGAAACCCAATCCCAGCGCTCACAGCACTTTCCCTCTTGTTTCCCCCACTGAGGGTTTTTTTTTCTCGCTTCCTGTATCAGTCTCCGATATAATCTGCCCCAGCAGAGTCACACATTCACACTCTCCTGGCTCCAGCAGCGTTTCCCACTCAGCCAGGCCACAGCACTTCAAGGCTTACACAAAACACACACGTCCTTTTCAGTTCCGAACTATCCCAGGAGAGTAGGAATGGAAACAGGAGTGATACTATTAGAAATCATTATCATTACAGATAGAAAGCGTGTTGTCCTGGTTGCTCTCCAGAGCTGATTAGATATTCCCTCTTCCTTGGAAATGCAGGCTGTCTACAGGACCCTTGGCTATTAAAACAGAGATATCAGCACTGTTTTCCTCCCGAGCAGCTCTGCTGGAGGTGGTAATACTAGACAGGCTGTCCCCAGTGGCACTTCTAGTCATGGAATTTCTTAACCAGGCAAAAAGCCAGCCCAGTCAAGGGCTCATGGGAGGCAGGATGCCGCTTGTGCTGCCCGTGGGACCTTGAGTTGGTTGTTTTGCCTCTTGGAGCTGCTATTTCTTCTTGCAGTCCTGGCAAGGTCAGTGCTGCAGGGCCGGGCTTGGCCCCTGTGGGTGCATGTCCAGCACTTGGCCCTGCCCAAGACAAGTCAGACTCTGGTTCTAATGTTCATCATCTCCCTAACAGCGTGGTGTTTGGAGTCAGAGGTAACAACTGAGTGGTGAGGTCAGAAGTGTCACTGGTGAGGACACTCCTCTGTGAGATCCCTCAGACTGGGCCTTGCTGGGTGGTTCCCTCTATGTGTTTTAGTCCCCTCTGAAATAAATGTGCTACAGGTTTCTAGGGCTTTGACATGAGGTCTAGCAAGCCTTTCCAGACCCTTCTGTTCACAGAAGCACAGAATAGTCAGGGTTGGAAGGGATCTCTGGGGATCACCCAGTCCAACCCCCTGCCCAGGCAGGGTCATCTGGAGCAGGTGACACAGGAACATGTCCAGGTGGGGTTGGAATGTCTCCAGAGAGGGAGACTCCAGGCCCTTTCTTGGAAGCTGCTCCAGTGCTCTGCCACCATCTGTGGGAAGAAGTTCTTCCTCACATTGAGGTGAAGCTTTCTGTGTCTTAGTTTATGACCATTGCTCCTTGTCCTGTCACTGGGCACCACTGACAAGAGTCTGGCACCATCCCCTGACACCCACCTTGGAGATGTTTGTGTGGATTGATGAGATCCCCTCTCAGTCTTCTCCAGACTAACCAGGCTCAGCTCCTGCAGTCTCTCCTCATCAGAGAGATGCTGCAGTCCCTTAATCATCTTTGTGGCTTCCACTGGTCACGTTCTCCCTGACTCAAAGGAAAGGAGTCCTGTTGAGCAGGGCATGTGCAGGGTGTCCCAAAGCCATTTAAAGCACTGGCAGAGTAACCTGTGTTTCAAAGACCTGGCAGGAGCACCTCTCATCAGCTCCACCTCACACACTGCCTGTCACCTCTGCTTTTCTGCTTCCAGACTTTAACTGTTTGCACTGAAGATTTTCCAGCCTGGGTCGGTGCCTCAGGCTGGGATTTAGTTTCCAGTGTTTCAAAAAGGCACAGTTCAACTGTTTCACAGAGCAGGGTTGGCAGAACGAGCTGTTTTCCCACAATGTGGAGATGTTTTTCCTCCTGCTCCCAGCCAGTTCTGGCACCCCCAGGCCTTGGAGCGAGAACTGAGGGTTTGGCAGAGGGCTCAGGTTGGTGCATTCATCCGTTCTGGGAAGGTACTGGGTGTTACCCCAGTCCCTGAAAGGTCACAGCTCCCAAATTGCTGACACCTCCAAAGAGATGCCCTGAGTGTGGTGGTCCTGGACCATCCCAAGGAGCTGGTGAGGAGCTGCTGTCACAGTTCCTGTGCTTGGGGGGAGCACAAGGACTGAAAAGAGGTGCTAGAAAGGAGGGTGCCTGGCCCTCATCACTAGTGCTGGAACCATTACCCTACATCCATACCTGTTTTCCCATTTTTCCAGGAGCCTTTCTTCAGTCCTGCCCATCGAGTGAGGCAGAGTGTGGTACCCCAAGGTTTCTGTGTCTCCAAAGTGCCCCAGGGACTGGGACCAGTTCAGTGGTTATGGCTTTTCCCCTGGTTTCACTGTCCCAGGCACATCCCAAGGTCCTCTCTGCCCCCTGCTCCCCTTTCTAACACTTTCTATTTTAATACAGCCTCCCTTCGATACATTTTTTCATGGAATATGTGCTATAACATGCATTGCCTGTGCCCCTTGGAACTGCAGCTGTAACTGGACTGTCTGTTCTTCAAGAGAAACACTAACTGTGGGGAATTTCCCTGGCTGATTGGGAACAGCAGGGATCTGATCTCCCACACTGACCAACCTGTCCCTAACTGGGACCCCTGGGCACATCTTGCCCATCTTGCTCATCCAAAAAGCAAGAAGAGGGAAGAAGGGAGGAGGCATCCCTGCAGGTGGGGTGGGGAGAGACCAGACTGGTGCCAGGGGAGCACAGAGCTCCCAGCCAGGCAGGATGGGCTCCACCACTGACCCTTCTCAAGGTGCAGGATGCAGACACACACGGCACTCAAAGCTCATTTGCAAGGAAGTGTCTGGCACAGGGACCTGCCTTTTGTTTTCTGAGCAAGGGGGAAAATCAAGATTTGTGCGTCTGGGAGATGTTTGGGATTTTTTTATTACTTTTTTTTTTTTTTTTCCGGGGAGAGGAGGCACTGTATCAGATTAAACTTGAAACGAAGATGCAAACGAGGTGATTAAGGTGTTTCCGCCGTGCTTCCAGGGGAACTGCTGGACGGCATCCAGAGCGGGGAAGGGAACAGCCCGAGTTTATCAGCTGAGCTCGGAGGTTCGCAGGGACACTCGCAGTGCGGAGCCGCCAGGGGCTGGGTGAGCGACGCTCTTGACCATCCCCGCACTGAATCACTCCCAGCAACACCGCAGGGACACCGAGGGATGCCGGGGGCAAACGGGATGCCCAGGGCCACGTAATCACCAGAGTCAGCAGCAGAGAGAGGAATATTGCTTAGATGTCTTCTCCCCACTCTGATGCTCCTGACCTGCTCCTTACACACATTGCATTGGCTTTCACGGGGAGCAAGGACTGGCAGGAGCTGGGAATACACTGGGAGTGAGGCTGATTAACCCTTCTCACCTCCAAAATGAGCCGTGGGAAGAGTGCAGAGGAAGCATCTGCAGACAGATGTTCCCGTGGTGTCCCTGTCCTGTGCTCCTCCCCCGCAGCTCTGTCCCCAGCAGTGCATCCAGGGCTGCCAAGAGATGACAAACACTTCTGGTTTGGGGTCTGTCCTCTGTGCTGTCACTGATGCCCAGGGGGTGTGATCCACAGGAGTCACCCAGCATCTGCATCCCACACTCCCACAGGAGCAGCAGCGCTGGGTTTCCCGCAGGGATCGCTCCGTGAGGGTGTTCGTGAGGTGCCCGTGGGTGCGATGAGGAGCCACCCCGCTGGAAGAAGCGCAGCTGTACGAGGTACCTGCGGGGCTCAGCCTTGCTGGAGCCGTGCCCGTGCCAGAGACACCGTCTGACCCCGCAACTCGGAGCCGTCGAGCCCGTCCAGCGCCGCCAGCCCTTTCCATCCTTGTTTGTGATGGGGACTGCGGGAAGGGCGTGCTGGACGGACGGACAGAGGGACACGGAGCGCTCCGGGCGGCTGGTGGGATGTGCGGGCTGTGCCTCGCTTGGCCGCGGTGGCCGGGAACTCCCTCTGTTGACTCCTCCTGAAGTTGCACCCCTTCAGCCAGCGGTGTCCCTGGCTCTGGTAATAAATAGCACCTTCCGTAATGTCTGTAGCCCTCACTAAACCACAGACCGGACTGATTATTGCTGCTTTTGTAGCCTTTACAGAGCTGTTTTTATTTATAATTGCACCCCGCTGGTGTGTTCATAATGATTTTCCCGGCTGCGTCCCATGCGGTCCGGGGCTACAAAGCCACATTTTCATAGTAGCTGTTGTTGGTTTTAATCACTTGTTATTCGGATGATGTATTAATAGCAGTATCTCTGTGAAGCTTTAGAGTGTTTTCTTTTTCAAAACATTTACAATAAAAGCTAAGTGTTAGCCCTAATAAAACACGTGTTTCCTTTGGCTCCCTCCTCCAGCGATGAATCCAATTAACCGAGCACTCGGAGCAGAGCCCGTCTCGCCCCGTCCCGTCCCGTCCCGCCCCAGAGCCCCTCCTGAACCTCTGATTTAAAGGTGTTTGGGACCCCAGCGGGAACAGGGGTGCTTGAAAGGCCCCTCGTGGTCGGAGGGGTGTGAGTTTGTAATTGCCCATGTGCAGACTGGGGGAGCCTGCAATAATCCAAACCGTGCTTTGCAGATGTTTGTTCGCGCCTCGTGATTCTCCTAAAACCCAAATAACCCCTCACACCTTCTTTCCCAGAGAGGGAGGGCGATGAGGATGGATGGGTTGATGCTCTTGGGGTGAGAAACCACTGGTGAAAACAGAAATAAACCCAAGGTTGTTGCCTCCTGAGCATCCTGAGCCCGTGGGTGGGGAGGAGTGGGGCGATGCTTTTTGTTTTAGCCATTTGGGGGGGGGGGGGGGGGGGGGAACTCCCCCACAACAAAACGTATCTTTGCTGGAAGAGGTTTAAATGGAACACTTAACTCACTGGGGCCACTGCCTTTAATTTCATTCAGAAGGGGACTGTGAATGGACTCCTCACCCACTTCAAAAGGCCGTGGCAGCGTGTCCGCTGCGCTGCGGGTCATTCATGGACACTACAGGAGATGTGAAAACATCTGCTGGGTCCAGGCCTGCTCCTTTCAGTACAGTTACTCCCCTTGCTAATAATTGTCTGTGTTCTGTCATCTAGAAAGGGACTTTGTGTGCCTCCCAGGTATTCTAATGCTAATTTGTTTAGTTAAAAAGGAGAAGAGGCTAAACAGATGTGAACCATTTGGTTAGGTTGTAGTTCATTTGTTAGGAAGTGCAAAGGATTCTTGGCAGGATATTAAATATTACCTTGGCTGCTCACAAACACTTCATATTTCAAGAGAGGAAGGGAGGTAGGGACTGCACTCCATAAATCAGCCTTTTCAAAGAGACAGAAAAAGGCAAACATTTGATAAATCTGTGTCATTATACTTAGAGATCAAAGGGGGTTTTACATATGTATTTATGCAACTGGCAACCTAGGAGACAATAATAACAAACATAGATCTCTGACAGCTTTACAAAAATAAAAATTAGCCGGTTCTAATCTGTAATTATCTGGGAACTGTGCGAGGTAGGAGGTTGCTCCCAGCGAGCTGTAAGTTGCTAATGCTGAGACGGTGAGCGAATGTTAAGTCATTCGAAAGTACATTAGGAAGTTCCATGGGCAAGAGGTTGCCAAAGCCACTGGGTGGTAGCAGGGCACAGCCACTGCATCTGCAGCCCTGGTGTCATCCACAGAGCCCAGATAGGGCAGGCAGGAGTCACCAGAGCCAGGAGTCACCAGGGAAAGCAACGTTTCCCTGTGGGCCTTGATGAAAATAATTCCTTTATGATGGAAATATATAATGATGGAAATGTATATAATGATGAAAATCATTCCTTTGTGATTTTCCAGCAGATGATTTAGCAGGAATCTAGCTGAAGGATCCCTGAAAGCAAGGAGATTTCCATCCTTGGGCTCTCTAATGGGTTACAGCTCTATGTCTGGTACCTTCCACAGCCCCACATGGCATTGTTGGCCTGGGGAGCCCTGACACTATTCCCAGGGGTTGATCCATTCTGCACAACCCAATAAACAGAGAACTGGATCCAGAGGCTCAGGTAAGTCAGGGAAGAAACCTGACAAGATCCCAGAAGAGGTTTGCAAGCAGCAGGAATAAAAGCAGAGCCAACAGGGGCTGCAGTGGGCATTGCTTTAATCCAGGACAGAATTTAGCAGAGGAATTGAAACCTCTCCAGAAGCAGCAAGAGCCTTCACATCACCCAGAACACAAGGAGAAATCCAGTTGCGTTAAAATAATTCCACGGACAAAGCAATGCAGCCACAGAAATTAGAGAAGGAGAAGTAGCATTATGTCATCTCTCCTTTCCTTCTGGCCAGTCACTGGCCTGATTTCCTATTCTCTTGTGCTGGTTTAAAATGACTTCAGCAACTTGGTTTCTGCTTGTTCCCATGGGAAACTTCCACAGTCTATAGATTTCACTGGTAGGAAACTCTTCTTGACAGTCAGACTATATTTTCCTTTACTCAATTCCATCACATCACTCCTACTTACGCCTCCTCGGAGCACCCTAAACGCTCTTCTCCATTGAAGTCGGGGCAGTTATGTGAGCAGTAAATTTGGCCCGTGGCACTTGGAGAAATAGATATTAAAACCCCAGGGACGAATTAGGGAGCGAGGGGAGGGAGGGCAGTGGGGGAAAGGAAATGGTTTCAGGTTGAGAGAAACAAGATCTCCTCTTACATCTGTACAGTGGTGCTGCCCAGGGCCCCGGAGGGAGCACGCCTGGGACGCAGCACCAGGACACTGCAGGAGGCAATGATGTGCCTGGGGTGACCCTGGGGTGTCCCTGGGTGCTGGTGGGGTTACAGAGCCTCTTGAGGGCTCTAGGGCAGTATGTGGCACTTGGGCTTGGGTGCAAAGGGGTTGCATAAAACCCTGGGCACTTGTCTTGCCTGTGGCTGGGTTGTTTGGAGTCCAGGGCCTGTCACCCCCGGGGTGGCCCAGCCCCACTATTTGGGATGATCACTGGCTGCTGGTCCAGCAGTCCTGACCCACAGAACACTCCCTGCAAGCTGTGCCTCCGTGGGCTAACATACATGTGTTCTTCAGGACAAAATCCCAAATACCCTGGGCTCTTTCCCCCTCAGCTCTCACCTCACTGTCGTGGCATCAATATGAGTCCAGCAGATGTGGGCAGGGATGGAGAGGAGGCTGCTGACAGACACACCAGATTTATCCATCAACAATCCTCAGCTCCCCTCTACTCTGGAGTAGCACGGGGTGCACTGTAAAGGGCATTCATGGCAGAGGGGAGGGGAGGGGACAGCACCAAGGACTTCTTAGGGGAGAAGAAGTGGAATAAAGAAGTGCAGGACCTCTCTCCATGGGACCCTGCAAGGGGGCAAGGGCTGGGACATGGACTCAGGGTGCTGGGACTCATCTCAGGGTGCTGCAATAAGGACAAAACCCCATTATAGATACATGTGGATGGAAGAGGACACGTGAAAACATCCAGAAGCCCCACACCAAAGCCCTACATCTCAGTGTGCTGGGTGCTGTATGTTCCCCAAAAGGGGGTGGTGTTGGCTGGTCACCTCCTCTCTGGCCAGGTCACTGCAGGGTTACACACTCCAGATTGCCTCCTTTTCCCATGATCAAGCACTTGATTAACACCATGAAATGGGAAATTACTTTTCTTCAAACACAGCTATGATCATGGTAAGAAAACTGCATCCTGTCTGGATTGGGACCAACAGCACCCTGGCTTGATTTTTGGATACCTGCTCCTATTTGTCGCCCCAGCAGGACAGGTTCCTGCAGATCTTTGAAGAGCTGTGTGTGAAATCTTTGTCCTTCAAACATATGGATTTTATAGCTGGGAAGAGAAAAAACAGCAAGGCAGAACTCAGCATCAGGCCAGCAGGACAGAATCAGCACTGGGAGCTGCTGCCTCGTGTCCAACTCCAAAAAATACTGGAAAGCACATGGCTGCAAGGGTGGGGGTTGGTGAGGTGAGCCCACAGAGCTGACCCTTCCTCTGTCTCGCTGGGGATTTGATCACAGAATCACTGAATGGTTTGGGTTGGAAGGGACCTCAAAGCTCATCTCATCCCAACCCCTGCCATGGGCAGGGACACCTTCCACTGTCCCAGGTTGCTGCAAGTCTCATCCAACCCAGCCTTGGACACTTGCAGGGATGGGGCAGCCACAGCTTCTCTGGCAACCATCATCTCTGACTGAAGGTGTTCTGGGTTCTCTGCTTTCTGCCCTGATTGAACAAGTGTGTTTTGCAGAGCTGGGCACCCTCCAGGCCCATCTCAGCAGTACTCCACTAAGTGCCACCATGACCCTTTGTCAGGAGCTGCACTTTCCCAGTGCTACCTGTGTAATCAATCAGTCAATCAGTCATCAAGAAATAGGATCTGGAGACTGTACCGATGCAGCTCAATTAGTTATTGATTAACCAGCCAGCCAGCAGGACAGTCACTCTTGTGATTGCAGGGCACAGAGCAAACCCAGCTGTGCATTTCTGTTCCCCTTCCCTTCTACCCCTGTTTCTTCAGGAGGTTTATGCACATGTTCTCCTGCCACAACTGCTGATGTGGGATGTTAAATGAATTTCAGGAGCCAAGAATGTGTGCTGAGGCTGGCTGGAACCCTGCTCTCAGTGTGGCAGCAGGTACAGAGGAGACCTGTGTCCTACCCAGCAGCCTGTGGGTCACTCACCCACAGCTGGAGGCAGCAGGTCAGTCTGGAGGATGGAACCACAACTGGTTCCCAACCTGCTTGTCAAAACCTCCCTCACCCACACCCCCTGCTCCAGGCTGAGCTCAGCCCTCCTCCTGATCTACCTTTCCTTGGATGCTGTTTCTGATCACTGACTTGCCTTTCCTGGGGAAAAAACTCCTGACGTCCAACTGTTGAAGATACAATTACAGTAAAACCTATCTTGGGGCTATTTTTCTTAAAAAGCCAATCCAACTTTTACAAGCTACAGCTGACATATATTAAAGGCTTAAACCAAACTTTCCGTGACATTTTGTTGATGTTACCCTGGCTGGTGCTGGTGGATGTAAGGAACAAGGAGAATTATTCCATCTGAAGGGTTTCCCTCTTTGCTCATGGGCGTAGGAATGTGCAGTGGAGCAACCTGTGCGTGGAAGCCTCAGGTCTTGTGTTTGGAATTGCACAAAACACCGAGTGCAGAGGTGAGGAAACCTGGGGGCAGGAGAGGCAGCCTGTGTCACCCGTGGAAGGGTTGCTGCCCACAGCTGTGATTCATGCACTGCCTGGAACTGTCCTCTTTAATTCCCTTCACAATTACCCGTCTGGGCCAGCTGGCACAGCTCTGCCAGCACACACAGGGAAACTGGGAAGCAATTCCTCCTGCCACTGCACTTCGGCTCTGCTTGGTTGGGATCACCCTTCACACCACAGAGAGCCCAGCAGTGCTGTCTATTTTCTCTCACAGCAGAGAGATTCTTTGGAATCGTTTGCTGTTGACTCTGCAGCTGAAGTACGAAAGTTCTCCTTGCGTCATCCCAAAAATCTGCTTTGCAAATATCTGGTCCTGGGAAGGATGGGGGACAGCGACACCAGAGCTGATGGCCCAAGCTCTGTGTTAACCCACTGAGCAGCTTTTAGAGAAGTCATACACTTCTCAGGGTCTTATTTACCTTATTTCCCTTTATTTCCCCTCAATCTTTATTTCCCCTCCTTGAAAAAGCAACTCATCAAAAGAGTGGGCAAAACACTGAATCACAGAATGGTTTGGGTTGGGAGGGACCTCAAATGCCATCAATGGCAATCCCTTGCCGTGGGCAGGGACACCTTCAACTAAACCAGGTTACCCCGTGCCCTTTCCAGCCTGGCTCTGAAAACATCCACAGCTTCTCTGGGCAATGTTCGAGCACCTCATTGTAAAAATTTCTTCCTGATACCTGTTCTGCCCTCTATCAGTTTAAAAATGTTATCCCTTGTCTCTGCCAAGAAGTTTTCCCCCACCTGCCTTATAACCCCCTTTTAGGTGCTGAAAGACGGCAACGGGGTCTCCCCGGCGACCTTATTATCCAAGTATATTGGGAATAAGGAGGAGGAAAAAGTGACTGAGTCGCCGCCAACACCGTGACGCCCCAGCTGGCGATTCCCTGCAGCCCTGGGGGGACAGAGAGCGGGGAATGTAAATGTACAGCGCACAGCCCTCGGCGGGATTCACCCCGCGCGGACCCGGCGGCAGCTCCGGGACGGAGCGACCGAACCGCCCCGACGGTGCGATCCCTCCCCGCGCCACCAGCCAATGAGTTCATCCCTCCTCCTGCTTCTCCCCTCCCCGTCTCATTATGCACCGGCGTGTGTCTGTGATAGGCTGCGGGCTCCGCCCGTCCCCGCTGCCGTGTCCCTCCCCGCCGCTGCCTTTGCTGCGCTGCCGGCGGCGGGAGCGGCGCTGGGCGGGCGGCAGCGCCGGGCACACGGCGAGGGACCGATGGGGCCGTGCTGAGCCCCCGCGGGTGCCCATGAGGCGCCGGGCAGAGCCGAGCCGAGCCGGCCGGGCTCCAGCCATGCATCCCGGCGCGCCCGCGGGCACATGGGGCAGCGCCTGAACCGCTGCCTCGATGTCCCCGTCGCGCTGCCGCCGCTGAGGCGGAGGCTGCTGCTGCTCTTCATCATGCTCTTCCTCTGGCTCTACATGTTCTACTCGTGCGCCGGCTCCTGCGCCGGGCTGGTTGCCCGCGGCTCTCCCGCGCCGCCCCGCGCCGCCCCGCCGGGGGAGCCGGGCGAGGAGAGCAGCCTGGAGGAGCAGCGGGCAGCGCCCGACGCCGCCAGCCCCATCTCCAGCTTCTTCAACGGCTCCGGCACCAAGCGGCTGCCGCAGGCCATCATCATCGGCGTCAAGAAAGGGGGGACGCGGGCGCTGCTGGAGTTCCTGCGGGTGCACCCCGACGTGCGCGCCGTGGGCGCAGAGCCCCACTTCTTCGACCGCAACTACGAGCGGGGACTCGCCTGGTACAGGTACGGGACGGGGGTGCGGGGGGTCCCCCTGTCCCCCCCCGGCCGCCCCGGTGCGGGACTGCGGGCTCCGGAGCAGCTCGGGGAGCGCCCGGGGCCGAGTCCTCTCAATGCCCACCCCCCCGAAAATAACAACCCCTCAAAAATATCATCAACCCAGCGCGCAGCTTGCGCTCCCCGTTAGCCCAGGCGGCGGCGGGCTTGAAGCGAGCCAAACCGTGTTTGATTCTTATATGAAGGTTAAATATCAATTTAATATTCTTAAACGCTCTTATTCCGCCGTGCTTCCAGGGCTTTTGCTGGAGCGGTTCTTCTTCCTCCAGCTCGGGGTGTTGCTGAGGGATGAGTGGTGTGTCCCCCGCGCCGGCACGGGCCGGAGGGCGACCGCAGATTTGGGGGGGGGGTTGACCCGTTTGGGGTTTTTTTTACCCGTTGGGGTGGAGGTTGACCTATTTGGGGTTTTTTTTGTTTTTGTTGTTTCGATTGTTTTGTTGTTTGTTTGTTTGTTTGTTTTTTTTACCAGTTTGGCGGGCATTGACACACTTGGGGATTTTTTAAGGCATTTGGAGGGTTTTTGACCCTTCCCGGGAGCGCAGCCGCAGCCGCGACTGGCAGGCGGCAGCTCCGCGTTCCAGATAAAACTTCCTCGCTCCCTCCCCGCTCTCCATCCCCGTTAACTTTCTCCTACCCCGCAATCATTCTCTGGATCGATCCCCCGGGGTCGCGATCGCCCGCCCGGCGCGGGGGGCTGCGGGTACGGGGAGGAACGGGCGCGTCGGGGACGGGCTGAACCCTTTGGACTGGGAGAAAATTATAAATTCCTGGCTCTCATCCTGCAAGGATGGATGCCATTCCGAGCGGTTTCGCGAGGAGCAGCCCCGTGCGGGGTGTCCGTGTGCCGGTGGGCTCGGCGGAGCGGGAGGCGGTGGGTGCGGAGCAGAAGCGCTGTCGGACACCGAGCGCGGGGCGAGCCGCGTTTCGGTGTCCTTTCATCCCCTTTCCGATTGAAGTTCCTTTATCAGGAATATTTTGAATATGTCTTTCTACTGAGTGTTTACAGGAATGCTAAAGGAGCAGAGATGGAAACTTTGAAGCCAGATGGGAGCTGTGAAGTTGCGAATTGTAACCTCTTTGTAGTCTTGAAACTCCCACCCGGCAAGTCCGATTAGCTTTATGTCTCTTTTTTCAATGTTGCCATCCCTCAGCAGTTAGTGAAATGAGCGCGGGATAAGATCTGGCGAGGAGGAAGTCATTTTTGAAAGCTGTTTTCGTTTTAGGAAATTCTGTCAGTTTGGTGGAGGATGCAGCGTGTCGTCCCACAGCGACCCAGATGAAACCTTTATAAATCCAGTTGGGTTTAAAAAAGTAATAATCTCGCGTTTTGAAGGAGAACTTGCATATAACAGACCAGAAGACCTGTCAGGATTTATTAGCAAAATGGTGTTGTACGTGTTGAACTCTGTTTTTAATTAGGCACCTAAATTAGACCATAAAATGGTTGATTAATCTTTTACAAGTAAGAGGTGGAAGGGGAGAAGGAGAGAATAATGCTTATGAACACGTTCATCTGTTATCCCAGAGGCAGTGGGCGAAAGTCAATATTTGAAGGATACACATTATTTTTAAATTTGGACAACAGGTATCAAAGTTGTGTTTAACTTCTTAAAGTTTCCTCTTCTCAGCTGCTGAATTTTAAGCAGAGTGGGCCCTATCCCTGCAAACACATTGTGGTTTCTCGATAGTATTTTTGCTGTTTTAGCTGAAATACAGCAAATCTTGGGATCTAAATGATGACATTCCCAAGCAGCCAGTGCAAGTGATGCTGAAAGTCTTGAAATCACTGGAGTGTGATTCACCCCGAGGATGGGAGCGTGTCTGGCTGTCTGTGGGACAGGGACCAGGGTCGATTAGGGGGGACTGAACAATGCAAAATACATGGAGGAGGATGAAAACAACAGACAAGTTGTTGCATATTCTGCATTATTTCTAACTCAATTAGAATTAGATGCAGAAGTTTGTTCCTATCAATTTTGGCATTTAAAAATCCATTCCTCTCTAGTAGTAACTCCAAACTCCCACTGACTTCAGCGAATCTTGGCTTCTCAGCCCTCCTCAAGAACACACTTATTTCTCCAAGCCCTAACGAGGCTTTTATTTATTATCTTAATGTCAATAAGGAGATGTGTTTGTATTTTCTTGTTGATGGCCCAATAAAATCATATTAAAGGTGCCATAGAAGTTCAGTGGTGCCAGTGTCACACAGTGAGCTGGGCAAGCCTCGCCTCTGTTTTTCAGATACTTCTGCACAAATCAACTGAACTTTGGAACTGGGGGAGTTACTGTGTCCTCAGCACCCTGTGTGTTCAGTGTAAATCCAATTGCCTGCCTTTGAAATTATAAAGATTTTTGACCAATTTGTGACCCCTATCTCATTAAAAGTGTATTTTAGTCAACTGGCTAAATTTGATCATATCCATTAGGAGATTTTGTTTGTTTATTTAAGTTGTTCCTGCCATCCAAAATCTGCTTTTTCAGATTCCCAAGATGCATAAGGCATCACAAATTTGCTTGTTTAGCTTATTTTTGGGAATATTTGCAATTAATCATGTTTGTGTTAACCACTGATCTCTGTCTCAAGTTTTCATCTATAGAAAATAACTTTGAAGGCTGGAACGCAAAGTTTTGCCTTGCTCCATTTTCTGTCAAGTGAAATGAAATCTGTTGGTTTGTTTCCTTTGTGTGGAAGGCAAAACAGCATCAAGTGGTGCTGACCACCATTCCTGAAAAGCAGAGGGAAAAGAGGGGAAAAATTACATTGTTTTTTTCAATACTGAAACAACTAAAATTTAGTGAAAATAACTTCTGTCCGCACGTTGCGGGGTTTGCACCCAGTAATGTTTTAACTGCCTCAAGTGAAAATATGTACCATGACAGAGGAGAAACGGGATCCAGCTACTATTGCAAATAAATTTTAACCAGCGCCTGGAATTTTTGTATAGCAGAGAAGTTCCCTCTCTGGAGCAGTAAGGAATTCTGAGCTGTGTGTCTGACTGCCCGGCCGAGCAGCCCGCGGGGATGTCGTTGTTCTCTTTTGGGTTTACCGTAGGGCTTGGTGGGGGAGAAAAAGTACTTCTTGCAAGCCTAGAAAATCAATTGTTGAATTTCTTTTATTATTTTCTTTAATTGATTCAACAGTGATGCATTTTGAAACGTCCTTGGGACTTGAAAGCCTGTTGTCCTGTAACTGACATAAGAAAAAGAGGTCGTGTCACTAGTGTTACACGTTTGGGGTTTTTCCTTTTTTTATTATTATTTTCAGCCCAGTGGGCTGTAATACCCAGTCTCTCCTGCCTTGAGCTGGGTGTTCCCAGCCCTACTCACCATCACTGATTTATATTTCAAGTCTGTAGCTCTCTGCTGGAACCCCTGTGCCGTGGCTGTGCTGGCTGTAACCACGACACCACGGGTAGACCGAGCTCCTCTGTCCCTAGCAGTGCAGCAAGGAGACTTCTTTTCCTTTTTCCTTCTTTTTTTTTTTTCCCATGGAAAATTCTTAAAGTGCTGGTGCTTTGTCTTCTTGCTCTTGCTAAGTTGCCTTAGTCCATTTTCCTTAGTGAGACTGAGTGGTTTGGGTCAGCAGGATCAGGCCCCAAGGTCTGGTGGTGTGCAATAAACTGCTTCAAACGTGCCTTTCTCACACTTCCAAATCACCTAAATGACACTTGGGACCTTAATGTGCAAAGACCTGCTTCACAGCATCTCCTGAATCAGCAGAAACTTCCTCATTTTTTTATTTTTTATTTTTCCCTGGGAGCCTCCCTTTTTTCCCCAAGGACAGTGTAGGGGTGCGAGCTCCTGCTCGCAACGGGCCAGGCTATGAGCAAGGGAAGAGTCAGGAAATGATGGTTAAAGTTGAGGGTGAAAGCCTTGCTGTGCTAAATCTTGAGCAAAGCAGGGTTTGGCCCTTGTGTTTGGTCATTCTCTATAATCTCAATTTTGGGGAGGGTTTAATCCCTGCTCTTTAATTGCCACTGCCACTTCGCTTCCCTGCGGGACACGGACCCGGAGCACGAGCACAGCCGGCTGCTTGCAAAACTCAACGTGTTGGTTTCCGCTGAGTGTCACAAGCTTAGTTGGCCCCAGGAAGTTTGGGAACAGCCTTCTTTCTCCCAACTGGACTTTGGGTGCAAAGGACAGCATCTGAGCAAAGACCAGTTCCTCCAGTGCCTTCCTGTGAGCTGCGCTAGGCTGGAACGAGCGTGTCCTAAGGGACAGTTGCGTTCTCTGGGATGGTTTTGCCAAACAACTTTGCCTCTGAGATTTTTGTTTTCTTGATGTAAAAAAAAAAAAAAAATTAAAAATCAACTATTGGCCTTGCACTGTACTGTGCTTAAGTGAGTGGGGACTTTTAGTGGTCCCCTCCAAACCTACACAGGACTCAGTGCCCCCTTGGCCATTGCAGGCGCTCCCCACGATGTGTCTCAACCGCTGGGCGACATTGGGAAGAAAACGGCCCCAAAAAAGAAGGGCTGGGCTGCTAAAATCAGTCAGCAAGGCCCTTGTGTTTGCATGGGATCATTCCTTCAGATCTGAGGAGGGTTGAGTTGTTCAAACAGATGGCAAAGATTATTCGTGTTGCTGGGGTTTCAGTGCACTGCTCTGTTTCAAGCATGTTGCCCGATATGACGCACGTGACAAGTTCTTCCCAGCACGACGCTGGGGGGGGGGGACGACATTGTCTGCCCTGCTCGGGTTTCATGGCCTCACCTGTCGAGCTGCTGAACTTTTCAAAGTTGCCCAAGCGTTGGGGGTGACGGATGCGGGTGGTGGATCTGCCTGGCTAATCGTGTTAGCCCGGCCCTGCCGGGGAGCGCTGTGCTCCTTGGCATGAAAACCATGGGAATGAAAACCCACGGGCTCAGCTCTGGGTTTGGGATTTATGATTTCTTTTTTTTTTTTCTTTTCAAGTGGGCCATGGCAGATGTCTGTAACACACACCAAGCTATGGATATCTCAAGGCACTTCTAGTCAAGGCTTTGTTTTCAAAAGCATCCAGCAAGCCCCGGGTGCGGTGGCTATAAAAACCCTACCCAAAGCACCATTCTTTGGAGCTGTATTTCCAAGCTGCCTGATGATGGGATTGTCCTACCTTCAGGCCTCTCTCGCTGAGCTGCTCTGTTCACTTGAGCCTGGTTTTGGGGCTATTAATCCATCCTAAGTAGGAAGAAGTCTAATCTAGTGATCGTTCAGCGTGAGATTCGTGTCTCCTGGTGGTGTGACCATGGGTGATCAGTGGGTTCAGGGGATAATGAATGGGCCAGGGCTGTGTGGGATGGGTAACATATGGGCTCAAAGAACAACAAATAGCAGGGCACATTGTTTCAGTGCTGTAATTAGGGGGTCAGGGGCTATCGGCTGCTACCTGTTGTCACCATGCGGTGCGTGAGGAGGGGCTGGAGCAGAGGCTTCTCCCTTGGTTTGTGTGAGATGACTAAGAGCTGTGCTGGGTCCTGACTTGCTGCTGATGACTGTACTGGGGCTTGCCCACGCCATGGCAATTCCAGGGCTTTCAGCAGCTCCCTGTGTGTTTAATTAGCTCAGAGAAGCACCGTGTGCTTTTTAAAGGCGCTCGGCCCAGCGGCAGCCAGAGGGCAAGAGAGTAAATGGACCTTATCCCGGGTTTCTTAATGGAAACAAGGAGTCCTGTGACGAAACACATTGATTGTCAGCAGGCTCAGAGGGAAGGGGGTGGGTAATTTGGGACAGGGTGATATAACTTTGCCATCAGGAAGTTGCTCCCAGTCTGGAGGTGGCTGCAAGGTGCCCAGAGACAAGTCAGGAAGGGCATCACATCATGTTGGGGGTCAGACAAGAGGCAGAAGTGGAAGTCTCTCTGTCTTGAGCATCTCTCCACCTAGGGATGGTGAATGCTCCTCAGCTGTGATGTGCAGTGGACCTTAGTTCATTCATAAAAGTGGTAGGAAGGAGACACCTCCCCCTGGTGCCACACTTTGAAGACTGAGGAGGAAAATGGACTCGGTGATGGTGATTTAACATGTGGAGCTCTCATACTGGGAGGTGAGGAGGGGCTTGTAGGAGCTGTGACCCGCCTTGCTTGGCTGCCCAACCTTTCCTCCTGGCTCTGTGGCCACAGGAGTCACTCAGAGAGGACTGGAAACTTGGGAGTTTGGGGCTTTTGGTGATGATGTTGGTGAGAATGTTAGAGGAAAATAGGTGTACAAGTGCTGCTGGCAGAAGACTCACACTGATTTCCAGTAAATGAATAATTCCATTTTTTAATTTTTTTTTTTCTGTCAAAATATGTGAGCATGGCAGTGCCCTGCCACGTGGTGGCTGGGAGAACTTTATTTAAAGAAAAATAATGCCAGGTTCTGCTAAATGCTTTACATCTGTGTTAACCTCCTCGGGAACGCCCTGGAACTACCCTGCTTCAACAGCACTGCAGTTTTCTCCACTCCCTACAGAAAAGGGAGGGAGGAAGGACATCTCTACAGAGGGATGCTGTGACTTAGCACTGGCATCAAGGGACTCGTGGCTCGATTTGGCAGCAGGTCTGACCCAGAATTTAATTTGCAGCCAGTCTGGGGTGTAGGGTCACGTGTGGCTCATCCTGCCCTCAATGTGGCTTGTACAGAGTCACCCACAGAGCCTGGCTTTGCTAAACCATGCTGGGGGCAGAAGGGTGGTCCTCCCTCATCCTGACCTTCTTGTGAGCCTTGTGCTGCTAAAATTCCTTAAGCCAGAGCTGTTGTCTGACCAGTCCTCTCTGCTGGTGCTGCTGGGGATTTCTGTGAATCCACCAAAGTGGCTGGTTTGTAATAAAAGTGAGCAGTTGTAACCTCTCCCTGGAGCTGGCACAGCCTTTCCCCTCCGGTGTGTGTTCCTGGCAGCGCAGCAGGCAGCTCTTCCAGAACAGAGTGGGAATTGTGCAAGGGCTTTCATTTTATATGCTGATGTATAACATTATAGGTGGATGTATGTATTTTATAGATCCTTCCTGAAGGTGAACTCAAGGCCAAATCCTGCACTGCCACAAGCATGATCTGAGAGTACTGAATATGGCTGCAGTAAAAACACCAACTCCCTTTAAAAGACACACTTTTCACACAGAAACTTTTCTATGATGAAAAGATGAGTCCTCAGCAGTGTGCAGTGCAGAGAGGGAACCAGGTCCCCAAAAGTAGCCGTGTTTAATGCAGTTCAAAACTCTGCCAGGGGAAAGGCTTCAGGATCAGGCCCTCGGTGTGTATCCATGTGACTGTGAGCGCAGAAAGTGTCCCCACACAAGCCAAAATCCATTACAATTATTAACTTCAATAAAGCAGCTTGACAAGCTCTGTATTAAAGTCTTGAGCTCATGGCCTCTCTGAGCATGGAACACAAACTTAAAATGTGAAAGTCTGTGAAGTGCAGGCGAGCGAAGGAAATCTTTAGAAATTTGTTGATCCGGTAAAAGAAAAATTAAACGTGAGAAAAGCTTTGCTCTGGGGTTAAATTGCGTTTATATTTTTGATTCGGAGCAGGGTCCGGGGGCTGCAGCGCTGGCTGGGCTCGGTGGGGCTCGGAGATCCTCCCGTCACTAGGGGGAGGACGAAACCCCGGCGTTTTACTCACAGAGCGTTTTGCTGCTTCACTGAGCTATTAAATATTTGTTTAAAAACTGGCAAGGCCTGCAGCTTTGGCATGCCTTCGGTTTGTTTTTCTAAAGGTGCATTAGGCTTGGAGGGAAGGCAGGAGGTGTTGGAGTAAACAGGAGGTGTGTCCCAGCCCTCGGTCCCGGAGTGGCTGCGCACGGGTTGGACGTGGGGCTGGGAATGCTGTTACTGAACCTGAATTGCAGCGGGCCCCCGTGACTCTGCTCTGCCCCGTGTCTCCGCATGTTGGAGAGAACGTGATGCCTCTCACAGAGGTGCTGAGCCTCTGCTCTGACCCCCTGCGCGCACCTCTGGTGCCACAGTCAGTGAATTGTGCCGGCTCAGAGCTGGTCCCCCAGTGCCGGGGCTTCTGCAAGAGCCTTGGGACGGGGGAAGCTCACCGAGGTCTCACCTGGGACCAGCGCGGCAGTGGTGGGTGTCTGTGATCACCCCCGGGCACCTGCCCCGGCTTCCCCATGGCTGGACCGACCCAAGGGAGCAGCAAAGGGCAGCCCGAGCCCTTCTCCAGGACACGCTCAGCAAAGCCCATCCCCTTCCTTTTCCCCAGCGCACTGCACTGAACTTGCTGCAACTTAACACAAAGCTCGGAACTTCTTTCTTTTTCTTTTTCTTTTTCTTTTTTTTTTCTTTTTCTTTTTCTTTTTCTTTTTCTTTTTCTTTTTCTTTTTCTTTTTCTTTTTCTTTTTCTTTTTCTTTTTCTTTTTCATTTCCCTCTTGAGCTGCTCTGGTAGCTGATGAGCCTTGGGCTGTCTGCATGGCATTTGCAAGAAAGCAGAGGGGAATAACTAATAGGGGGGATGTTGTGCAGGGAAGGGAGATATCAGCCTTGCCAGAGCAGAAGTGGAATAGCCGGTTAGGGTTTCAACGTGGGTTTGCTGCAAGCCGAGAGGGGCCGGGAGCTGCTGTCTGCTCCGAGGGCTGGTAATTACAGGCTGGCGCTGCCCGGACAGCCGGACGAGCGGGAGGAGCCGCGGGTGTCTGGGCACAACACCGGCGCCTTGGCCGCCTGCCCCGCCGGCACCGCCACCGCTGCGCCCCCAGAGATGCTCCCAAGGTCGCCCTGCTAAATGCAGTGTAATAATTAATTAAGCTATATATAAACACAACGCTCACGTGGTCCTAAAAGCAGATTAGGAGCGCCGGAGTTTCCTCTTCTGCGCCTTCCTCCCCGCGAGTCTTCCTCTCGCCGGGCTCCTCCGCGGGGGAGCCCCGCAGTTGTCGCGGGCTTGGCTGTCCCAGCAGGGCTCACCAGTTGGGTTAAGCAGCTGCGCAGCCGGGGCTGAGCCCAGAAATGATGGGGGCAGAGCAGTGGCTGCTCGATGGATTCCCCTCGCCCGGTTCTCCCATCAAACCCACTCCTCTCGCTGGTGGGGGAGGGCAGGACACGTGCGAAGCCTCTGCCCTCCCAGCCCAGATCGCTCCGTCATTTCTTTCTGCCGTGGTGCCTGATGCTGGGAATAATCCAATGCTGGGAATAATCCAACGCTGGGAATAATCCAACGCTGGGAATAGCTGCTGGGATTTGCCTTCAGCAGCAGGCGTTCCAAAGCTCCTGTTGCTTTCAGACTCGGTACAGCAAGAGCTGAGCTGCCCGGTTTGTTCCCCACCACGGTGATGGGGAAACTTCAGTGAGGGGTTCAGAACCTCCCCAAAAGCACATTTGTGGGGGGTTTGCAGCATGGAGGTGGAAGAATAAGCTGGGCTGGGTTTCCTGGAAGAGCTACAGCAATTTAAAGTTTGTAATGTGGCTTGAAACTAAACCCAAACCATCGCTTCCCTTGCAACTCCTGGGGAGTTGAGATGTGTACAGGATCAGAAATGATACCTTTTTTTTTTTTATAATTGTCTCTTGCATCCGTCTGAAACTGGTCAAAACTCACTCCAAACCCCATAAGTAAACATTTAGGCATAATATTTATTTAAAAACTGGGTTAATTTCAATGTAGCTGGAGAAACAGCTCGGGGAAAGTTAAAAATCACATTTCTTAATCAAGCATAGGTGATAATGTGCTGTTGAGGCCGTTGGAGAAGAGCAGAGCAGCTTCCAGCACGTCCAGATCGGCCCAAGTTTTGTAGTAGGGGCACATGCATGCCATGAACCCATCAGCAAAGTCTGATCCTTGGCTTTGCACAGGGAAAATCCTTGGAAAACAGAGCAGATCCCACATGCGTCTCTGGGAGCTGTGGGGGAGTGAGCATCAGCACTGCCCACACTTGCTCTGGGGCCGCTCCTGCTGCTTCCCAGACCTTCTCCTCATGCACATCCAGTTGACTGAGGGCCACCACTAGGGATGGGGACTGGTGGAGGGGGTGCCCAGGGTGACAGGCTCCGGGGGAGGTAATGCAGGTTGTCCATTTCCATCGTCCCTGGCTCTCCCAGGCAGAGCTGGCTGGTCTCACTCTCCAAACCTCAGGCTGGATCTACGTCCAGGGGATGGAGGCAGAGAGAAAAGACTTTGTGAGGGCTCACAGTGGGGTCCCCAGTGGGTTCAGCCCGGGTCGGAGGGGGCTGGGCTGTCTCTTTGGGAACCCAAGGGTGCAGAGATCAAAGGTGGGGGTGAGTCAATTACAATCCACGTTTGGTTCATCCATATGTTTGGGTATTTGAAAGGCTTCAATGGTCACCCATTTTATATCTCTTATGCCCATTGATTTGTTAATCTGACACTTGGTTTCATCTGAATAACAATAGCTGTCATTCAGAGTCCTCAGTGTTCAGGGAAAAGTCATTTCACTCGGGTTGTGCTCCAAGGCCTTGGCAGCCCGGCCCACTGTGCTCTTTATGTAGAAAGGCTTGAAGGACTTGGGGATAATTCAGCCCCATCGCAGGCTCTGGAAGGAAATCAGCTCTTGGTGGAAGCAGGGTGGGATGCTGAAGGTTGGTGATGGGTTTTGACACGTGTAGCTTTGCTCCATAAGGTGCTTCCTGGTTGTCACCAGTGGACCTGCAGTGTGTGGGGTGTGAGGAGGTGGGCAGGGTTACACACAGAGACAAGCCAAGCAGTCAGGAGTGGGAAGCAAGCATGGAGAGCTGTCAGATACTGGCTGAGTGCTCTGGACTAGATCAAATCATTGGTATGGCCAAGTGAAGTCTCTAATTATGTGAATACCTTTTTAATGAGCAGCAGTGCTTTGCATCTGTTGTACTTGCAGCAGAGCATCTCCACCAGCTGAGCCTGCTCTTTAAAGAGCTCCTGACTGTGTTTCGTGGACTGTTTGTGACCACGTCATGATCCCACGTAATGACTGGGGCAGGAAGGGAGTCTGCAGACAGACCTGCTCCTTCTTGTTTCCCTAATTGGTGCCTGTCTCCCTCCCTTGCTGGGAATTTCTCTCCTTCCCAAGCCTGGTTGGGTTCCTTCTGCTCTACCCTGAGTCCTGCAGCGTCACTGGGGACCCATCTTGAGGTGTGGTGGCACCACAAACCTGCAGCTTGATTGTCTCAATGGGCACGATGTTTTTTTAATCCTGAAACTTAATTTTGTGTCTTTGATGTTCAGTGTGGAGTGTAAAAAGGAGAGGAGAGGATCAGGATGTTCATCCTGGCCTGACTGGAGATGTTGAGTTAAAAATCCTATCCTGGACAAATATGTTACTGCTCTGTTTACCATGGAGAGATCTTAATTTCCAGTGCCACTCCTTCATGAGTGCAAATCACAAATCCATTAACAAATGAGTTGAGGTGACAATCCCATTTATGTTCAAATGCATTTAGGGATCAGCACTGAGAGGATCACCGGTGTATTAATTTACCAGGCCTTTTGTTCCAGGGGGTGGCAAATATAGCTCATCCCAAGGGGGGGTCACACTGACCGGGACAGTGTCCAGACTACTGATGGTTGGGGATGGGGTTGGTGCCACCCCTCCCTTCTGGGAAGGAAGTGGGAGATTTTAAGGAGTTAACTGGGTGGCTCAGCTGGGAATAAAATCCTAAACCAATTTTAAAGTCTTGACCCACTTGATGGGATGCTGGGGGTAATGAGCAGCTGGTGAGTACAGGACATGCTTGGTTCCTTGGGCACCATCCCATGCAGCCGGTCCTGGGTTTGTTCTTCACTGGCCACTGGGAAGGTGACCCATCCTCTGACAGTGAGAGAGGGCATCCCCTTCCCTTTAGAGCAGCTGAGGAGGAGCCTCAGTGCTGCGTGGTCTCGTGGCTGGTTCGGGTGTTGCTGAAGAGGCAGGTGGAGTCGTGCAGCTGAGGTTTGGCAGCGCTTGGCCTGTCTTAGGAACAGGGATTCATGACCAGAAAGGGCAGAAAAAATTATAACTTTCTTTTTCCATGGTGCAAATGGAAAGCTGGAGACTTTCTGAGCTGATGTCTCAAAGGTCTCTGCTGTTCAGGCGGTGCTGGATGCCCAGAGGATCTCTTTAGGTGTAGAAGGTGGATTACTGGAGATCCTACACAGCTTTTCTTGAGGACCTGTAGATGTAAATATATCTCAAGGTTTGTGTCAAGCCTGCCCTGGCCCTGCCACCCTGTGAGCTGCCTTTCCATATGCTGTGGAGGAGCTGGTGGGCTCTGGTTCAGACTTCACATGGAAGATGTTCAAGGGGTCCTCAGTGCTCAGAGGAAAGTGCTGCTGGGTCAATAAAGTCCCTACTCCCCTCCCTGCATTGTTATGCCCATGATGAGGAAGAGGAGCAGAAGCACAGCTGTCACCAGTCCCTTTTGGGGGTCTAGACAGCAGTTTAAGCCCTCCTCTGTCATGTCTTACCCCAAGGGCAGGTGAATCACTGGGAATGCTCCCCCTGCATTGATTATGATCCGAGGGGTGCAAGCTGGGGTGTCACTCAGAGCAGAAAGGGGCTCTGGGGCTTATCAGGAGGCTTTTGCAGAGCAGGAAGGCTGGGCTTGATTAGCAGAAATGTGTGTCAAGGTGGCAAACAAAGTCCTCCCTGTGCAAAGGCTGGGCCACTCGTGGGGGTGTTTAACAAAGGGAGGCATTATCAGCATGACTCGTTACCTGCCCGTGCAGGCACAGGATTAGGGCATTTGTTTGGTGTGGGAAAAACACAAAAGACCTCTCAGCAGGGCTGTGATTTATGGATGTGGCATTAGGGGAACATGGGCCTGCCCGTGTCTTGCTGGGTCGGTTTTGTTTGGTGCCTGTTGACTTGTGCAGCATTTCTGGGGGGTTGGCTCTTTGCTTTCTGGGTTGGGTTGGGTTTTATTTTCCCCCCACCTTCCAGCAGAATTGGAGCAGGCTTGGCAGTGCCCCAGGGAAGAGGGAGAGCCTGGGAAGGGACACTGAAGTTCATCTCCTTGTAGTGTTGTCCTGGGTGGAAATTTGTTACGAGATCCTGAGTGTTCAGCCGTGGTGGACCAGGGTTGGCCTCCCACATCCAGCTGCTCTTGGTGGCTGGAGAGAGGCTGCTGCCATGGTCACTGCATGAAACCTCACCAGCAAGTTAATTTTTAAGTATATGCCATAAAAATCTCTATGCATATATGGACCCCCCACCCCAGGATGGCTCCAACTAGAGGTTGACCTCTGTTAAAATCCCAGTTGAAACTGGGAAGCTTCCTTATTGCAGCTTCCTTATGGCTACAGAAACACTGGGAGGGTGCACAGCTGCCTTGCAGACAACTTGGGGTGCATGAAGGGACCATCTCCCATCTCCTGGTTACACCAGATGTGCCCTTTGGGTCCAAACTGAGGTGTACTCTGCTCACTGGGCTCCCCAGCACCAGCACAGGCACAAGGGGTTGCTGGAGAAGGGCCTTGAAGAGCAGGTACTGCAGGGATGAGGCAGGTGGGATAGCATCCCATGGGCCACCCGGGTCAGGAACACCTCCTGGTGTCCCAGCCAGGGGCAGGAGCCCTGGGAGCCCCAGTGTGACAGGCCATGAGCCAGGAGGGTGCTTTGCACCCAGCCAGGATGGGTGATTTGGCTCTTTGGCTCTTGGTTTGGGCATCTAATTCTTGAAACACCCAGTGTTTCTGGGACAAGAGCAGGAAGCCAACAGGCTGTACCCTGGCTGCAGTGCCAGCTCTGTGCACCCCAGCTTCTGCCTGCCCAGATCCCAGATCCCCACATCCCTGGGGTTTGACCTGACAGAGATGGCTCCCTTTGCTACAAGGAAACATTTCCCCAAGACCTACGCGCAAGAGAGGTGTCTTAAAGACCAGAGAGGAGCAGTGCCTGGGGGGCTTAACATCTTTGAGAGGATTAGTGCCCTTGCTGCAATTAAGAGAGCAAATTGGTGGGTGTGGGAGACGTTTGGGGCTACAGACTCTGTGCTGGGATGGCTGAACATGCTGCCAGCACTGGCTGGTGCTGCTGCTGCTGCCAGATGGTTGTGCCTGAGCCTTGGTGGCAGGAAAGGGCCCAGAGGGAAGAGGCTGCAGTGGGCACTGGTGCCATTTGGACATGGTTGAGCAGTTACTGTGTGGCAAGAGAGCTGACAGTGAGTGCTGGGCTTTGGTGAAGAGCTGTGGGAAGATCCCAGTTGTTCTCCTGATGGAGTTGAAGCCAAACCCCTGAGATCAGTGGTATTAGTCCCACATTCCACAGTCCGTTCACCTGGGTAGCATTGGATGTGTTTTGGGTGTCCCACCAGCTATGGTTTCTTTATCTGCTTTTAAGCCTCTTCCAAGCCAGGCCAAGGCTCAGGCCTACTCTGAGATAGCAAAAGCCTTGCAATGGCTGCATTTTGGGGTTTGCCTTTTTATTTATTTCCACAGTTAAGCCAATAATTCCAGACCTCAACTCTCTTTGCTTTGCTGGTTTTTTTTCTGGGCAGGGACATTCTGTGCCTGCTAAGCCAGTCCAAGCTCAGCAGATACTTGTTCCAGCTTCCCAGGTGGGCAGGGCTGGTGCTATCCAAGTAAAGCTGAGTTCAGGAATTCACACTTCTGGTGCAAGGATGTGTTAAACCGGTGCTGTCCAAGAGGCTTTGAGAGCAGAGCTTTGTCTTGCAATGAATCCATAAGTGGATCTATCAAACCTTTGTGTAGCAGGAGTTTAGTACATGTAATTTTAACTGTAGGTAGGAGTGTACTACATGTAATTTTAACTGTAGGCTATAAATTTTGGAGGGAGGAGAAGTTGCTGGTCTTTCTGGTCCTGATAGAGTAAGAGGCAGAGGCAGTCCAGAGAATTTATTTTTTCCCCAGGAGTGAGTTGTGAGCACTGAAATCTCTGCAGATGCCTAAAATTCTTCCTCTTTCCTCCCTTTCAGGCTGTTGTCTGTTTAATTTATTAGGAAAAATGTTTCTACTGCTTTGCAATAAGCTCTTGGACACCGTGACAGTAATCCTGGCTTCTTCCAGTCCTGCATGGGCACGACTCTGGAGTGGCTGCTGAGCTACCAGGGCAAGCAGAGCCAAGCTCCTGCTCCTGCTGGAGGTGTTGGGGACTCACACTGGTGGCCTCCAGGTGCCAGAAGAGAGGGAAGAGGATTACACTGGTGCAACTGGGGCTCTCCTGCAGGGATAAATTCCAGTTAAACACTCCAGCGGGGTGCAGGGAGAGGTGACATGGAACAGGAATCAAGCACACAGCTTGGCGCAGACAGCTGGCGCTGCGATCTGCTGAGAAAGGGTCTTTAGTCCCAGTTTACCAGTTAGCTCAGTCATGTTTCCTGCTGAGTTTAGGGGTTCTCCCCCTCCGCTTAAATCATGAGTTTCACAGAACTGTCCCCCTCCCTGTTCTGCTTTTAAACAAAACCAGTCTTTTTGTTCCTTTTTGGGGGGAAATGGAGACAGATTAGAGTAATCTCACATGACTGGAGCGATGGGCAGCGCAGCCCGGTGCCGCTGGGCGATATTCTAAAGAACTCACCCAGAAACGGCAATTAGCTTTTAATTGCGGCTCGGCTGCCGGCCCCGCGCCCGCGGGAGCAGCACCGGCCGCTCTTTGTGGGCCGGAGCAGCACCGGGGGGGACCCACGGCCATGAAAGGGGACTGGGGGTGACCGGCAGGAATAAGATGCTCATTTCAGCCCCACCCCCTTACTGCGCTCAAAAGCTCTTATTTTCAGAGCAAAGCACTATTGAAGCGTCGGGACAATGGAGCCCAAATCCTGCTGGGGGAAGGGAGGTGCTGGCAATTGCATCTTTTGTTGCTTTTCCTTCTCTCCTTGCCTACGGCCTCCCCCATCCCACCCCTCCAAGAAATCCACATAGATGCTCGCTAGATGATAATGCAATCACTTTCTCGGGACCTTGCTAATAGGATTATAATTATTACTGGAGATGAACTGGAGTGAATAGAATATTTACCACTTCATCTTAAATTATTGTAAATCCCTCCAAAGCAGCCCTTTGATATGTAAAGTGCTGCCCCTCTCTCCCCCAGTGAAGATAATTATTTAGTGGAAGTTCAGAGCTTTTAAGTACGATGAGGAGCAGAAAGAGGCTTCGGTGTTTACATAAAGAGAAGAGGAGGGCCTGTGTAATGAACTGCTGAAGTTGATGAATATCGTGCCTGGCTCCTGCAAAGGAGGAGGGAAAGTTCTTGCTTAGCTCTTGTAACATCTTGGGCTGATGTTGGGGGAAGAGGGGACAAAGTAATTGGAAATATGGCCCATCCTAGCCCATAGGAAGCCCCACATCTCTGCAGTCCATGCTCAGTTGGTGCACGAGTCCACCAGGTGACAGTGGCAGCATTTTGGGTTTGTTCTTTAGGGCTGGAGGAATTCCTATTTGAGGAATGACCAGGTAGCCTGGGACTCCTCAGCCTGGCAAAGAGAAGTCCAGGGTGAAGATGTGATACTCTACAGACTCAGAGCTAGGCTGGAGATGAGGGTGGAGGTGGACTGGTGTGATGGTGCAGAACCTTTACATGGTTTAAGGGCAGGGGCTGGGATGGGCTGTGCACGTGGAGGGTCTGTGTGGGGTCAGGGAGAGTCACAGGATGGTTTGGGTTGGAAGGGACATCAAAGATCATCCAGTTCCAACCTCCTGCCATGGGCAGGGATGCCACCCACTAGATCAGGTTGCTCAGGGCCTTATCCAACCTGGCCTTGTCCAGACATAGCACATCCACCTGGACAAGAGGTTGGAAGAGTGACTGACTGAAGATTATTGGGTGGGCAAAGTGCATCAGGCACAGGAAAGCCCCTGAGCTGATTTTGGATGGAGGCTGAGAGAACACTAGGGGATGGGGTGTGTCTTTCCTTGTTCTTGCTCTGCCCTTGACCTCCTATGGCCAGGGTTGGAGGCCCCCAGGTCACTGGAGCAGAGTTCTGTACCCTCCCAGGGTTTCAGGTTGGTCCCAGCCCCTTGAGCCTTTCCTCCCAGAGGCTGCCCCACATGGAGCATCAGCTCTGGGGTGGGAAAGGGGGTTGCTCCAGTCAGTCACCTCCAAGGCCACCTTCATGCCTTTGTATCCTTTGCCAAGGGCCAGGCATGCCCCAGGAATGATGGCCACACCACCATCAGCCTCCATGGAGTCTTTGTGCCTCTTGGGCCTCTTTATTTTCCTCGTTGCTGAATGCACAAGCCCTGTCCCGTGCAGACAAGACTCCCATCAGCTATTTCTGCTGATCTAAGTTGTTCCTGCCCTATAGGCTGCACTATATGGTGCACCATATATGGCATTTGGATACAGAAGGCAGCAGCCCTGCAAGGGATAACATGTCATTATCTTGGTTATGAGTCTGTGCTTCTAATTAACCCACTTAGTCCCATCAGCTGGGGGAGGCATTTGGGTGAAAGATGGGTTTGGGCTGGCACAGGGTGGGAGGCAGCCTTGGCAGCAGAGGCTGGTTCAGCTCATCACACCCACTGCTGTTCCCAGAGGCACAAACCCTCCAGGTTTTGTGTATGGATCAGGCTTTGTCCAGGTGGGTGCTCAGATGCTGCTGCAAACCCTCTGCTCAGCTCTTGCTGGGCCAGCTCTGCTGCAGCGTGGAGAGGGTCAAACCTCTGTGGTGGCTCCGAGGTCTGATTTTAATGCAGAGACTTTTGGGGAGCTGGAGAAATCCTTTTATTAAAAAAAAATAAACCCAAAAAAGCCCCCGCCCCCTGGTGATTGCAGCAGTGTGTTGCCCCCTCCTCGAGGCTCTGCCGGCTTTGATTTGCTGGGGCTGTTTGGTGCCGGCTCTGCCGCCGGGGTGGGGCCAAAGGGCCATCTGCCGGTGTCCTGCCTCTCCCTGCTCCCCCTGCCTTTGATGGGGCTTTTTATCCGCATCAAAGGAACTCGGATCAGCCTCCACAGCCCGGCCAGAGCCTGTTCCTGTGGCCTGTGTGGTGATGCCACCCGTGGCCACCAGCTCTTTGGTGCCTTCACACACCATCACCCTCCTCTCCCTCCTTTAATCCCCCGAACAGGTGAAGGGCACCTGGCAGCTCTGGGGGCAGGGGGCAAGGAGAGGGAGAAGAACATTCATTTCAGGCCCACATATTTTTTTTTCTCCTTTCCCTCCTCCTTCACCTACCCCTTCCTCACCCCCGAAGTTCATTAATTCCCATCATCTGGTTTGTGTAAGCGTCGTGGCGAGGGTTCCACGGGGCTGGATTGGGTTACACCCATTTCAAAAAGGCCGAGCCCGGTTCCCAGCCGTTCCCTTTTATTGTTGTATAATTTGCCAACCCAAACAACAGGCTCCTGCTCGAGACAAAGGCACACATGTTGCTCTTACCACTGGCCATAAAAAAGAGGAGAGGCTGCCTGCTACTGTACAGGTCTGCGGTGCAACAACAGCCCAAGCCAGGGAGGATTTTGGTAAGAAAAATGTGATGTAGCAAATAACAAACCAGCAAGCACTCCTACCCCCAAAGAGGAATTTGCTGTTGCCTCTTCTCTCTGTTTCTTCCTCTTCCTCCACCTCCCTCATTCCCCCATCCTCTTTCTGCCATGACAAAGCGGAATCAAAGCCAAGAGGGTAATTTTGAAGCCAGTTGACCTTGATGCAGGTGGCAGGTTCTGTGATGCAATTAAAATGCTTTATTACTTTAACAGTCTTTCCCCGGCTTGTCAGATGCTTGCTTTTAAGGAATATTGCTGGGATTTGATGATTTTGTGATCAGCCTTGCCGTGATGAGGGGTTGGGATGGAACTAATGTGGTGGCCTCAGGGTTGAGCTGGTGATGCTCTGAGTTTTTACTTCCCAGAACATTGCAGAGCTCTTGCTCACTACCAGGTGCCCCTACAGGGCTACAAGTGCGTGGTTTTAATCCAGCCCTTGGTTGCTCTTATCACCACTGTCCGTTTTTCCTGCTTTCTGACAGCAAAACTCTGCCTTGGAATCTGGGACCTGGGTATTACCTGGGCAGAGTGGGTGGGTTGGGAGGCAAAGCTGCCAGCAGTGGAGGTGCCACTCCCATGTAGACACCCCTGGGTGTCTACAGCTCTTTTTCAAGATGCTGGAGTCAGCTCACTTGACCTAAATTTATTTATTGGGATGGGGGAGGAGAGGAAGAGGCAGAGAAGCAGCAGGAATTATTAGAGTGAGAATTGGCTGTGCAGGGTGGGAGTGGGAGTCAAACCCTCCTCAGAAGTGTGTTTGACTTAAGGCAGCAGGTGGACTGTGGTTTGAAATGAGCCCTTCGGCTTTGGTGGGATCCTGAGTGGAGCAAATCTGAGCAGGACCATACTGGGATGGAGCAGGGGACCAAACTGTCCCCAGGAACAGGGCAGTAATGTGGGAGGGGATGAAGCTTTAACCTGCCTCATCTTCTGCAGTTAGTCCCTCTAGAGCTGTTCCAAGTTGGTATCCGTGGGCTTGTTTGCTTTCTAGACTGCAAATTAAAAATGCAGCAAAAATCTTAAATTTATCACATGCACCAAATTGTACCACTTTTGGGATTGTTCTGGTTCTGGCTCTACCTCAGCTTGATGTCACCTTGGGTTTTCAAACCCTCTGACAGGATTCTGGAGGCTAAAAATCTGTTTCCCTCCAGGAAAGAAGAACTTTTATATTTATCTTTTGTATTTCTATTCACCTTCTCACCACAACCTTTCAACCTAATTTATGTGGTTTCTAGGACAGCCCTTTGGGAGGATTTGGGGTGAGAAACAGTCAGGTTGCCAAAATTTAGTTTTCTGGGAAGGAATCACTTTTTGGAACACCAGTCAGGAATTTGGGCAGACACTGGTCAGAATTGGGTTGGGTGCTCTGTGTGTGCAGTGCTGGGCTGCAAAGCAAATGGTTCTGGATTGCAGGCCTGAACTTGATTGATGTCCAAAATAGTTTGATTTCATATTTCTCCCATTTCTCCTATTTTTATTGCTTCTAGGGAGCAGCTGTGGGGGGAAAGTCTAGGAATTCTGCACCAAAGGCAGGTATATATATATTCTGCACCAGGCTTGCTATATCTGGTGGCAGAGCTGCTGCAGGGACTGCTGTGAGCACTCCCCGGTCTGCATCCTGTAGCTGCCTCCAGGTGCTGTGGCATTTTACCCTTCCCTTGCTTTTACAACACCCTGTACACTCCTCCAGGAGGGTTTTGTCACCCTTGCAGAGGGAAACTGAGGGATTGAGCACGTGGGGTGGAGGGGTTTGAGGCTGGAGGGTACCACTGCTGCAGCAGAGGGCACCCTGATTTTAGCACTGTGGGACTCAACTCTTGAACGTGCTGGAGCCTGAGGAACAGCCCCAAAAGTGATGCTGGGTGGCTCCAGGTGCTGGGTAGGATTATATCCAGCATGAAGCCCTCCCCAGGAAGGCCAGCTCATCTGAGTGAGCTGTGTCTGGGCCGGGCAGCCTGACGCTGACCCCTGTGTGGGCAGACGGCCGGGGGTGGGAGTCTCTGCAGCCCCCCAGGGCTCCAGCAGACCCCGGAGGGGTTTATCCCAGCAGGTGTTTGCCGTGGCAGGAGGTGCGTGGGGGGACCAACAGACATCCCCGGGGATAAATCCACCACTGCTGTGCCCTGCCCTGTGCTCTGGTCTGTCCTACCTGTGGCAAATAACCAGCAACAGGTTGTGGGGGTCCCCCAGCCCCCCCGTCCCTTCCTGAGACGTGGCAGCAGATTAGCCCCGAGCCCCTCTGCACAGACAAAAGCTGCCACAAAGGGCATTAGGCTTCAGGATTGGATTACTGTGGGGCCACCTGTCATCCCCACTTTGTAAATTTATCTCGCTCCATGCCCGGTTTTCACACTGGAGAAGTTTGCACTTTAAAAAACCTGTCCCATAAAATCCCCCGCCCAGTGCCTGTCCAAGCAGCAGCCTGGCTGTGTTTGTCTGAGCATCCCTTCTTCTTCCAGGCTTCAGAGCTGTGTGGGGCTGGGGATTAGGGCTGTTTGAATGAAGAGAGCCTTTATTACATTAGTCTAAGTGGTTAATAGGTAAAGTAGGCCAATCCATCTTTAGACTAAGCCTATCACTTCGCCTACGGAGGGTGCAGGCTCCACCGAGGAGATATTCATTAAAGGAAAAGCTTTTCCTCTGTCCCTCTTGACATGTTAATAGCTCAGGGTTAGGGGCTCTGCTCTCTGCCTGTGCAGAATTCATAGCTGTGCAAAATTCCTGGCTGTGCTCACACAGCAACTCCCTCCCCTCGCTGGGACCCCGGGCAGCTCTGCCCGAGTCAGCAGCGCTGAGCCCCACCAGTGCTTTGCTGGCTGGGCTGGGTGGGGAATAAAAGATGCTGGAAGCCTGTTCCTCATCCTCACCTCCCTCTTCCATGCTCAGCAGCAGATACCTCACCCCTTCCCAGGAAGGGAAGGAGGGAGAGGGTTCAGAGGATGGGTAGAGGCAATGCTTCAGTGCTGGGACTCTCTGCTGTGGGATGTTCTCAAGGCCAGGAGTATTCATGGGTTTGAAAGGATTAGACAGTTCATAGTCACTATGAAATGAGATGATTTGGATGCAGATGCTGGCTCCAGAGGTCTTTGAACTACAGGTTGCCAGAAGGCAGGAGGATAACAAGGCAGGAGGGATTGCTTGCCAAGCTTTTCATGCCATCTTTATTTTCCACTACGAGTTTCCTCTACAGTGTCTTCATCCAGCCCTGTCCCGACTGGGGCTCAGCTGAGCTCCCTGTTTCCCACAGCCTGATTCCCTTTATCCTCTCCCTTTGCTCTCCCATAAGGACAGCAGTGTTGGCTGCACTCTGCCATTCTTTCCTCGCACCAAAGAGTGCTGGCAGGAGCTGCCCAGGTCTCCACCGTGCCTGTGAAGCCTCCATGGGAGTGGAAGGTTCCATGGGAATGGAAGCCTCCATAGGAATGAAAGGCTCCCCATCTGTCACGAGCTGCCCCGGGGCTGAGCTGTGCACACACCGCTGAGCTGAACGTGGGTTTGTGCTGAACCCCACTCCTTTTGCCCAAGGAGCTGCATCCTGCCAGGGCATTGTGGCTTCTGACCATTACAGCTCCTCTTTCCCCTCCCTTTGCAGCAGCTGTGGTTTAGTGTGGCCCTTGTTGCCGTGGAGCCCCAGGAGCAGGGAGCTCATCCTCCTTCCACCAACACGTATGTCCAGCATGTTGGAGCTGCACTGGGCCAAGCTGCTGTTCTCCAGTTGTGGTTTGAATGGGAACAAGCACTTCTTGGTGACTTTTCCACTGCTGTGAGTTCAGAGCAGCCAAAGTACCAGTTCCTCCTGTCCCCGAGGCTCTGTTGTCTCTGGCTGCCAGCGTGACGGATGGAGCCTCTGCGGGAGCTTATGGAAACCATGGGAAAGCTCCTCACAGCTGACATACCCATGCAATAAAACTTTGCTTTCCTGGATGTGATGCTGTCAGAGGTTCAAACCACATCCGTGGGCCACAATTTTTGGCTTCACTTGCAGCTGTCTTGCTTCCAGGGAGCCGCTTTTCAAATAAGGCAGCGTCTGAGACAACTTTGAGGATCTTAGTTTTGGGCTATGCCTGGCACCTGTGTGGGTACAATGAAGGGAGTGCAGGAACAAGGGCCTGAGGGCTGGGTTTGGTGGTTCCAGGTCTCCTTCTTGAGTTGAAAGCTCCATTCCTACCTCTGCTCATCTCAGCCTGTATTGGCCAACCTGAGGGCAGCAGCAGCACCAATGTGCTTTGTCCTGCTTCTCCTGCTGCGATGGGTCACCAGCAAGATGTTCTGCAAACACCAAGGATTCAGATCCTCTCCAAAGATAACAATCTGGTGGGTCTAGACCTGCACAGAGCTGAGTGCTTTCAATCACAGTTGAGGTGTGGGTTCAGGAGATGACAGCTCTGCAAAGGGACTGACACCAGGCCAGTGGATGCCTGTTAAGTAAAGAGTTTCTCCATGCTTTTTTCCGCTTACACAGTGCTCTCCTCTGTGTTTGTTGAAATGCTAATTAGGAACCTGTGTTTCCCAACTGGATCAACTGACTTGGCACTGCATTCCCAACAATTTCCTCCCGTTTCACGGCCCAACCCTACCCCATGCCTTTCTTGTGCAAGGAAGGGAAAATAAGCCTTGCATCATTCCCAGTACGTGGATATGTACTGACTGTAGTAACCCTGGAGGAGAAGTCAGTGCCAAGGTGCAGGGCCCCATACAACCAGCAATCTGATGGACCTGACCTGAAGCCAAAGGGCTCCAGTGCAACACAGCCATCCTGAGGATGTCTGGGGAACCGTTCCCCGCTCTAGGCAGGTCCCAGACCATTAAGGACTTCATGGGTTGAAACCAACCTCTTAAATCAAGCTGGAAAGCAGTTGGTGGCCAGTGCAGGATGTAGAACTCGTGTTTAATGTGGCCATAAAAGGAGACACCACTTAATGAGCAAATGTTGAAATCCACATCAACCCACGACAGCTTTAGGAGTTGCTCTGAGCGTTATTGACTGGCCCAGCTCTGTGACGGCATCGCGGGGTTGCAGAGTTGGCCAGAAAGGCAAAGGATTAGTCAGAGTTTTATTTTGGTTACTGTTTTTTTGGCACATGCTGGCTCCTGACTTCCAGAAGCTCTCACGTCCCAGGTGTCTGGTAGACCAGCGTGATTTTTATCTGCATGTGAAACTCCGCTTGTGTCGACTTGAAATCCCGGCCCTCGGGGTTGCCACAACCCCTGGGCATGGCTGGAGGTTTGCACAAGCTGGCATCCTCTTCCTCCACAGTCCAGCTTGTCCATCACCGCTCCTCCCAAAGTCCTGTGCAGACCTGGCACAGGGACCATCTCCCACCACGTGAAGAAGGAGCTTTCTGGGCATCCCCAGGCACAGCTCACCTGCGGGGTGGGGGTGCAGCCAGTGGGTGCCCCTTGCCAGTAAACACATTGCACAAAGGTAATGCCAGAAGCTGATGAGGCAAAACACCAGGTACAGTTGTGAGCTCACCAGGAGTTGCATAAACAGCTACTGACCAGCTTTCGTAGGCATGGGATGATTTTTGATGCAATCAGACCTCTCATTCCTGGTTTCCCTGTGTTTTGGCCTCAGAACAGATTGGTCAGGCTTTTTTCCCTTGAGCTCTTAATCAGGGCAACCATTGGCTTTAGCACAAATTATCAGTGGTTTTTTTAATTGCAGGAACCCTGGTGATCTTTGCTGTGGAAGCATAAAAGCAGTGAGGGAGGAGGTGGCTGTGGGGGAACAGCCTCTGTAAGGTGTTGTAAAGCTGAGGGAAGCTCAGCTTGGGGCTTGCAGATCACACACTGGTTGGTTATTTCTCTGTGCTGGGTGGATGCTTTGAAAACTTAATCAAGTTTTATAGCTTTAATTTTGTGCCTGACTCCCCTCTTGCCTTTTCTTTTCGACTGTCTTGCAACCCAGAGCAAATGAGTCCCGTTGGATTATAAAAGGAATGAATTGGCAAATGGTGTGAAATATTTCAGCTTGCCTAGTGAAGGATAGGAAAAAATGACTCTCCCTGCTTTGTGCCACTTCCATCAATTCTGCAAGCTCTCCAGTGCTTCCCCACATGGTTAATTAGAAATAACCAGGGAGGAAGGTGGAATTGCTGGAAACTTCAGGTATGACAGGTACTTTGTGAGGGTACGTCCTGCCCATGAGCTGAGGTTGTGTTCTCCATGGTTGCATCCTGTATCCTGACCTGCTGTAGCCTGTGGGGCAGTGCTGGGGAGGGGTTGTCCTTGTTGGGTGCTTGACTGGGATGTGCTGAAGATGCCACCACCAGCAGCTCCTGATTTTCCTTTTACTTCATGTGAGGGAACAAGTCTGTGCATCAACAGGGAATAGCAAAGCAGTGGGTAAAGCTGGGTGTAAGAGGACCCCTGTGGCTGGTGAGGTCCTGCTGTTGATAAGCCTGGGACAAATTGCTCCCTCTTGCCTGAATTTGGAAAAGTTTTGCATTTGGGATGCTAAGGGAAAGTGAGGTGGATGATCTCCGATGAGCTTCTGCTTTTCTGCTAAACCATCCTCTCGTTCCTATGGGGAAATGAGCTCTGGGTTGGGGCTTGAGGGCTCTGTGGTTCTGCCATGAGCCAGAAAAGCCACCTGGTGCAGCTCAGGACTCATCCTGACCACTCTGGAGCTGGTGTGGTACGTGTAGCCACACTCCAGGTGCAGTGTAGCCCAGCTAATCCACTCATGGATAACTGGGAGATTACTCAGCTGGATTTCTAATACAGTGGCCTTTAATAATAATCCCCCCCTAATCCCTAAATCAATGGAAAATGGATTTGTCTGTACAAACCAAATGGTCTGTGAAGGTATGTTATGCAGAAGCATTCTTGTGTGTACCTATGTGTGAACATACCTAGAAATGGCTATGGATGTTTTTTCCCTGTTCCCTGCCCTTCTGACCCACATCCTCGTGTTTTGCTGGCAGGGACCTGATGCCCAGGACACTGGAGGGGCAGATCACCATGGAGAAGACCCCCAGCTACTTCGTCACCAAGGAGGCCCCAGCCCGCATCTCCTCCATGTCCAAGGGCACGAAGCTCATCGTGGTGGTGCGGGACCCCGTGACCAGAGCCATCTCGGACTACACCCAGACGCTCTCCAAGAAGCCCGACATCCCCACCTTTGAGAGCCTGACCTTCAAAAACAGGACTACGGGCCTGATCGACACCTCGTGGAGCGCCATCCAGATTGGCATCTACGCCAAGCACCTGGAGAACTGGCTCCTCTACTTCCCCATCGGGCAGATCCTCTTCGTCAGCGGGGAGAGGCTGATCAGCGACCCCGCGGGGGAGCTGGGCAGGGTCCAGGACTTTCTGGGCCTCAAGAGGATCATCACCGACAAACACTTCTACTTCAACAAAACCAAGGGGTTCCCGTGCCTGAAGAAGGCGGAAGGCAGCAGCAAACCCCACTGCCTGGGGAAGACCAAAGGCAGGACCCACCCCGACATCGACCAGGAGGTGGTGCAGAGGCTGCGGGACTTCTACCGGCCCTTCAACATGAAGTTCTACCAGATGACGGGGCAGGACTTTGGCTGGGACTGAGCCTGGCGTGGGAAAGACCCCCTTGTAATTCCTTGCCCAGCACGGTTTGCTTATATAAAGAGATATATATGTATGTAAAATGTACAGAAATCTATTTTATAATAATTTATTTTTAATTCCTAAGCAATTAATTCACTAAGCTGCCTAACCGCACTGGCTAGAACGGTAGCCCGTAACCTGTTTAACATTCCACGGTGTTTAATTCTAATATGTCTCTCTTTTCCTTTTTTTTTTTTTTGGTTTGTTTTTTTTTTTTCTTTCCTCTTCTGTTTCCTCCTCTTTTTGGTTTGGTTTGTAACAGACAGTGCTTCCACTTTTCCTAAACAAAATTTGTATTTAAAAAAAAAAAATCAAAAAAAAGGGGAGGGGAGGGAGGGAAAGCACAGGTTTATTTTTGTTACGGGTATCTGGCCTTTATAAAACACTTGCTTTCCCTACTCCGGTGTCCCAGTCTCTGCTCCGATGTTGTGCTCCCTCGTCCCACAGTTTTCCAGGTAGTCCCACGGCCCCAGGGGGGTTTCACCGGGGTGGGTGGGAGGGAGGCTGGGAATTCTTTCACCCCACATAGCTCTGCTGAGCAGCAGCATGTGCTCCCAGTGGCTGCAAGCCTGGGGAATCCCAAGCCATGGAGCTCCTGCTCACACCCAGGGCTCTTTTCCCAGTGGAGAAGCCGCAGAGCCTGTTGCATGGGCAGAGCTCTCTCCTCGGTACACTTTTCCCTCTTGCCTTTTGTCCAGGAGGCTGTTTCCCACGATCCCTCTATGCATTTATAATCTTCACTGCAGGACAAATGCAAAGTACCTGTGTCTGTGTGTGTCACACACGGTGCTGGTCGCAGTGACGTGCGGGAAGCGTCGCTCCGGGGATGCCCACGTGCTCCGGGCACTGCTGGGACACGGCTGCACCTGCAGCACATGGAGCAGCCTCCACCCACCAGAGAAGCTGGCAGAGCCATGGAAAAAACCCAGGTCTCTGCATGGCACCATGCCCAGCACGGAACACATCCCAGGACACGGCACAGGCAGAGCTGCCTCCAGTCCCACAGCCACCACAGCAACTGCCAGTACATCAACCTGGGGAACATCAAGCAGTTTGATTCCCGTCACTTTTTGGTCCAATGCCCAATCCATGTCTCTCCAGAGGAGCAGGGTTTGCCTAGAGCCAGGAGGAAGTGCTGCTTTGGCAAGGAGGGTGACTCTGTAGGAAAGCAGGGGGGAGAATGGGGTGGGTTGGGGCACTGCAGCAGCCCAGGGGTGCCCTGGCTGAGCACAAGGGTGGCAGCCAGGCAGGATAGGAGGCTCTGAGCACCTGGAAATCCTTCCCCTCGGGTGGAAATAGATGCTGTGGGACTCAGGACAGTCAGCTGGGCTGTCCTGAGAGCTCTGGCCCATGGTTTATGAGCTCAGGAGGTCTCGATAAGCACCATGTGTGTCTGATGCCTTAGCACTGCTGTCAGAGGCTCTTCAAGCTCAGCTGGAGCATTTTCAAGCTGGAGCAAGGTGGCAGCTGAAGTGGTTTACTCCTTGCATTTTTAACAGAAGGAGGGCTATGAAGGCTTTGGGCAGCAAAACCCTGCGCACCTCACCTGCAGGACTGAGATGATGCACTTCACTGAGTGTCTGCTGATGTAACTATAGCACTTCATAAAGCAGTGTGAGTGAAACTGGAAACAGCAACAGCAGCAATCGGTACAATATCTGATTTTATACATGTTTCCTATATAAAAGTGAGCCCTGCACCTCTCCCCAGTCACCCACAGTTCCCTCTTGAAGCATCTCATTTCTGAGCTGTGCCCAGCTGTGGTGGGATGCATTCAATGGCATTTCCCAGATGTTTCTTTTACTTTTGCAGCCTCCTCGCTCTTGCCTGTCCCTTACAGCTCTCTGCCGTGGCTGTTGGGTGATGAAAACCTCCCTCAGAGCCTGGGCTGCTCTCTCTGGGTCTTGATCTGGTCCTGCTCAGGCAGATGGAGCAAAGAGCAGACTCAGCTCCGGGTCTGCTGCAGGGATCTGCACTTCAGTGCTTTGTTTAAACCAAAGGGCTCTGGACTTGGCTCAGCAGTGTCACATCTCCAAAGGAATGTCAAAGAATCGCAGAATGATTTGGGTTGGAAGGGACCTTCAAGACCATCCCATTCCAGCCCCCTGCCATGGGGTGCATGTGAGTCCACCAGCCAGGGACACATGTGGGTTCACACATGGGGTCAGTGCACTGGGGTGACCTCAAGGAAAGAGAGATGTTGAGCATAACATCAGGTCTGAGCTGCCTGCAAAGCTGCTGTGAGCAGATGCAAATCCCTCCTTGGGGTTTGCCTCCAAGCACATCTTCCCACAAACAGGAAAAGTTCTCCTCTTTGCCCTGAGCCGTTTCTAGTGAGGAAGCAGCGCTTTGGGCTGACACAGTCCCACTTCAGGGGGCACAGGGGGGATGTGGGACCTGCTGGGCTGTGCAGCCCCCACATGCTCCCCATCCTGCACAGTGCAGGTGGTGGGTGGATCTATGCACATTCAGGGGCTTTGGCTTCAGCTCCAGCCGTGTCCCCAGCCCTGTTCCCTGCTGCCAGGACAGGTGATGGATGCACCAGCATGTCTGCTTTATCCCAAACCTGAGGGGAAGGGGCTGCAGGCAGCGAGAAGAAAACACTTCCTGGTGGAAAAAAAGAATGATTTTTGGTTCTCCAAACCTCAGTCTTCCTACTAGCAGCTTATGCAATGCGTGGAAAGAAGTTGGACCTCCCCACCTGGCCTTTGGGTGAGCTCCCAGCCGCGGCTGTGCCGCTTCCCCGAGCGGTTTCACTCCAGGACCTGCCGTGGTTTCCTTCCCATGTGCTTCCCTCTGGAGCATGTGCCTGCTCCTCAATGCCAGAAGGGTTTTGCATCCCCTGTGTCTTCCTTCTTGCTTGGAAACAGGTTTTTAATACCCCACTGCCTTCCTCAGCTACACAGCAGAGCACAGGCTTGGTTTGTAAAACCGAGCCCTGCTGCAAAAGGCTCTCATGAAACAATCCTGCTGGAGAGTGGAAATACAGAGAATGAGTAATAACTCTTCTAACCTTAAAAAAATTGTTAGCCCTGACTCAATATCCTTCATAATGAAGTCTGCACTGGACTTTTAATGTGAAAAAGCCTTACCTAACAAATACGACACTGAAGGTGAATTCCCCGTGGTGTTCAACTGGTTGCTAATACTGGAATCAGTGCTATTGTCATCATTTTTTAAAAAAATACCTTTTTTATTTTAATTTAAGCTTGGAGGTGTGATTAAAAGTTTGGTTGTTTTTCTTTTTTTTTTTTTTTTTTCCACATTGTAACATTAATTTATGGCTGAGTTTCATTCAGTCCTGTGTTCAGAAGTGCAGTACAGGTAGTAGTGATGTGTTGTCTGTAACATGGTTCTATAGAGTAGTAACCAATTTGTAAGAAAAAGAACAGAATGGAAAGAAAAACAAACAAGCAAAAAAAAAACCACAAAAAAGAAAAGCTGAAAAAAATATGTAAATGGAGTATTTTGTGGTATGTACAACACAAATTAATTTTACACAGAGAAAGATGTTTCTAGGAAAATGAAACTCTGATAATTCATACTATTTGTATGAACAAATAAAAGCTCTATTTTATGAAGCCATGGGCATGGCTGTGTTCATTCACAGGGGCCTCCCCATGGGGGTTTGGAAGTGCTGGACTTGCATGTCCATCCCAGCACTGTCCCTGCAGCTGCCCAGAAGCCTGTGCTGAGTCCAGCAGGATGTGATTCCCAACATGATCTCCATCCAGCACAGGGCTGATCAGGAGCCAGAGGCTTCCCTGGGGGGTCAACATGTCCATGTTTTCTCAGTCAGGTTTTGTGGGGGCTGATCTGTCCTGTTGCAAACACCTTCACCCAACACTGTTTGAGGGAAGGAGACCTGAGGGATTGCCCTCAGCCCTGTGCAAAAACTGGATGGGCTTGGTGGGTGGTGGAACCCCCCTCCTGTGTCAAGGGGGCTGCAGGACAAACTCAGCCCTTTACAGCTGATGGGGGGGAACCTCTCCAGTGCCAAGTTCTTTTCCAAAAGGTTTGCACTTCAGCCTGGAGGAGACTGAGAGGAGACCTCATTGCAGCTACAACTCCCTCAGGAGGGGCAGAGGAGGGGCAGGGACTGAGCTCTGCTCTGGGGGGACCAGGGACAGCAGCCAGGGAATGGCTGGAGCTGTGTCAGGGCAGGCTCAGGTTGGATCTCAGCCAAAGGTTCTTCCCCCAGTGGCTGGTTGGGCACTGCCCAGGCTCCCCAGGGCAGTGGGCACAGCCCCAAGGCTGCCAGAGCTCCAGGAGGGTTTGGCTGATCCTCTGGGGCACAGGGGGTGACTCTTGGGGATGGGCCTGTGCAGGGCCAGGAGCTGGACTGGATGATCCTGATGACTCTTCTAACTCAGCATATTCTGGGATTCTGTGGTCCAGACTCTGGGGTCACTGGTTGCCACTCCCTACACACTCAGCACTTTCTGATATAAAACTTCATTATCATTAAATTCAGAAGAGTCCCAGGTCAGTGCTGTACAAAGCAGCACCTAAACAGCATCACAGATTTATGTAACTGCCACTCAAAATTAAAATAATTACATTAAAATAATTTCATTTTTTTCCACAAGCCTTACATCCAGTGCAGAGTAATCGATGGGAGTCTTTTAGGTTGTCCATTTTTCAGAGACCTTGTAGAAAAGGAGTCAAAAGGGAGCACAAGATTTAATTTAGCGATTTAGGAAGAGTTCAGCCTGGAAAGCTCCAGCTGGTCAGGATTGTAATTAGCTGCTCCCAAACTCTGGTAGTGTTTAAACTCTATAGGTGTCTCATTTTTAAAATATGTAGATTTTACTTTACCATTCCCATGAACCTCTGAAGCAGCACAGCTGGATGTGCTGGGAGCTGACCTCAGCCTGATGGAGTTGAGCTGCTCCTTACCTCATTCTCACCTCACCTTGATTTAGTTCCAAACCAGGTGTGAATGCCCCAGCAGATGTCAGTCCTGTAGGCAGCCTGGATCTGAGCTCAACCTGATTTCCCAGCAGCTCATGGAATCCTATCCCTCATTCCTGTGTTTTATAAGAGTTGCTCAGTGCTGGGATGGAGAGTGTGGGGGCTTTTCCATCACAGGGGCTTTTCCATCGTGCTGCTGAGGAAAGGGAAGGTTAGTCCTCAAGTCCTTATGGGATTCAGCACCTGCCCTGCCCTCTGCATCTCCCTGAGGGCTATTCCCAGTTGTACCCCAGCTTGTGGATAGCGGGGATTCAGTCCCCAGTTTGGGCTGGGTCCCATTCTCAGGTGCTGTTTTGGCAAGAGCAACTAGAAGATAAGGTTAAGGGGGTCTGTGTGGTTTGTGGGGTCCTGAATACAGAGAAGATGGGCTGAGGGGTCTTCTCATAGCCCTGGGGACCCCTGAGAAGGAGGAAGCTCCTGAAAGAGGAGAACCGACTGGTAAAGAGGCAGATGAAGCTGCGGAAAAGTTGCTGCTAAATATGGTGTTAACCAAGGTGGATTTAATTTTTCTCCAGGTATTCCTTTCACCTGGAAGTCACTCATGTCTCCAGGTTGTGCAAGTCACTGTGGCATTTCTAAGGAAGGTGCCTGGGCTCTGGTGCTGAGATAATGTCCCAGACAGGTGTCACCTTGTGAAGATACAGATACCAGGGATGAGAATACACAGAGCAGGGAGGAATTCACCTGAAAGGAAACAGGCTGCTGCCATGGGCATCTCTGTGTGGCACCTGGGGGCTGTGGAGACCTCTCTGAGGGGAGTGAGGGAATGTTGAAATGAAGGAGGACAGAGCTGGAGAGCCTTTAAGCACCAGGGAAAGGTCTGGGCAGGACCTGCAAAGGCAAGAAAGTGCTGGTAACGCTTGGAGTTGAGTCCATGCTAACAAAGCCATTGAAAAAGCTGGTGGATTTTATAGGTAGCACCATGTTAATTTGGCTTCAGGCCAAAATGATGCATTTAAAACAACCCTGAAGCTTGAGAAAGTTTTTACTGGGGCCTGGTTTTGGGAACACGTCATTATTATATGTATGTATTTTTCCTTGGGCCTGGTGTACAGATGGCTGGGAGGTTGTGCTGCTGGCAGCCCCAGTTCCCAAACCACCAGGGCATTGCAGTAGGAAGTGCTTTGCTTCTCTTTCTGGCTTTTTGTTATTTTTTTTCTCCCCTTCAAAAATGTTACTGAACCACCAGATCTGTCCGTTAATCACTTTATTTAAAGCTAAACTTTATTATCCTCCAATTTCTCTCTGTGGTTAAGAACCACGGTGTTAACTCTTTTCCTAATGCATATATTTAAAAAAAGTAATAACAGTGACTAATCAGTTATAAATCATTCAAACATTTCTATGCAAGGCAATTGTTCAGCACGTTGTTTAATGGTTTCTTTATTAGAGGGAGGAATTCCTGTGTCAAATGTTAGCCTTGGTACCTTCAGCTGGGATAAAACCTCATGATCACTGTGAGTCTTCAAATCTTTCTACTGATTGGGATTTTCCCTTTTGCAGATTAAAATTAGTTTAATTACAACACCTATTCCAGATAATTTCAGAGTCCTACATCCTAATTCACAGGGAGAGCAACCGGTACCAACCACGGGAGGTTTGCTGGTCTCGCTGCCTCTAAACCCTTCTCACTAAGCTGTTTGCTCTGTTTTTCCTCCTGTTGCTTTCCCTCATTTTCCAGCAGAACATGATTCAGTCCTGCAGGACTTTTAGATCTCGACTTCTGCCTCTCCATTTTCCTCCTCCCTCTGAGAAAGGGCTTACAAACAGGATTGCAGGAATCAGCCGCTCTCATCAGAACAATTCGCTGAAGAACCGAAGAGCATCCTCCTCCAGGAATATTATTTGCAACTATTTATACAGTCAGCTATAATTGTGAGGCTTAATTCATGCTCATTAAGTCCTCTGAGATGCTTGATGAGCAGTGCTAAGCACTACTGGTTATTTAAGCTGCTCACAGCACTGAAAGCATCACCATTTGTCTTGCCTTGATCTTTTTCCCCATCCCACCAGGAGCTGGAAGGGAGAACATCGGCACCAGCTGCCCTCTGGAACAATCTGGCTATTCCTTGCCAGAGATTACATGCCATGCCCTGGTAGCAACCAAAATCCTGAACAAAGGAATGAAGCTTTAAAATGATGTGCTCAAAAAAATGGCTTGGCAGAGAAGATGCAACTGCTTTGACATTGAGGTTATTTAGCTGGGAATTTATGTGTCAAAAGCTTAAAAGCTTCACCAAAGAAAATTTAAGAAAGCACCATGTTTCCAACTAATTAAGTAATGTCAGCCAAATATAATTTATTTCTCACCATCAGTCATGTCTACAGCAGAATTATCTCATTTTTGATTTCTAATGACTTTCTCTCTCTCTCATTAATCTGGCCATGAATTATTTTTATGTAACTTTTTGGCATTGAAGCAAAGAAATTTTTTTCTTTTTAATAAAAGCAGCATCCCTGGATAATTCTACATCACCCTTGAAAGGGGGCAAGGAGTTTAGCTGGGGCTTCATGGTACAACTCCAGCCTCCCTTTCCAGGAACCCTGGTAGGCTTTACCCCAGGTCTTCCCCAGGATCTCAGCTTGTCCTTGATTCCCTGAGGCTTCTCTTCTAGTACCAAGGTCTGTAAACAGGTTCTGGTTTGGGCTTTTATTCTGACAACAACAACAAAAAAGAGGCCTTTCCCTGGAGTTCTCTGTGGTTTTTTTACCCAGTATTGCTGCCTTTTCTGTTTCTCACAGGATCCCTGGTTTTTCTTGTAGACACAGGTTGTTGCTGAGGCTTAAAATTTGATTCCTCCACTGATCATCCAGGATTCTGTCCCAGGCATGCATGTCCTGGCTATTGGAAATGTCCTTATTTCTGCTTCACTGCTCTGATTCATGTCTTGGTTTTTTTTCTAGTGGTTTGTTATCTGAAGCTCAGCTTGTTTCCAAGTCCCTGGAGCAAGCCCTGAGGATGCTCCCAAACAGGGCTGGATTTGGATGTGTTGTTTGCATCCAAATCCCACCTCCGACTCCAAGAGCAAGGAACTGGAGATGAACCTTTTTTTGCTGCTGCCCATGGATGAACAGGGGTGGATCTGTAGTTTGGAGGTCTGTGCTCTGCCTGGATTTCTCTGGCAGTGAGGACCTCAAGCACAGCCTGAAGAGATCAGCAAATCCCCCTTGTACTGCCAGTCCCAGCTGCAGAGCAAACTCAGGTTATTTAGAAAGGCAGACAAAGTTGGGGACTTTACACAGATTGGCCAGACCTCCAAAAAGTTCCTTTGTTTCCAGCCACTGCAGAAGCAGTTCCTGCTACCCACAGTCACTGAGAGCTCTCCTGCTGCATCTCCCGTGGGAGGAGCTGCCACTTCCAGCCAGCCCGGGGTGCTGCGAGGTAACCTGGCTGGCAGGTGACCCGGGCAGAGAGCAAGAGCTGCTCCAGCACCTCCCTGGGGAATGCAGGAGTGAGCTCACTGCCAGGAATGCCAGGCAGGCAGAGCCTCAGCTGGCAGAGATCCACTACCTTCAAAGGCTGAGCTGGGAGGAAGCTGCAGGCAGTAAACAGAAGGCTGGAGGATGGTGTGGAGGGTGGGAAAGGGAGCACTGTGCAGGGGCACCTCAAATATTCCCTTTCTGTGCCCTTTGCATGGGCTGGGGATGCTTAGAGGTCCCATGCCCACCCTGCCAATAAAGGTACAATTTAAGTTGGATGTGACTGGTCTCAGTGAAGTTGCACTGCTGTTAGGTTGGGTTAAGAGATCACCTACAGCTCAGTGTTTCTCTAGTGCTTCACCAACAGCTTATAAATATGGTGGCAGGTTGGATTTACCATGGTCTTCCTCTCTGTCATAGTTTAACCCCAGCTGGCAGCTCAGCCCCACTTGTTCACTATCCCCTTGTCTGATGGAGGACAGGATTGGAAGAGTAAATCTGAGAACCTGTGGATTGAGATAAAGACAGTTATCTGTGTTATCTACTGTGTCCCTTCCCAACTCCCTGTGCCCCCCAGCCCCCTCACTGGTGGGATGATGTGGGGAGCAGGAAAGGCCCTGGCTCCGGGGAAACCCTCCTCAGCAGTAAGGGAAACATGCCTGGGTTATCAGTGCTGTTCCCAGCACAAACCCAAATCCCAGCCCTGTATCAGCTGCTATAAAGAAAATTAACTCTATCCCAGCCCAAACCAGCACAGTCTCTCACCTGTGTCATCTTGGATGACCAACCAGCCTCCAGTACTGAATTCCCAAAGCTGAGCTTGGGAAGGAGCAAGGGAAAGTGAGCAGGTAAATCACATTCCCATGGTTGCAGCCTAAAAACTGGAGGACTCTGGTCAGTCCATGACCTGTCAGTGCTGAGAACTGGGAGAGGCTCTGGCCAACCTGGTCTCAATCCATGGCCCCACATCCCAGCAGGCACAGGAAAGATCCTGTTGTTTACAACCTGCTGTAGGAGATGCAGAGCTGCTCTACTCTCTGTCCCACTCTCCCTTTCTCCTAAACCAAAGCAAAACTTGAAAATCAAAAAGCCGAACGAGGAAAACTCCCCTAAAACCCAAAGGAGTTTTTGACTCACTTCTCCTCCCCAGATTTTCATTATTTCCTATGGAAAAATCCACTTCACCCATGGAAACCTGCCGTGCAGAAACTTCCATGCAGTTAAAAAGTAAGAAAACAACTTTTTTGGAGAACGGAGTGGCACTGACACTTCTGCTAATTCTGGCCCAGCATAAGGCAGCCAGATGGGGCAGGGGGGACGGGAGCAGGGACCTCCAGAGCTGGATGTGTCTCTGCAGCAGGAGGGATGTGAAAGCCCCATGTCTCAATTTATATCTCAGCAGCTCTGCAGGTGAAGGTCTATCAGGCAGATACGGAGATGTGCTGGAGCCACTGGGCTGTGCTGATATTAAATCCATCCTAACTGCTGTTCAGTGCTGGACTAAAGCAGGGTCGACTGCAGAAGTGTCAGACAGCACTTGGCTTTCTTTGATCATGAGAATGATGGAAAAAGTAAACTTCAGGCCAAGTATTAACACAGCTCCGCCATGGGAAGCTCCAAGGTACAGATCTCCTGGGGACCAGCAGCACCAATTCAGCCTGGGGAGGGCAGCCCTGCTGATGTGCAGGGTGGAATTTAGCAGATACTAACCCAAAACCCGGGGTCACAGTCATGTGGGCAAGGGCTGATGGCTGCAGACTTACAGAGGGCGTGTTTGGATTAGATATGAGGAAAAAAATCCTTCCCTGTGAGGGTGGGGAGGCCCTGGCACAGGTTGCCCAGAGAAACTGTGGCTGCCCCATCCCTGGAAGTGTCCAAGGCCAGATTGGACGGGGCTTGGAGCAACCTGGGCTAGTGGAAGGTGTCCCTGCCCATGGAAGGAGGTTGGAACAAGATGATCCTTAAGGTCCCTCCCCACCCAAACCATTCCATGGCTCTGTGTGCAGCTGTAGGGGTGTTGCATCTCCACCTGCAGCATGGGCTGCTCAGGTGATTCTGAGACATGGACATAGAATAATACTGTATTCATTTTTTTTCAAGTGTTTGCAACAAATTCCAGTGTGGAGGGCCAAATCCTCAACTTGGTATGAATCAGCCTCTCTATTTTTTTTTTCCAGGTAACTTCAGTGGGCCCTCAGGGCTTATGGCATCTGGTGGGATCTGCTTGTACAGAGCTCCAAACACAGCAGCAAACACCTGGGCAGCCTGGGACTCATCCTGAGTAGCCTTGTGGTGCTGATGGGATTGACTTTTAGTCCATCTACCTCGACAGGGCCACAGATGCATGAAGTGATACAGTTGTACCAGAAATCCAGTTGGCCCTCAGTCCTGGGGAAATTCATATGCCATGTGTTGGGTTGGCATCACCCATCCCTGGAGGGGGAACAGTGCTGGGATCTCGTTATGCTCCCTCTGTGTATATTTGCTTTATACTGCTTTGTTTGAGAGCGTGTTTGGCAACTCTGTTGTTCGAGTATTGTGCTGGGAAACACCCAGTGTTTATGTACCAACAGGGAATAACAGTCTGCAGACAGTCAGGGCTGTGGTTCCAGCGGTACAGGGGGTGGGGGATGTGGGCTGAGGGGTCTTGTGAGGGGTCTCTCAGAGTAAGGAGGTCGATATGATGGGATCTGGGGCACAAGGACTGGATTACCTGTGGAAGGGGAGTCTGTGAAACTTTTGTTTAGTGTCTGTGTTGCCATTTGTGGCAGAGCCCACCTCACCAGTGCGAGGGATTAACCCTTTGCTCATGTGTAACCTTTTAAAGATGAAGCCAAGGGTCTGAATTTGGGTCTGCATTTGGGTCTGCACAGACCAAACCATGAGGTCATTGCAGAAGGTCACCTCCAGAAGTCCTGACTGTCTCAGGGACTCCACTTTCTGCCCTCCTCAAGGAAGGATAGTGGGGAGACTTTGATCTTCTGGGTGTTTCTTGGCAGTTCACAGGCACTCCAGAAGGTTTATAATGAGGTGCTTTTCTAATTCCGTACAATCCCATTTTCAACAGCAACTTGGGCTCTTGGCACTCATTTTCCTATGGAATCCTGATGAGGACTAGGTTTCTATGGCCTCTAGCTTCAAAATAGAGAAGCAATTTGCTTATACTGGCAGTTAGAAGCCTAATTGGGATCTGGGCCTCAGAACCAATCACTTCTGAAAATGTTACCTCAAACACTTCAGCCCCAGGTGCTTGGGCAGTTTCACTGGTTCTTCACAAGTTCACAACCCTTTTAGGAGGTTATCTAAAGAGCTAAAGCAAAGTCCTGTACTTTGGGAAGCTTGGTTTATGCTCCCTGATTGCTCAGATGGGGTGTTTTTGGCAAGCAGCTCCCCCTGCCCGCACATCTCTGTGTTGTTTCCATCCTGAGCTCCCAGTTCTGCTTTACCTTACCCTGACAGCTTTGATAATTCTGGAGCAGCACTTGGATACTCCAGCTGGGCCCATGTGTATCTTTTTTTGCTGTTCACTGCCTTCATTCTCCTATTTTAAAGTATAAATAATGATGTGTCCTGGGAATAAACAGTAAATTCAGGAAGAGCTTATAGTTTAGAGAAGATTGACTAATTCTTGGCAAGGGCACGTTGGCATAGCAGTGTTGCCTTCAAGGGAGAGGAATTGATTGATGTTTGCAATGTGGCTGGCCCTGTTTCTCCAGATGTTCTGGTGAATGCCTGCAGATAATGAGTCCTGTCTGGAAATCTGCAGATATTTATGAATATTTGTGGGATAAGGATGGTGTTACATGGATTACTCTGACCTGCTCCAGGCATGGCTCAATGCAGGGCAATAAGCAGCCCCACTCTGCTTTCTGAGGCATCACATGCTGCCAGAGAGGCCCTAATTCAGCTGTGGAGGACAAAGCTGCAGCTTCTGGAGGTGGATTTATCAAGTGAGTGATCGTAGCTCGCTGCCTCTCGCTGTGTGTGGGTGACATAAACATCTATTATCTTCATTTGTAAAATTTCTCCGTGGCTCACCTCGGGGCAGACACTTCTGAGAGCTCAATTACAGGCAGTTAGCTGCTTGACAACACTCCTGGCAGATGCTGGTAGAGTGCAGGGCTGTGTCCCTGTCAGACAGCAGATCTCTCTGTTTATTAATGTACCGACGTCAAGTGGTGCCTAAAGTCACCTGGGGAGCTGCTGGGATTGTCACAGGGATGGAAAGAGGTGCAGCCTGGAGTGTGAGCTCTTTGTGGCTCTTACAGGAGGTCCCAACAGGTCTTTTGGTCTCACTGATCCCCATGGGGATGGAAGGGCAGTATCCCTTGGCATGGTCAGTCCTTGTCTCCAAAATCAGTGTCATTCAGGCACGAGAAGTTTCCTCCCTGCACCACAAGTGCATCCACAAAGGGATCTGCCCAAGGACATGCAGGAAGCCTGTGGAAGGGCTTGCAATCAAAGGTGGATTCCTGGCTCTCAGCCCACAGTTCTTTAAAGCATTTAAGCAGATACAAATCCCATCTGAGGATTGGACCTCTGCTCTCCAGAGGGATTAGAGAGCAGAAACTGTCCCTGTGCCAGAGCCACCAACACAAACAGTCCCTGTGGGGCTGGAGGGGACGGTCCCTGCTGTCCTTCACCTCAGTGTCTCCCCACCTGGAGGGTGACTGTGGTGAGGAAGGATCTCTGTAGGCTTACAGCACCCAAGTGATGCCTTTGGAGGCAGCTCTCTGTCAACCTCCTGCTCTGCTGAGGGACATAATGAGGGTGGGAAGGGGCTGAGAGTGACCTGGGGTTTTTTCAAGTCTTATTTATCTAAAGATACTTTCTTTTCCCACCTAAAAGGCAGTGGAAGGACTCTGCATGGCCAAGTGATCAATCAGTTCTTCCTAATGACCAACATCCTGCAGTGGTGAAGGGCCACAATCAATCACAACCCGTTATTATTGCATGATTTAATTGTAATTATGGGAGGGAAACACGGTGTTACACTTTCACATCCCTCATCCCAGAGCTGCACCTTTGGATGGCACCTCCCAGGCACGTTCACTGAGGTACCTAATGAAGCTCCCTCCTCCTGCTCTTCCCTCCCTGCCAGCCCCCATACCCTGGTTTGGCACAGGTAGGAACTGAGGAGGAAACAAGATGAGGGAAAAGGGTGCAAACCAGAGCTTATTGCACCAAAATTCTTTGGAGCAAATCCCTCGTGTCCTTTCTGCTTCACTGGTGTCACAGTCCATCCCCACCCAACACATCCCTGGTCCTAGAGACCAGATCCTCACATCTGTGCAGATAGGAATTATTTTTTTTTTGCTGGAAATCCTAAATATTTTTTAAATTAAAACAACATTATTTTGGCCAACCACGAACAAAAAGAAAAGCAAGAGAAAAATAACCTCCTGGAGTTTTTGTTGCCGCAAGATGAATTATTTTCCTAGAAACAACATAGAAGTTCAGAAGCACTTCTTCTGATAGAGAGTTTGATCCCATGTCCAAATTACCTGAAGAAAAGTGCCTTTAGGGAGTTTTTAGACACAGGAGAAATGAACGAAGTATTTTGTAGTCAGCCAAAGAAAATATTTGTTTAAAATATTATCTATGTCAGAAACTTCCTTCTCATTCCACAGAGGTCAAATATCTGTCAGAAATGAGCCTTTTGTGGGGCACTTGGATGGATTTAGGTGACCTCGAGGTCCCTTCTAGACTATCTTCTGTGACCCCACAACATTAATTTCTGTTCTAATGGCCTGATCATCAATTATCACTGGATAAAGGAAAATGTCATTTGATAATGCCTCCCTGGCTGTGTTTGCACAGGCTGCTCCCTCACCCCTGGAATGCAGAGCTGGGAAGGGATCTGGGACACACCTGTACCGAGTTTGGGTTTCCACTGGGGATTGCTGGGAAACTGCTACAGATTCTGTTGGGGTTGGAAATGTTGCTGCAGTACCCTGGAGCACAGGGAGAATAAAACGCCCATCACAACCCCCAGCCTCGACCTCCCCAACACATGGGATTGGTGTAGATGGGTCCAGGTGCCTTGTCCTGGCTGGTGAGGATGGGGGGGCTCCAGGTCAGTTATATCCTGAAGGAACCTCATGGGAGTGAGGTGAGTCTGGACCAAAATAACCCCATGGCTGATCTCTGATCTCCAGTCCTGGGGCAGATCTGATAGAGGGGACAGGGGATGTTTTCCCTCCAGCAAAGCAGCAGTAACGTGAGAGCTGCTCTGTTTGCACTCACATTTCTCTCTTCATCAGAAGACCACAAGCAATGCAACATATATCTCTCTCTCTCTGCAGAATTCAGTTTCCAACCTTCTTTTCCCCATGGGGCTGCTCCCAACACTGGTAGAAATTTTTCCTGCCCCATGGATTGAGGGTTTTTTTTCCTTCCCTTTCTGCCCCCAATGATGTTGATATTCACAGGTCAATCTCTGCACTTACCACCACTGAGCTGGTTTTATGATGTTAAAGGGCACAGTGATTTTTTTATCATACAGTTTCTTTTTCCTCCCATCTCCCTCAATTGTAATTGAAGAAATATTGTTTGTAGAATCTTCAGCATAAAGGTGGCAAGGCTGGATTAGAAACAGAAGGTTTCTACTCCAAAACACCCAAAGTGTCCTGTCTCTCTCTGGAGTAGCCATGTGCTGTGCCAGGAAAGCTGGTAGTCAGGCACTTCATCTCTTTGTCAACTTCCCTTGATCCTGAAGACTGGATTCACACTGAACTCTGCCTTGGAGAAAGTGTCATTGGGCTGGAGAAGACCCTGAGCTGTTGGTCCAAAAAACTTTTGAAGTGTTACCCACCAGAGGACAAGAAACTGTATCACAGAATCACAGACTGTGCTGAGTTGGAAGGGACCCACAAGGATCATCGAGTCCAACCCTCAGCCCTGCACAGGCCCATCCCCAAGAGTCACCCCCTGTGCCCCAGAGGATCAGCCAAACCCTCCTGGAGCTCTGGCAGCCTTGGGGCTGTGCCCACTGCCCTGGGGAGCCTGGGCAGTGCCCAAACAGCCTCTGGGGGAAGAACCTTTGGCTGAGATCCAACCTGAGCCTGCCCTGACACAGCTCCAGCCATTCCCTGGCTGCTGTCCCTGGTCCCCCCAGAGCAGAGCTCAGTCCCTGCCCCTCCTCTGCCCCTGCCCAGGAAGGTGGAACTGCAGTGAGGTCTCCCCTCAGTCTCCTCCAGGTTGAACAAGGACAGCACAAAACAGGAGAGGGGGAAAAAAAAGCATCACTCAGAGTTTTCCTGTTGCAACAAACTGCATGGAGCTTTCATGTGCTCTGGCAGGGAGGTCCCTTCAGTTATTCTTAGATCTTGCTTATAAAAATGTTAGTGCAGAGTTCACAATAACAGAGCCCTAACTGACCCACAGTGTGCATGAAATAAATAATAAATGCGAAGAAAGTATCAATGAGTGGTGTCTATGGCAGACATCTGTTTTATCCCTGGCCTGCAGCCACACCTCTCTGGGCTCTGATCTCACCAGCCAAGCAGGGTCAGACGAGGCCAGCTCCTGGGTGAGGATCAGCACGTGGATGCAGCGCTGTGGGAGCTCTGTGCTGGTACCTGTGGGCTTGGCCACTTGTTCCTGCCCTGCCTCAGAGCAGCTGGAGTGTCAGGCAGGTCATCAACCTCCCGAGGATGATCATCTTGAAGTCCTAGACAAAAATCAGTGGGTCGGCGTGTACTGCCTGGGGATTAGCAACAGCTGCTGCCTAGAGATTGTCCCTGCATATTGTGATGTACTCCAGGGTTTTTATGGGATGCTGAGTGTCAGGAAGGTGACAGAGTTGCTTCTTGGCAAGTGAGCAGTGTAAACACCCAAATGGTCGGTGCCATTTGCAGGAAGGAGGCAGAGATGGAGCAGATTTCAGAAGATTTTTAATAAAAAGAAAAGCAGAGCCATGTTTTCCCAGTGGTAAAGCAGTTTCAGATGGTCAATGGGGCTTTGGCAGAGGAAGAGGAGAGGAGTCCCTGAGATGACCAGATGTGGGTTCTGAAACCACCTAATCTCTGTAGGAGGAGAGTTTTTTGTTCCAACAATTAGATTCTCCTACCTCAAGCACAGGTATGAATAGATGCAAAGGCATTTCTTGAGGTGAAAAATCAGCTTTTTTTCAGTTTCACCCCCTTGTTCCTAAAAGCAGGCTCAGCTGTGCCTCCAGAGCCATTAAAACTGTGGAATTGCCCATGAAGGAGGCCCACAGCTGCCAGCCCAACGTCCTGGTGCTGTGCATGCTGTGAGCAGAGCTCAACACATCTTGCCATGTGAAAAACAGCATCTGGGTTGCAGCTGGGGGAGGAAACCAATCTGCTGTTCCAGGCAAAATATGCCCTTCAGGCTGGAATGTCCCTTCCCTGTCCCCCGTGGTGCCCACTGACAGCTCTGCCTTGGCTGCCCTGGGCTGGGCAGAGCCCTTTGCTGCTGAGCTGCAATCCAAAGAGCTTTTCCTTTCTGCCATCAGCTCCTCAACACCAAGAGGTTTTTTTCCCATCTCAGAAGGGTGCTTGGGAAAACTTGCCAAAAAGGCAGTATTCACTGGGCTCAGCCCTGCTCTCCTATCTGGTTATCTCTCCTTTCCAGCCCTTTGACTTGTTGGCACCACGTCTCACCCCAGGCTGTGTTTCCTGCACAATTCTTATTTTTGGATGAAACACCTGGCATAGTTACACTCATTCAGCCTCTCTGGTGGAACACTTCAGTGTTGTGAAGAAACAAGTTTGTCTTGTCCAGCCAAGCCCAGTCCCTTGAGCTGTCCTGGCACACAGTGAGATGTGGGAGATGCTACGAGGTCCATCCGTGCTTTTAAGGGTTTAGTGCTGATTTCAGTGGATTATCTGCAGCCAGAGCTGCTTTCCTGACACTTCACTTGAGCTGAGTAATATCTTAAGTGCTTCTGAGTCTTGCTTTGCTGTTGGAAATGAGGGCATGATGGCAGGGAGGGGGGTGGTCTGTTTTCCTTTGAATTAGCTTCTACTTCTGAGGCCTCAATTACGCTCAGGTCATGATTTCTGGAGCCTTTTTTTTTTTTTCTTTCTTCCAAGTATTAATGGTAGAAATGGAGTTACATTAGAAAGCTGAGAGTTTCATGTATAACAGAGTATGTCCTTGTGCTGGGGACTGCAGAGAAATGCCAAATATAATGGATTTCATGATAAAAACTGCAGAAAACAGTGGTTGTGTGTGACGACAGCTCCTGCAGTGGAGCAGAAGTTGGGTTGATGTTATCATGTACTTAATGAGATGTTTTGAGCCCGAAAAACTTCACTCTGGGGATGTCACTGCCTGCATGTAGTTTAAAGGGAGGGTTCATAAGTAATATTTGGCCTCTGGAAAAGGCCAATTAGTCACTTCAACCCAAATGACAGAACGTGAGGGATTGCCTGGGGGACGGGTTGCTAATGGTGGCTTTCAGTTCCAGCCTGCCTGCTTAAAAGCTGTCAGAAATCTTATGTTGAGACAAGCACTTTCTTATTTCTGCCTTCTCAGTGTGATGTTGGGAAATGGCTGTTCCTGCCTGGTGTGGCACAGCCCTGCCCCAGGGGGTGGAAATGGAGCTGGAGCCCTTTGGCTGCAGCTGGGGAAGGGTCAGGACAAGCTCCAAGGGGCTGAGCAGAGTTACCCAAAGCTCCCTCAAACTCAGGGTCTGCCCAGTACCGTCAGGATGAAATATTTGCCCTTCTCCTCTGTGGTTTCCCACCTTCACCCAACTCCCCACAGCCCAGATGGTCCCCAATCCACAGCCCTGGTGGTGGTTGGCACCAGGAGACCCCTTCTTGCCAGGTATGGGGACATCCTGCTGCAAAGTGTTGAAGGGAGCAGTGCTGGGCATCAAATTCCTCCTCCAGTGTTCTGCCCTGCTGGTTTCTCACTGGAAGAGGTCAAAGTGAGACAACTGGGAATCCCTGAGTTAGAGCCCATGAATGCAGCAGGACTGGGGGTCTCCTGGGAGAAGTGGTCTCTCCTGGCTGCTGAGATGGGCAACTCTGGAAGTTGAGTCTTAGAGATGGAAATATGGGGAAAACACAGGTCTTGGTTTGGAACAGGGCAGCTCCAGGTGCTCCATCTACACTGGGTGGAGGTGAGTCAGGCCAAGAGGTGTATTCATGTGGGATTTAATTCAAAGTAATGAGCTGGGGTGGTTCACCAGTCCGTGAGGGAATGTGGTGGTCACCCCCAGCGTGGTCACTGCTTTTGGAGGACAGATGTCCCACGCTGTGTCACCTTGATGGGAATCAGTAACACAGCAGGGCCCAGCACCAGACAGTCCTCCCCAAGAGCTGTGTTTCAGCTCCCCAGCACTGCAGAAGTGGGAATGAAGAGGAACCTCAGGGTTGATTTCCCCCTCCTGAGGCTGATAAAGCTGCCCCGAGGTTATAACCCAGCAGCCAGGAGTGGCAGCACTGAAGGCTGGAGGGGACAGGGCTGGTGTTCCTCCAGCCTGGCAGTAACACATGGGCTCAGGTGGGTCCTTTTCTTTGGAATCATAGAATCCCTAAGTTTGGAGAACACCAAGATCACCGAGTCCAACCTTCCTGTGCCACTGTGTCGAACTCCATCACCTCCCTCTTCTCCAGAAACTTGCACTCAGGCCTAATCTGCCTTTAGATTTATCTTAATTATTAATGCAACACATCTGTCAGAAGTCATGTAAGCTCAGAGCGAGGGAAGGGATTAGGATAAGGTTTGGGAGTGTCTGCTGTACTTAGTATTTCTAACACTGGCGTGTTAAAATGAACAGAAAAGTCTGTCCAGGGCCCTGAGTCATCAGCTCATTACTGAATTTAAGGTAAAGTGTGACTAATTAAGATTTAGGAGATTTCATTATGTAATTACATGTATTATATAATTTCATTATAGAAGTGCTCTTCCTGTGCTTGCTGTTGGGAAGAGACCCAACATCAGAGACCCCCTGTGGGCCTCACCTGCCCAGCCCCTGTGCCTTGGGGTCTGTGCCACCCCCTGCTCCAGGGTCAGGAGAGAACCCCGAGGGGTGTCATGCCCATGTCCCCACCCTGCAGCAGGGCTGGGGGCCCTGGGGGCACATTTCAGCCCCAATTTTGCCCCTGCCCCTGGAAAATCTCTCCCCATTCCCTGCCCTGCAAGTGGGGATCATTTTCTAGGCTCCGTGTCCCGAGTGTCAGGGTGGACAGCACAGCTGAAGAGGAGTTGTACCTCCAAAATGTCACTACTCGAGCCAGAAGCAATTTTATATACCTGTGGAGTCCCAAATCCATGCTTAGGCTCCCTTGGCAGTCAGTGGAAAACTGAGGATGCTTCCAAACTGTGGCTGAGGTGAGCTGTCTGTGGAAGCAGAGCCCCAAAGGTTGGGTATGACACATCCAGGCCAAAGCTAATTGTCTCAAAAAGAGTAATTCTGTTGGGTGCAAGAGAAATAGTGTTTGGCTTGCATTTACATGTTGTCTGAAATAATTTGTCAACAATCTTCTGTAATTAGTTCTTGATTTAGGCTAATCATGATATGCCTTGTTAACTCAAAATGTGTATTTAAACCCCCATTGACTGTAATAGGACAGAAGCACATGCTGAGGAAATCTGAAACACTTTTAGTGGTTTCACAAAGAGGCTGAACTCAAATATTCAGCCTTTTTACTGTTTCAACCATTCTTTCCGCAGGCAAAAAAAAAAAATATTGAAAAATTCCATTATTCAAATATTATGAGCTGTCTCCCATTATTTTGCCAAGCTGGGAAATTTGTGAAAATTCCACTCTGGAAATGTGAAAGCAAAACACACCAGCACATTAAAGTGTTTTAGAGCCACTACTGAGGAAGTGGTGACATGGTGGCTTTGTTCCAATTTTCTATCTGCGTGTTGGGGTTGGTGGTTTTTTTTTTCTTACCTTTTGTCCCTGCAGAAATTCCAGGACTGAGTCAATTTTGCGAAAGTCTCTTGGATTCCACCAGGACTGAATTTGCAGCCTTGCTAATGTAATTAACGTCTATTAAGTGAGCGTGTGCCCTGAGCAGCTTAATAGGAAAATCTAATAATGTTTCCTATTGGAATGTTCCCTGTTAAATCGTCAAAGTGCTCCAGTGCATGTTTTCTGTAGGCAGCACTGTATAATGGAAATGTTACACAAATTACTATTAGGCCCTTGGTGAAATGGGATCTTTTATTTAATTTGATTTTACAGCCAGGATGCAGAGGGAGTGCTGCAGCCAGGCAGAAGGAGGTTTTGCTGGGATCACCTTTGGAATGGCTCCTCCACACAGAGGGGCCGGGGCTGGGTTATTAGCTGAGCTGTAAATGGCATTAATAATGTCCTTGTGGAGCAATAGCATGGCAGGATGGGCTCCATAAATCAGGAATCCTGTGGCTGACCAGTGTTTTGTTTTAGGGTTGTTTTTTTTGTTTTTTTTTTTAAGGTGGGTAATAAAAGAAGAAAATGGAAAGCTTGTGCCTTTGTTTGTGTTTGGGAGCAGAGGTGCAGATGTTTGGATAAAGCCCCCCTTGTTCTGTGGGTGCTACTGCTGCCCCACCTCTCTCTGCTGGAGCCCCTGGGTTTACTCAGGGGTTTAGGGGTGGTTAATGGAGCAGGGACAGTGGGACCCTCATCCCAAATTCCCTCCCTGGTTTCTCTGTGTTCCAGGATTGCAGGGAGAACAGCCAGGCCTCCCACTGTGGAAAGGGACAGATGGGACAGGAGGGCACAGCCACTGCACTGCCCATGTGGTGCCACCATGAGTGCCCACCCTGGGTAACCTCTCCATCAACCCTGTTTTATCCCTGAGTTGTGAGGAGGGTGATGCTCCTGTCCCTTGAGCTTGGGAAAGGGGTGAAATCCCAGAGGAAAGGGGTGAAATCCCAAATAAAACGGGCAAAATCCCCAAGAAAAGGGGTGAAATTCCAAAGAAAAGCTGTTGTTTCTCTTTTTGGTAGCCACACAGTCTCCTTGGTCAGGGAGTCTGCTGGTTTACAGGGCAGTAAATGCCCAAATTCAGCCTCTTGCCTCCAAAATCTGAGTAGCAAATGCTCATGTTGCATGAGGGAGATGCTGGGTTGGCTCAGTCTGGGGTGGTGCAGCTCCAAGAGTTCAACCTCAGCAAAATATTAACTGAAAAGCAAGATTTCTTCCTCTTTTAGTTGATTCTCTTCTGGAGAGGGGAAGGAATGAACATCCCCCTGGATTTTAGGGGAACAAGGAGAGCAATGTGTTTAGGGAAGTCACTGAGATGGGCAGAGTATCTGCATTGATATGTAAAGGGAAAACTCTGTCTCTCTCTCCAGTCTGCTGCTTGAAGTCCCCTCAGGAGGAAAGCACCAGGCTGGGGGTTCTTTAATTTTTCATCACACAGGCAGAGCTGTTTCCTTCCCAGCAAGGAGAATTTCTTTGTCAGAGCAAACTGCTTAATTCTATCCTATGCACCATCCTGTACCTCATGTCTCACAGCACAGCTCCTGCTGTCCCTTTGGCAGCATCAGGTGCTCCTCATGTGTGCCTGAAGTTGAGGTGTCCTCCAGGAGCAGCTCTGGGTGTAAATTGTGCCGCAGGAATAGCAAATCATGGAACGCTGAGCAGCCCCTTCAGCTCTGCCTGCCTTGGAGCAGCAATGTGTGTGCCAGCAGATAACCCTGGGCTGCCCAGCCAGCGTCCAGGCTGGTCCTGAACCTGGGACAGTCAAATTTGGTTTGGATTTAATGGAAATTTCCCCCAAAGCACTGGCCCAACAACCCACATGTACATTTGAGTGACCTGGTCTAGTGGAAGATGTCCCTGCCCATGGAGTGAGATGGTCTTTAAGGTCCTTCCTAACCCAAACCCACTCTGGGATTCTATGTCTAAAGTTCACTGGGACCCTCTCTCTTCCAGAAGAGCACCATGAGCATGGTAGGGGCTGTTCTGGCTACAAATCCTATCCCAAAGACTGAGATGTTGAAGTGAAGCTGAAAACCAGGAGCAGCCCCAGATCTCCTGGCCCAGTGAGGGAGCTGTGGGCTGGCTGAAAGAAAACTGGACTTTTCTTTCCAAAAAAAGCTGATAGACAGACAGAATGCTGACAGATAGATTTTTCTTGCTGGCTTTCAGTAGCATTTAAACAAATCTAGGTCTAAATTGACAGCGTTGGTGTACAAGGGCCAGGGAATAGGAAGGGGGGTAGAGAAGGGAAATTATTTGGGCAGTTCTCAGTGGAAAATGGTTTTAACAGCAACAAACCCATTCTGTCTGCTTGTAAAACAATGAACTTTAAATCCTGGTGTCCTCTGAGTGAAAAGCCCCCAGGCAGGGACAACTTTGACCAAAATCATCGAACAGAGAAATCCACACTTCTTGTGTGTTCCCATCAGCAGCTGCAAGAGCCTGAACCCACAGAGTGTCTTTACTGGAAATTTCTGCTGTTGCAAAGGAAAGAAATAGTTGATGCTTCCTCATCCTGATGAGTCTGTAAGACCATTCCTTGGGATTTTTTTTGTTTGGTTGGTTGGTTGGGTTTTTTGTTTTGTTTTTTGTTTGTTTATTTTGTTTTGTTTGAGTTTTTGTCTTCTAGTGTTTGGGGGTTTTTGGTTTTGTTTGGTTGGTTAGTTGTGGGGGTTTTTTTATGTTTTGGGTTTTTTTTTTATTTTCCCATGAGTATTAAAGCAGTTCTCAGAAGTTGGTTGGGTTCACTTCCACTTTGAATTAGAGAAACTGAGGCAAAAATGGGGCTGTACCTTGCCCAAAATCATAAAATGAATAAATGACAATTTTTTCCTGCTTCAGGCTGGCTGTGCAGAGACTCAAGAGGGTACTAACTGGACTTTCCTGGAAGCAGGTCAGGACTGTTTCCCTCACCTGGGAGCCAAACTCTCTTCTAGCAGTATGACCATATGCCTCACTCCAAACCATTTATCTAATGATTTATATCTTCACTGGAAGGCCTTACACACAGGCAGATCTGCCAACAACGGCACTTGATAAAATCCTTCCCTTTTCTTGGTTTGGTAATTGGTGTCAGCAGTTTCCTTCCTGCACAGAACATGTTTTATGTTGTCAGCACGGACCATGTGGAAATGATCGATGAGATGTTGGGCCCTTGGCAAGAGAAGGGGCAGGAGAAGAAGCTGCCTTTCTCTTGGAGCATTTGGCTTTTATTTGCTACCTGCAAATGCAAACAGTCATGCTGGGACTTCCCTGGCCATGAAACCACTTGGTCCAGGAGCAGCAAAGACAGAGAACTTGTTTCATGCCTGTGGTGTTGCTGTCTTGGGTCCTCACCATGTTATACCTTTCTTGGTTGGACATTGCCACTCAACTAAATTTAAATTAAATTATCACAGAATCACAGAATCAACTGAGTTGGAAAAGACCTCTGAGATCATCAAGTCCAACCCTTGATCCAACCCTGCCGTGGTTCCCAGCCCATGGCACTGATGCCACATCCAGTCTGTCCTCAAACACCTCCAGGGATGGTGACTGCACCCCCTCCCTGGGCAGCCCATTCCAAGGGCTGATCCCTCTCTCTGGGAAGAACTTCTCAGTGTCCAACCTAAACCTCCTTTAGTGCAGCTCAAGGCTGTGCCCTCTTGTCCTACTGCTGGTTCCTGGGAGCAGAGCCCGACCCCCCCCGGCTCCCCCCTCCTGTCAGGGAGTTGCAGAGAGTGAGAAGGTCTCCCCTGAGCCTCCTCCTCTCCAGGCTGAGCCCCCCCAGCTCCCTCAGCTGCTCCTCACAGCACTTGTGCTCCAGACCCTTCCCCAGCCTCGTTGCCCTTCTCTGGACCTGCTCCAGCCCCTCCATGTCCTTCCTTATATCTTATAAGACACTGTGATCCCTGAGAGAAAGTTTTTGTGAGTGCTGGGTGAAAGAGGGATGTGGGTCAGAGGACTCTGTGTGTGTGTGTGTGTGTGTGTGTGTGTGTGTGTCCCCACTGGTGTCATCTGTGTGTTCTTGTCCTGGCTTCACGTCTCCTGAAGGCATGAGATGGCTACAGAAATGAGACCTCTCTGGGGCCTCTGAGTCACCCTCATGAATCTGAGATAAGAGTGTTGCTGTCCAGGAGGAAAATGAACAGGAGCTGTTGTCTGGGGTGGTGGGACACTGTGCCCCAGCCACATCCCAGCCATGGCACGTCATGACTGTGGTTCAGGTTCTTCAAGGAGATGATCTCAGTGTTTGTCCTTGGGGAGGTTACAGCTGAGCTTCCTGCTGCAAGGTTTGGAAGCTGCCATGGTTTGAATCTTCCTGTGATTTGGGGCAGTGAATCTTAACGTGGAGGAGTGAGCAAAGAGGATGAAAGGTGGAAAAAAGGAGGTAAAGTGGAATATTCTGCTAGGTCTTGCCTGCAGCCAAACCCTGGTCTGTGTGTGCTGTTTGACTTTGTCAGAGATGCTCTTGTCACAAAGGCCCTTTTCTGTAGGGACAGCGTCTGGGTGACGCTGATATGAACAGGACTCTTGGATTTGTGATGGTCTATCTGGTTTGAATCAAATAAAGAACCACTCTGAATCCCTGCCCAAAGCACAAAGGAAGCCTGCAGCATGTTAACAGGATGAGAAAGTCTGGCCAATTCCCTTAATCTGTTCCAGGCTCCTCTTGGCTTCCAGGTGTTCATCCCGGATCACAAGCCCAAACATCCGGGGAGAGGCTCTTGCTGTCGTATTTCCAGCCCATCTGATAAGGCTCGTGCCTCTGAGCCTGCATGCTGCTGCAGGATCCCTGCTCTGCCCTAACCAGGGCTGTCATTTTAGGGCTTCAAGTCCAAACTGTAAATGTAAAAGTAGATGCTGTGCCAAGCAGGTGCCCTCACCAGCTGTAGTGCCTTTGACCTCAGTGCTCCCCTTTGGGACATGTGGGTTTTTTCACACGTGGGTGACTGATTTTCTTGTCCAGGGTCGTATCAAATCCTTTTGGTACTTTTCTCTGATTTAAAGGGTGTGCAAAGAACGGGACAACCCTGTTGAAACACTGATGTTAAAGGAGGAGGTCCAAGCTCATTTCTGTCCCCAGATAAATCCACATGACAGCCACATGCTGCCTTGCTGACAGAGACATTCTAGGGCTGCTCAGGTGTGCCCAGGCTTTCAGTTGGGCTTAAGGAAGCAGGGAGAGCCCTGTGCCAGTGTGGGAAGTGGTTTGGGGCTGGTGAGGGTCGTGTTTTTCATGCATTTGCTACATTCACAACTCACAGCAGTGAACTTGGGCTTCCCTGTTCTTCCTGGGCTCTCTGAGCTTTGGAGAGGGCAGAAGAGTTTGGGGCAGGGCTCATCAGTCCTTCCTGGAAGGAAAAAGTCCCCCCTGAGCTGTGCTGACCCTCCCCAGGAGCAGCCTCCTCTGAGGAGCCTGCTGGGTGTGAGGGGGGGCAGGGGGAGTGAGGAAGGGGAAGGCTCATCCCTGATGATCTTCCCAAGCACTTGATGGGTGTTGGACTGTCCCTGACAAGGCTAAAACTCAACCCAAGGGACTTGTCTTTGCCACAAAAGCCTGGCTTTTCCATAGTTAAATAGAAGATGCTTCAGCCTGACTTTTGAGTGTTTCTCTGAATTATCTGTGTGTTCTCTGACCAAACACTACAAGTACTTGCAATTTTTTTCCCCCAAAGAGCTGAATCTAGTCACTTTTTTCACTAGGCTTCAGAGGAAAGGGAAAGGTACTTAACTTATGTTTTATTCATTGCAGTCACTATCTCTTGTTAATTTACTTACATTATTTACAGAATTTTAAAGTATTTTGTGTGTCAGGCAGCATCCCAGACCCTACAAAATGCTAATTTTCAGACTGTATCAGAGGCAAACATCTTTCCTGGGCCTCTAGGTAGACAAAGGGTCATCCCCATTCTTAATTTATTTTTCATGATTCTATATTTAAATGCAATAAAACCTGCTTGAATGGCAGATCTCAGGCAACCCACTTCTCCGTGTGGTTAAATTTTATGAAGATCCATTGTGGTTGTGTTACTGGTACAATAAAATTAATTTTTGATCTAGTACCCTTAATTACTAAGGATGACTGAACCTGGTTTAAGTACAGGAATAACTATCTTGGATCTTTGCCCTTAATGGGAATGAACACAAGGTTCAGAAAGTTCAAGTAACTTTCTGAAAAGAAACTGAGTTTTATTTTCACAGTTGCTTCTTTGCACTTCCTGATTCCAGCAAGAGAGGAAGTGGGGGGGAAACCCAAACCCCAGAAGGCTCTTAATGTTTTAGGTTTTAATCTCGTGTCTGTGAGCTCTGGGTAAATTGGTCCCGTTCCCAGCCTTGGGGTGTTTGAATCTTTCTGGGACAGTTGACACCATAAAATTGGGCAATACATGAAGATTTAGGGTCTTTTTAGGATAATCTAAATCACTGTGACATGCCTGAACCAAGTGTTTCCTGCTGGTCAGCTGCCTCTCGAGGTTTAAGGTCAGTCAAGAGGGACATTAGATCCCAGTGGCTTTTATCCTGGTGGAGAGTGGCCAGAGGTCTGTGGTCACCACAGCACATCCTACGGGTGTCATCTCGGGGAGACTGTGATAAACAAAACAACTTAATCTCAAAATTAATATAAAGCCATTGTTCTGGCTTTTCCTACCAAAGGTGGATGCTCTGAGGCAGTGCCTCTGACCAAAAAATGTTGGCAGACTTGAAGACTGCCCCATTGGAATTTTGTAGCCGCCCTGGGAAGCACTGCAGGGATATCACACAACTGTTCGTCAGTGCTTGGAGTTCCGTGAAAGTGTCAAGGTTTCTCCAGGGGAGGCACCACAGCATGTGATGTACCCCAGCAATGGGATTGCTCAGCCCCAGAATAGCTCCAGGGTATCCTGTGGGGGGAGGGCAGCTACTCCTGGAGTCCTCAGTGACACAGCTGTGCCAGCAGCCAGGCTGGGATGATGTCCTGGTCCACCTTATCCCAGTCACAGCCATCCTTCAGGCTCAGCTGGTTCCCTCCATAACACTTTTTCCATCCCTGAGGTTGTTTTAGGTGTAACTGGTAAAGTTCTGGTGAGGCTGGTTTAGGTTCCAACGCAGGTTTTTGGAGGGAGTAGCTGTGGTTTTCCAGCTGTGATGTTTCCAGCTGTGATGACATCTCTTTTGTAAAACTGACACATAGTTTTCATGGAAATGATTGGGAAACCTCAGAGCTTTCCTGCTGCTGGAAGTTAAGGAGGTCTTTTGGTAGGGTTATATCCTTTGGGAAAAAACACCTGAAGGCCAGTCCAGTTCAGTAGATATTGTGGTCCTGACCATGCCTCCAAAAAAGAACAACTAAAATCCTTTTGTCTCTTTAAATTTAGCCCATGTGTCCGTGGTGAACACCGAAAAGACAAGTGGTTCCACTCCCTCGGATTCTAAGAAGAGCTGACTGAAGTGCAAGGCTTTGCAAGACTGAGGAGTCTGCTGACCACAGCTAGTTCAGTTTTTGGGGTCTGTCCTCGATGTTAGCCTTTGTTCTGGGGGGTTTCTTTCCCAGATTAGCAACCTGCACACGTGGCATTACGCTGCTCAAAAATTCTTTGCGTGTACACTGTACCCAGAGGGAATACACTTAACATACAAAAAGCTGTCATTCTGCTAGGGGGGAAAAACATCTTATTTACAAGCTTATTTGAAAGGTTTCCTCCCCTTTTCATCTTAAACAAGAAATTGGCATGTTAATGAATGCAAACCCTGTGAATCTGAATGCTGCCCAGACACTGTGAACATTTCTCTGTGTGAGGCTGCCTGGGATGCTGCTCACCCAGCCCAGGAGCACACCCTGCTCTGGGGCTGGTTCTGCCACCTCCAGTCGAGTCAGTGACACAGTCCTGGCTTGTGATGTGTTAGATTTATGTGCAAAGCAGAGCTGGTAGGATAGGGACTTTGATAGGAATTAAGAATATGATAAATTTGCAAGTCGTTCTGTATGGAGTCGTTATGAAATGGAGAAAGGCATCAAAAGTTGCCCACTGGGAGTTACTGGCAGGTAAATTTAAATGTGTTCCTCCTCCAGCCCCAGTCTTTTCACCACCTTGATATTCCAGTGAACCCATGGGCCTACATCATCATCTCACCATCTGTGTGACCACCAATCCCTCCAAGCAATCACTTCCAGTTGACTCGAATACGCACTGCCAAATGTTCTCACTTTTCCCAAACTTTGGTTTGTCTTACTGTGAGGTGAGAAAATCCTTCCTGAGGGCTTGGCAAATACACACCACGTGGCATTTGCCAACCTTGGTTAAATCTTAACATATAAATCCATCTGTTCCCAAAAGGAACCTGCTCGTTCTGTGATTCTGTGATGTCGAAGCCCGGCCTTGGTGACAGGGGTTAATCATCACAGGAATTACTGGGATGCCCCAGGCAACTACTGGCTAAAGCAGACAGGAGCCAGTAGCTGAATGGAGGAAGAAAAAGATTCTCTTCAGATAAGAGCATGGGAAAAGAAAGAATGGAAATTTCATGATAGGTTAAAGGAGCTTTTAATGTGCAGAATGTAATATTTCCCTGTCGGGCAGACAGGAATTCTTTCAAGGTAAAGAACATCCAAGGAAATACACTCCAAATAGGCTGATGTATCCAGGTATAATGGGAAGAGATTGCTATAATTATGAATCCATGTACCTGAAGACAAATGAAGGGGGAAAACTCTTTCTTTGAGGTCTCCACTGGAATGTTTCTGGATCTCAGAAACCTCCTTTATAGACAGAAAAGTTAAGGTATTCCAAGCTGGATCTCCAATATCTCCCATCTGATAATTCCCAGTGCACTTGCTGCAGTGTGGTGCACTTCCAGGACGTAATTTGCTTTGGTGAAATTGTCATTTTTATTCCTCAATAGCTGGAGACCACCGGGCTAAAGAGAGCTCTGCAGCAAACGACCTTGGAGATCACACACCATCACCCACACCTTGTTTAAATTGCAGAGGAACACTGGGGCTGCATAATAAGATGTTGATTGTCAGGCTGAACAAGCAAGATGAGGTGAAGATGATGTTGGGAACTGCTGCTTTGCCATCCCCGCCTGGGCTGTTCAAAATGCTGATCTTGATTCTCTGTTCACCCACTATCTTTCCTCTGCAAACTTCCTGGAGATAAGTTTCAGCTCTTCTTGGACAAATATTGTTGAGAATAAACAGGGAGGCAGAGGGAAAGTGTTTGTTTTATACCTTGGTGAGGTGATAAAAAAAAAATCCCCGTGTTCTGCAGCCCTTGAACCATTGTTCCTCTGTGCTTTTGGCAGAAATGTTTGGGCTGTATTGATTTCTGGTGAAATGAAATGTTAACAAATGTGTAGCAACAATGGAAGATGTTTCCTTCTCTTCCTTGGGAATTTTTTGAGCCTGAAGGATTTTTAAACCTTTGTTCCCCAAACCCCTGGTTGGGAGTGAAGTTCATGGGAAAACTCAGTGCAACAATTAGTGGTGTGTTCAACTGGCTTCTCCCTCCCCGTTGGGTCTGTGTCGTGTGAACCTGCCTGAGGTGTGGAAAATAACAACAATTAAATCTCCACAAAACTTTGGACACAAGGCAGTATAGGAATAATGTCACTAACTTTTTTTTCCCCTGTTATAATTTTAAAAAATAATAAATGTTGTCAGGGTGGGGAAGCTCCTTGGCAAATTAGTCTCATTCCTGCCTTAGCCCTGGGTTTTCCTGCCCTGCTCTGAGCCCATACAAGCTTTGCAGTGCCCTGCAAGCTGAGGCAGCTGCTGACAAGAGCCTGGGAGCAAAGCTGAGTCCCACACAGTGCTCCAGAGGTGCCAGCAGCTGTGGGGAAGAAAACCTGCACCTATTTTCCATCTCCTAGCAGGAAAAAGGCTACTAAGGGGAAATTAATGGGGATCAGCCCCTCCTGGTGCTTGGTTTTAAGCAGCAGATTTTACTCAAACCTTGGTAAGGTGCATCAACCCTGTCCTTTGTGTTGCAGCACTGAGCTCCTGAGCTGCCCCAGCACCGCTGGACATGCTCTGATGCCCCAGTCCCATAACATCCCACCCCTCCATGCCTGACCTCCCTGCACTGTAGGGCTGTTTGCAGGGTTATCCAGGTGCACTGCACTGGAAGTACAAGCTCCCAACACGTCCCATCTCCTGCGAGTTTACAGCTTTCACTGTTCTGGCAGGGAACAGAAGGATCTGACCTTCCTGAGGGCGTGCGGGGAAGTTACTAAATAACCGAGTTCTCCCTTCCCCAAAAGGCTGTAAATTGTGCTGAAATAGTGGTTTCACAACAGGCCAGATGAGAAGCTGTTGTCGGCCACTGAATGGTTTTTAATTGGATGGGAACCAGAGGAAATGCTTTACCCTGGAAAACTCCCACCTTCCCTCTCCTGTGGAGCTGGAGCGTGTGCCGCCCACTCTGTTCTGAGATGGAAGCGCTGCAGCATCTGTGGGTCAAGGAGGGGGTTTCCACCTCAGGAAAGGACACAGAGACACCACCCAGCTTCCAGATCACTGTTGGAATGCCCAGGGACAGCTCAAGGGCTTTGGACTCGCTGAAGATTTGTCCATGTGCTGGGGGCAAGGTGGGCAGTGCTGGAGAGGCCACAGCACCTCGTGGGTTTGGGTGGGTTGGTTTGTTCTGGGGACAGGTCGGGAAGGGCTTGGAGCAACCTGCTTTGGTGGAAGGTGTCCCTGCCCGTGGCAGGGGAGTTGGAACACAATGGTCTTTAAGGTCCCCTCCAACTAAAGCCATTCTGGGATTCTGCAGCAGGTCCTGTGAGCTGGAGAGATGAGGACAAGTGGAGGAAACGGCTCTGCTCTGCTGAGAAGAACTTCATTAATGGTGTCAAAACAAGGCCCCAAAGCCAGCAGATAAATGAACTGGGTTTGTGCCACCTGCCCTCCAGCTGCAGCTTGTATTCCCAAAAAAACAAGACAACGAGCACCACAACACACTTCTCTTTTTGCCTGTGTAACTTTTATTAAATACCCTAAAAAGCTCCCTGTCTTCAGAATAGAATCCTTCCAAAAGGGCTCTTGCACACTCTTTCTCCTCCTCTCGGCTATTTTTTTTTCCATGCTTTGACATCATTATGTGAGGGACATTACTGAGCTCCAAACTGTGGAAGAAATGGTTCTGAGCCAAAATGTTCTACTGAAAAAGAAAGAAAGAAAGAAAGAAAAGAAAGAAAAGAAAGAAAGAAAGAAAGAAAGAAAGAAAGAAAGAAAGAAAGAAAGAAAGAAAGAAAGAAAGAAAGAAAGAAAAAGAAAGAAAGAAAGAGTTTTCCAATGGCTTCATCAAAATGCAGCCAACTGGGTTTTCCAGTTTTATGGGAGAGACTTCTGAAGTCCTACCCTGAGGTCACCAACTTGTGGTAAAGTACTTGTGATTTCTCCCTCCCCAGCCAATCAGTGCTATTTTCACACTACTGGGGAATGACCCTAATTAGGCTTATTAAAGTCAGTTCTTTATTAATTGCGTGGCCACGATCCTGCAAACACCTCTACATATGTACAGATTATTGATGGGAAGAGCTCCTGCTAAAACCAGTGAGGTTGGATTAAGGCTGAAAGCTGGATGTGTTTATCAGGGCTGGTGGGAACAAGACTTTCACTGCATTTTGGTGTAAGAGAAGACTTTGTGATCAGTGATGTGTTCAAAACAGGTTGTCTAGAGATAGAAGCAAGATTTTTATATAAAATAAGCCCTGGACCAATAATTTTCTCAAATTAAAGCACGAGGATTGTTTTTCCTGTCAAGGAACAGATGGGTTTAACACTTTTATACCATGTTGTTGTGACTGAGCACTGTACTGGTGTCCTCAGGCCCTGCTGCTGCTGCACCAGTTGCAGTTTCCTCATGAGCTGTTCCCCCCCAGGGCAGTTTCCCAGCACAGGCAGGAGCAGCACTGCCCGCAGAGAGCCCTGGGAAGGCTGGTTCCTGTCTCACACAGCTCCACCACCCAGAAATGCTGTTGCTGCCCGTCCTGGTGCCACAGAAGTTAAGTGCAAGAGATGACAAGAGGCTTGAAGCTGTGCCAAGCCTGCCTGAATCCGCCTGACCTGTAAATAAGGCTGGCCTTGCACCCTGCAGAGCTGGCACTCTGTCCTGGCTGGGGATCAGGTGTCCCCTGGGCATTGACAGGAGCCTGTCTCTCAGTCCCTTCGTGCTCCAGTGAGACACAGCACCTTTCTTCATGCAGCTTCTGAGCCTTCTGCTCGTCAGGTCTCTGCTGCTGGGCTGTGATCTCCAGGAAAGGCCTCCCAGGGCCTTCATTCTGTGACTAATTGGAGCCTTAGGAAGGAGATGTGCTCCGTGGGCGTGAGTGTGCCCCGGGTTTGATTCTCTGCAGCACATCCCATGGAGAACTTCCCAAGCTTCACCACTACCACGGCTCACTGTGCATTTTCTCCTCTGGGTTATGGTTCATTAGGTCACAAATTAAACTTATTGCTCCTTAGATAGAGGCTACATGAGAGCATCCCATTGAGTTGCTTAACAGTTCTTGCTTTTTGGTGGTTCTGAGCTGTTCAGGAGCCTGGTTTTGAATGTGCTGGAACAGATGGAAAGAGTTCAATTGATTTTGGGCGGAAGTTTGCTTTAGGCCATTCATGGAGAAGAAAGGACACCACCTGAAGACATTCCTTGAGAGCATTCCTTCCTTTCCACTGACTTCCCAGGAGCTGAAGAGATGGGCAGCCTTTTTATGCAGAAGAGCCACCACAGGTCAAGGGAAGCCCTCAGCCCTCGCCTGGGCCCTGTGGGCAGCTGCCTCTGAACAGTGGCTGCTCTCACAAATCCATCTCTCCCATTTGGGGATCTCTAATGAGACAGGAGGGCTGGAATCCTTCCAGCACGTCGCCCCTGCTGGCTGCCCTCCCGTTTGGTCATGCTCGACGCCGAGGTAAATAGGCCTTTCATGAAATCCAACACCCAGCCCTACCTAATCCCCCCTGCCTTCAAACTGTGGGGGCTAATCAGTTGTTTTGACATAACTGGGATCCAAATTCTATGAGGAACATGGCCAAGAACAGTTCAAATCCAAGACCAAGATTAATGAGAACTTCAAAGAAATTTACCACCAAATGTTACTAATTTAGCATACCCTGTGTTTGAAACCAATGACCTAATTGGAAACTATATTCTTTAAAAGCTTTTATGTCCCAGCTCTTTAGTATTCGGGAGGTGACTTGTGAGATCAGAGAGGGTTTATGTCATTTGGTGGGATGGGACTGTGGATTTCCCCTCCCACCTCCCTAAAACTGGGAGAAAATATCCTGCATTAGGTGATTTTGCTCTTAATACACAATAAATAACAGATTCATAATCAGACAAACAATTTCCTTGTGCTCTCCAGTAACTGAGTATAATATTACAAATCCCTTAAAGCTGGTTAGGGAAACGAAAAGGTCTGATTAACTTTGCTGTTTAACATATTGTCAAAAAATCAGCACATCAAAAAAAAAAATGGATTGATGTAGAAATGCACGTTGTTGCACAGGGCTGCTGGGGGTACATCTGCCTTCCCACAGTTTCACCAAGGTCTGAACAACTATATGTCCTTCACTTGGCTAAAGATTGGGGAAAAAATCCTGAGGAGAAAATCAGATCACTGATGCCTTTTAACAAAGATCAATCAACCTTCTGTGGAGGTCAGGCTTGCTGTGGTCAGCTCAAAATTCTTCTCTGAGTCTTACCTTCTTCCTAGCACTGCTCCAGAGGTCTGGACTTTCATGAGAGGGTCTTACTGTCACCTGTGAGGAGGTTGTTTGTCCTAAATCCAACTACACTGATCCTCACCCAGAGAACCAGGATGTCACCCATGGTGGAGAACTAGAAGGATTTTCCCAGCAGATGAGCTCAGGGACAGTGAGGTGAAGGTGGGACTTGTCTCACCTGCTGCTGCAGGTGAAAGTCTTGTGTAGATGTTGATTCTAAATCACAGATTTCTGTTCATAATGAGGAGGAAAATGTTTCCACCTTGGGTACCTACTTTAGTGTGGACTGTACCATCTCCTGGCACTGGTTCTTACTCTGCTCACACTGCAGGGAGACTGTGGGACAGCTTGGATTTGTGTCTTCATCTCCTGAGCATCAGTGAGGATCATAAATTCACAGAATAATAGTAAGGTTTGATTTGGAAGAGACCTTAAAGATCATCTCGTTCCCACCCCCTGCCATGGGCAGGGGCACCTTCCACTAGCCCAGGTTGCTCCAAGCCCTGTCCAGCCTGGCCTTGGACACTTCCAGGGATCCAGGGGCAGCCACAGCTTCTCTGGGCAACCTGTGCCAGGGCCTCCCCACCCTCACAGGGAACAATTTCTTCCTAATATCTAATCTCGACCTGCCCTTTGTCAGTGTGAATCCATTCCTCCTTGTCCTGTCACTCCAGGCCAGTAGAAAGAGTCTCTCTCCATTTTTCCTGTCACTCCTTCAGGCACTGAAAGGCCTCAGTTAGGTCACCCCAAAGCTTCTCTTTGCCAGGCTGGACAATCCCAATTCTCCAGCCTTTCCTCCCAGCAGAGCTGCTCCATCCCTCTGATCCTCTTGGTGCCTCCTCTGGGCTCTCTCCAGCAGCTCCATGTTCTCCCTGTGCTGTTCACCAGGACTGGAGCAGCTCTGCAGGGGGGTCTCACCTGAGGGGGCAGAGGGGCAGAATCCCCCCTCCCCTCCGCCCATGCTGTGGGATCAGCCCAGGGCACAGGGGGGTTTTGAGTCCCAGAGCACATGGTCAGGGCATGTCCAGCCTGTCACTCACCTGCACCCTCAGGTCCATTTAAGGATGCTCAGGAAGATCCCAATCCCCAGCAATGTGCCCAAATCCCAGAGCCAGGCTATGAAGACACAGCATCTCCATCCCCACTGGGCTGAGGGCCACCCTTTCCTGACTGCCAGCTGCTTGCATGGGGGGTGAGGGAGCAGAGAAGTAGATTTTCATGTTTAGAAGTCCTTCAGTTCAAAAGCTGTGGGACTTTTTGAAATGAGCTGATTTTATCTAAAATAATGAGAATTTATCCCCTGCCACTGGTGTACAGGAAGCAGCTGTGAAGCAATGTCTTCTCAAAAAAAAAAAAAAAAAATCTTGATTTTTCTGGGCAAAATAACAGCTCTGGAAGGATCTGTAGAGAATGTTTTGGTCACTACACCTGAATAACCACTAAGTGAATTATTTGGGATGCACTGCAGTCCATTTCAGACACTGTAGGGGATCTGGGATACTTGTCATCTCCCATGCAATTTGTACCACAGTGCTGAGGTGGCAAAGGCCCCACCTTTGGAAGAAGAAATGTCATTTTTCAGCATAAAGCCAGGCTTGAGCTTCTTACCTGCCACTGCACAGGGGACACAGCACTCAGACCTCCCCTTCCCCCAGGATTTTCTAGTAATTTGGGAATAAAAGTTAGTTTCTAAGGTAGGTTACGTGATCTCCCAGGCTAAGGGCTGGTGTTTTCCATTCCTAACTCAGAGTGGAATTCCCCCTTTCTGCATAAATTAAAATGCAGAGTGTAGTTACCAGTTTAAAAATAAACAAAAGAGTTGCAAAAAAAAAGAAGAGGCTGGAGCAGTTTGGACACATTCAACCTGTAACAAAGGTTCCTTGTTTTCACATCAGTGATATTTTGCCAATAAGGGCTTCGTGGAACATCAAGGAAGGTTTTTCTTGGGTTGTTTTCAGAAAACAGTTAAAAAAGAAAAAAAAAAAAACTGAACCAAATGGGGTCATTTGCTGGCTGGGAGGGTGATTCCTGCTGGGTGTGGGTTTCCTCATGCAGCTTGGATCCTCAGCCTGGTGGCAACCAGGGAGGTTGGAGCAAATTCAGCTCAGCTGTGGGATCCACCTCTAGTAAAGATGTTCCTGTGCATGTCCAGGGTTACCAAACCCATTTCTCAGACATTTATTCATTGAGGCTCCACGAGGATCCTTTCCTGCTCCGGTGAGGATGGATCCTGGGGCAAGGCAGGGCTGAAGTGCTCCATTGGCAGCCCTGCATCTGCTGAGGAGAGCTGGATATTGAAGTGATTTCCTCTTCAGGGCCTTACAAGCCTTGTGGGGTTCGTGCCACCTTAGGAGTCTGGGCAGAGCTTGAAAGGTTTAAGTGCAGGCGAGACCATATTTCCCAGAAAAGGGAAATTTGTGTTTTATAAACCCCGCAGTACCCATTCTGCTCACATCCATTTTATGATTATAATTACTTAGATTACTTTTTAGATGAATGAAAACAATAATGAAAGAGTAACTAAATAAAAAAGCTCAGAAAAAGAGAAGGAAAACACTGTGGTTTCTGTTCAGAATTTTTAACCCTTCAGCAAGAGGAAGGGCTGGATTTTTAGAGGAGGAGAAAAAAGACTGGCTTGTAGCAATATTCCACTCAGATTTCAATCTACTTTTTTCAGTGGAGCCTTCATTCCTGCCCTTAAAGAAAGGTGAATCTCCCATGCCTTTTCTATCCTTAAATGGGTTGTGACTCTCCAGATGTCTGCAACAAAATCAGGCATTATAAATACATATATATAATAAATATTATATACATGCACACACATGAGAAATACACATGTATAATGAAGTCCAAGTGAGTTTAGAGGGCAGGTCCAAACTCCAGAAGGTCCTTTCTACCTTCCTCCAGAGTGATGAGCCAAAAGCTCACCCATGGGGTGTCTGTACCACTGTCTGTCAGGGGTGAGTTGCTGGTGCTACAGGGAACTTCCAGGAGACTTTGTTGGGTTTTTTGGGGGGTTTGAGGGGAATAAACCCCAGAATTTTCTGCCCATGGGAAGTCTAATTCCCACAGGAACACTGACTGCAGGGACACCCATTCTCCTCGTCATCACTGGGGTGCACTGTGAGGGGGATGCTGTGGAGCTCAGCCCAGGAGAAGGGCATGGGATGCTGGGATGCTGCAGCAAATCACCTCTGATGGTTAATGGCTCATTAATGACTCATTAATGGCTCGTGCTCAAGGGGTGGAGTGACTGTCTCCATCCCTGCTCAGCTTGTCTGAGTCTCCTGCTGCTCTCACTGACCAGTGTCTGCTGTCCAAAGCAGCACCAAAGATCTGTGACCCCCCCGGGGCTCCCCGGTGGGCTCTGAGCCTGAACAAGGCTTTTCAGCCTTGAACAAGTGGTTTTATGTGAACTAGATAAATAATTAAGATAATCATCAGTCTGGTGGCATTTTGGGTCCCGTTTCAGGCTCCAGAACATAGATTATGATCCTGTAAGTGCTTCTGAGTGTGATAATTCCTAAAATAGGAGAAACTTCAAAGCAGGGACTTGTGATGGCTGGAGAACCTGTGTCCTCATAAACATCTCTCATCCCTTTCAGTTCTCACAGTGATGGAAGCTGCTTTTCCTTCTTATAATACCTAAAATCCCACAAAGAATATGACTTTTTCCTTCCAGGGCTTCCCACCGCCCTGGGCTGTGCCTGCACATTTGAGGTACCCGAAGCTCAGAGCACCACAAACGCTGCCTGAGTCAGGTTTGCTGAATTTTATTGACCTTTTCTGAGTGTTTCACCCAAAAAAAAGAGGGCACAGCATCCTTTCCTGGATCAGGAGGCCCAGGAAGCAGATACCATGCCCCTTACACCCACCCCAAAGTGCATGGCAGGCTCCGAGGAAAGTAAGCAGATGTATTGGTCTCTGTGCAGCAGCAATCAGGGAGGGAATTAAAATTATGATATGTTGCCATGGTAATGAAGTCCCAGGATTTGGCTAGGAGGAAAAGTGAGGTTGTAGCTAAGTTGCTCATGAATTCCTCAGTAGGCTTTTCAATACTCTGTTTCCTTTAAATGAAATTGGAGAAAGACTTGCAGTTCATAGAGGGGATAAAAATTTTATGAAGCTAAATCTAGGCAGTGTTTTAGTGTCAGTCAGCATTAACCCACAGCATGAACACATAAATAATTGAAATTTCAAATACCCCAGCGCTCTGGATTAGAGCACCAGCAGCACTCCAGGGCAGCTCTGGGCAGCCCAGGAGCTCTCCAGCCTCTTCCCTGGCATCCTGGGCTGGATGGAAACACCCACCCCTGCATCCTGCCCCACCTCTTGCAGGATTTCTTCTAGCCAGGGTAAGGGTAAAACAGGATAAATCCAACATTTTTCCTCCTGGAGCTGGTGAGTTGATCTGCTCTGGGAAGAGTTTGCATCTCTCCTGAAGACCAGGTTTCTCCTTACCCATATGATCCCAGTTGTGGTCAGCAGGATGGCTGTGGGTGAGCAGGATGGCTGTGGGCTGGGCTTTGTGTGTGTGAGATGAACTCTGCCCCTGCCACAGCCCAAATGAAGAGAATCCTGACACAGACAAACAGAAAAATAAATGCAATTAATAAAAACATCAGAGAAATGTAGCAGAGGGGAAAGATTGCAAAGTACTCCTCGTTTGGGAGGAGGGGGATGATTGGTTTTGAAAATGAATATTCAGTGGAGTTTAAAAAAATTTTTAAAAAAGTTTTTGGTTTTTTTGACCAACTCTGGCTTCAGTTCCCTCCTTACATCTATGACAAGCTTAAGTAGAGCTGGCGGAAAATTAAGTTGTGAAAAAGAAAAAAATAATGTAAAAACAAGCTTTGAATGTTTTCAGCAAGAATAACACTGAGAAAAGGAAACTGGTCCAAATTTTTCCTCAAGCTGGATTTTAATAATTCTTGGTTTTTACCTTATTCTTCCCACCTCCCTTTCTCAGGGGGAAATAGGGAAAGTAGAGGGTGAGAACAGATCACTCTTCTGCAGGGCAGGACAGAGGGCCAGCGGGAAAAGAAAGGGGACAAAACCAAAGCACAAGAAAGTGGCAGTTTTCAGGGTTTTCAAGGCCCCTTTTCAGGGAGAAAGAAGAGACGTTTTCTTGTGGCAGTGAGATGTCCTACATCAAAAAAGAAGCTCAGATGAAAAACGTTCAGTGGAGAGAAAGAAATGCCACGTGGAGACTCGTTCCCTCAGCTCTGTCACGGATAACAGGGATACAGTTCCCCAGCTGGCCCCATCCCGCTGCTCTGACCTGGAGCTCGGAGTCCCATCCATGGCTCCCGTGTCCCTCTGCTCTCCCAGGACCCTTGGCCCCACTGCCTCCCTCTGCAGAGCTGGTCAGAAATGGAAAATCACTCTGAGGTGATCTGTGATGAGAACCTTTTGTGCAATCGGTTTATCTTCTGTAAATCTCCAAGCTGGGTTTACCTTATTTAAATAAAAAATTCAGAAATTCTCCCACCAACCTGTTTTTACTTTTTTTTTTACCTCTCTTTTTAAATAATATTTCCCAATAACTGCTTAGATACAGCTTCCATTTGCAGCACAAACTTGAAAATGAACGAACTTGAACAGTACAAACAGAATCAGTTGAGACAGGCAAATTTACAAGGAGGTGATCCCGGACAGAGGCTTTTGAAACTCTTCCATTTAAAAGGTTTGTCATTCAAATGTTTGCTAAGTCAAAGCTGACAATCACCAGTCTCTGGTAGCATGCTCAAAAAAGGGCTGTTAATATATCTGAGGTTGGGATTGACTCCAATTTCCTGCCAGGGACCATGAAGCAGAAACTAAATAAAATAAACAGGGAGAAGTTAAATCTGAGCAGGGCTGCAGTGTTATTTAAGAGCAATTTTTATTTAGGCAAAAGTTTGTCCAAAACTTTTAATGGCATTTTATGATAAAGGCTCCCATTTAGGGAAGTTTCTCTCTAATGTTTTTTCAAAAGAGTAAAATTAAACTGTTAAAGCCCCAGAGGTAACAATGTGCCACTTCAGCCAGAACAACTAAAGCTTCCAGCTTAAAAACAAGCTACATTTTACTGGAAGAATGAAAACTTCCAAAGGAAATATGAACTGCTTCTTCAGGAAGAGGTGGAAATGGGAAGACCCCCCCAGTTACTGAATGGGTTCTTCCAGCAAAATCCTCTACAGCAAATTCTCTTTTCCCACTGGAAACACAGAGATCTCCTATCAGCTGGAAAAAAACTTGTGTTTTGGCACTAAAAACAATTGCTAAAAGTTTTTAACCAGAAACAGGAGGCAGATGGGATCAAGGGGAACCTCCATGGGATGTGTTGCCTCCCACTTGTGACTGTTTGGAGTGTCAGGAAGGCTCTGCCCGGGGGTGGCAGGTCCCCAGTGCTGGGCTTAATGAGGCAAATCCTTACACAAAGACGGGGCTCTCACGGCAAGCACTGCAAGTGTCGAATCTTTATTACCCTGTTCTCAGGGGGGTTGGTTTTAAGAAGTGCCTGGATGGTCCGAATAGCTCTGTTGGCCCTCTTTTGAGAAATGCTGTGCAATTCAGCACCAACGCAGGGCTAATTTTACAGTGTTATTGTTACAGGAGGTAACACAAGCCTCGGAACACTGGCAAGGAAATAAACTTTTGAGGTCCATGCCAGTAGTTAACTCCCTGAACTACCTCTGGTAAAGGAGGAGATCAAACACGACTGACTTTCAGCTCAAACAGAACCACCACCCATTTCCATGAAGTTCTTCCCAATGGTTTTTAATTATGTTTCTGTTCTTCAAAGCTCCCTGTGGCTGCAGGGGAAGGACCATGGCTCCTCCTGGTGCCATCTGTGCCAGGAAGAGCTGGGAAGCACCGGAGACTTCAGTGTGCTGGAGCTTCTGTCAGAGGGTTGTCGTGACCTTGAGTTCAGAGCCTTGATTCTGACTGTGCTCCTCAGAGCCCTGTGGCAGCCAGGTTTTGTGCAGTCATAGAAAGGTCTGGGTTGGAAGGGACCTTAAAGACCACCTTGTTCCCACCCCCTACCATGATCAGGGACACCTTCCACCAGCCCAGGTTGCTCCAAGCCCCGTACAACCTGGCCTTGGACACTTCCAGGGATCCAGGAGCAGCCACAGCTTCTCTGGGCAACCTGTGCCAGGGCCTCCCCACCCTCACAGGGAACAATTTCTTCCTAATATCTCATCTCAACCTGCCCTTTGTCAGTTTGAAGCCATTGCCCCTTTGTCCTGTCACTCCAGTCTCTCTCCACCTTTCTTGTCATCTCCCTTCAGGTCCTGGAAGGCCACAGTGAGGTCACCCCAAAGCTTCTCTTCTCCAGGCTGAGCAATCCCAATTCTCCCAGCCTTTCCTCCCAGCAGAGCTGCTCCATCCCTCTGGTCACCTTGGTGCCTCCTCTGGACTTGTTCAGCAGCTCCATGTCCTTCCTGAGCTGGGGAGTAGAGCTCTGTGTGCCAGTCCTTGCAGTCACTGCAGTTTCCTTGGCTCAAGTGTGTTGGCCACCATGTGTTGTGAGATGTGAGTTCTGGTGGCCAAGGCCAGAGCTGGAAGGTTATTTTGAGCTCTACATGTCTAAAGAATATTTTTAAGGGCAAAGTAACTCCTTAGCACCTGACAAATGGCCCTTTGGCTGAGCCTGAAGCTGTTTGTCACTGTCTCAATGTCATCCTACTGCTGCTCTGACTGAACCTGGTGACCTGGGGTGACTCTCAGAAAGGGACAACATGAGGGTGTTTGCCTCCTCTTTGGCCACAGATGAAAGGGTCTGAGCCAGTAACCAAAAATATGGTCTCATATGCTTGGATAAAGGTGAGTTTGCGCCAGCAGGAGCATCTCTGTAGGACTCCTCACATCTCTTCTAGCCCAAAATCATGTCAGATGTGGGCACAAGTTGGTGTCCCACAGTTCTACCTCCTGCCAAGGTGCTTTTGGGCTCCTGCTGAGTCATGACTGGCTCCAGCTGGAGATGCAAGAGCTCTTGCCCCAGTCACTCTGCACCTCAGCAGGGCACTGCCACAGAGCAAGGAAGAGGAAAACCTTTTTGCAGTAAGTAAGAAGAAAACCTTTTTGGGCCCTGCAAAGGTGTTTGGGTGGGTGAATTGCTCAAAGCACTGTTTGTGACAGTGGGTGGACATCTGGGCAGGTGGTGGTAAGTCCATGGGTCTGATGGTTTCCAGCAGTAACTCTGACCTCCCTTTCTGCCAGCACTGAATTAGAGCAGTTTTGTTCAATGCTTCTGGAAAATATTCTTTGTCCTGTTCTCACATCTCTTCATTTCCTCTCCAAGTCTGTCCTTACTGTAAAAGGAGATGCCAAGGTGAATCCAGGCATTACATCATGGACATCCTGTTGCTTCAGACCCCGCTGTGTGTTTGGCTTGGCTAATGTTTCTTTCTCAAGATCGATGAGTGCCCATCCTGTTTGCCTTTCTCTGAAGATAAAATAACCTCCCTCCCCAGCCCTCCTGGGATTAGATTCCAGGTCTAGGCAGCCCAGTTGTGACAAGGGACAGGTGTGGGTCTGCAGGCAGGATGGGGCACCGGAGCATCCCCTCTGCCCCACGGGCATTGCTCTTGTGAGACGAACTATCCCCATGACCACCCCAATTAGGAGGGGCCTCTGCAGGCTGTGTGTGTCTTTGGGGAGAAAAATGGGAGGAGGGGATTGAGAGACATTACTGTTCATGGGAAGTGTGGAGGGGAGAGTAATAGATGTGAGGAAGGGGAAAGAAAGACAAAATATTCCAAGAGTTGGGTTAAGGATGGACAAACTGATGGTGTGCAATGTATCATCCCTCCTGGTGGGGCAAGTGTTGTTTCTGATCCTGGCTGTGGGCTGGTTGCTCTAAACTCTTATTTCTCTTGTTGTGTCCTGTCTTGTGTATGTTGGGAAGGATCCTTCCCTCTGGAAAGCAGAGGATCCCTGGAAGAGCTGAGCACAAACCCACCAGGGCTGCATAAACAGAGTTACAGCCATGGAGCAACCAAGACAACTGTGAGCCAGAGCCTCCCATCCATCAGTAACTGAGAATTTCTTCAAACATTGGTGAAGAGTCTGGGTGGCCACAGCAGCTACAGCAACAGTTTGAACCTGTTCTTCACAGGTCTGTGCTCCTGGAAACAGCAGGATAAAGGTGTTGGTTTCCCAAGGGGAAAATTATATGGCAAACCCAAGGTGGGCCACTGGTTATGGGACCCTAAAGGGACAGTGTTTGGGGTGAAATACAGGCTCTTCTGATTTCCTGCGGTACAGTGGCAATTGAAGACCCCTTTTTAGGTCGAGGTGTCACTGTGCTGTGCCAGTGCCTGTCCCCCACATTGCAGCTGAGAATTGTTCTCTGCTGATGACCTTATTCCTTCTTTACAGGGTGGGCAGAGCTGATTTTATTCCTCCCTCTGGGTTATGAAGGAGCTGGGACAGCTGGGGATTAGTCCTGCCCCAGGCTGATGTTGCAAAAGCCCTGCTCTGTCCTCAGCTGGGCACTGTGGTCTACCAGGCACAGTTTGATGCAGACATGGCTTTGCTCTGTCACTCATCCAGCCTGTGACAAATCCCAGCTCCACTTGTGGGCCAGGGATCAACCCAGAGCTGAGCTTGTGACTGTGTGGATCAGGATGTTCTCTTGTGCTCTGACCCCAAATTAGTCCCCTTTACCTGTGTCAGAGCAGAGTTTTGCCACAAGCCTGAGCACAAACCCCTCATTGAAAGCTGTTAGTGATGCAGATGCAGCTTGTTTTTTCTGCACTGCTGTTTAGTTTATGTGTCACTACAGATGTCCCTGCTGTGGTCTAACACAAGCAACTCTGGGAAGACAAAGGCTTCAAAAAAACCTCCAAAAATGCAAATTCCTGTGACCAGTTATGCTTGGGGAGAGGCAGAGAAAGCAGAGAGAAACTGCAGAACTTAACCTAGGTTAACTAAACAGACTCTTAAACTCTGTTTCAACATAAGACTTCTAACATTACCTGCCTGGCATGTCACAGGCAGGGATAAGAGCCACCACACCATGCACAGCTAATCACAGAGCCAGCTGCCCCCAGATGTGCTGGGACATAAAGCTTGTCAGGGAGAAAGGGAGAGCTCTTTCTCTGACATCCTGCATGACACAAGGAGAAAAATGAATAAAGGATGGGAAATCTCAGATGACTTCAGCCACTAAATGGGGCTGAAGTGCAAATTCTTCTGCTGAATGGCTTATGCTGTAAGGTTGGCCTTTGGTTTTTCTCCCCTGACTTTCTATAACACTGAAAAAGCTAACCACATGAACTTCAGTCCTTTTGATTCTGCCCCAAACAAATCCCACTATCTTTTTAATGTATCAGTCTTTCTGGGGCATATGGGACTAAACCAGGCATCTCTTTTGTGTCCTTGTGCTGTCATGGACACAACAAATACAGATCAATGTAGGCTCTTGCATCCTTCCCTCCTGCCTCCAACTGCTCCTTGCTTTTTCTTGCCCTTATTTCTTGAAGAGTGGATTTTTGACCACAACATCCCATTTTTGTCTGCTGCCATGGACACTGAGGAGCAAGCCCTGCCTGCTTTCCTCAACCCGTGTGTTCTTAGCAGTGCAGCCCAGGCATTGGATTTTTGGTCTCTGCTTTTCGGATTCAGCTGTGGTGAAACTTCCCCTGTTTCTGCCATGTTCCTTTTGGAAGTTCCTCTTGGAAACTAAACCTCTCTGAAAGTCTGCACTGATTCCTTATAGACCCCTTTCCTGGGCTTCTCTGCAGGGGCCTGAATGAAACCCTGGAGGAAATGCAGGCCTTTTTTTGGGGCCAGCTTCGTGGTTAGAGACACTTGAGAGAGACTTGAGAGTGTTCTTTCCCCAGCTCTGTGTCACTGACCTCCAGCAAATCATTTTATCTCCCCGTTTCCTATCTCTGACGACCGTAGAAATGTTCCCTTTCTTTCTCCCTTTGTCTGTCTTATCTATTTATATTTTAAGGTCTTTGGGGCAAGGACTGTCTCTTGACTGTACAAAGGCTGATAGACAAAGGCATTGACCTTGCTTAGGATCTCTAAGTGTTAATGTGATAACGGTACCAGAGCAGTGCAAAATAGCAGCACAGTCTATTTTGGAACAGAAAGCAAAGTATTTTCCTTTCCTTCTAATAGCTTTTGGGATGCAATAATTAAGGCATCAGATAGAAAGCACACAGGGCTACGTGAAAAACAGCACGTTCTAATAACACTCTGAATGAAAGTGTTTTGTCAAAATTGAGGTTATCTTTTGTGGTTATGAATTTTCCAGGTTTGGGGGGGGTTTGGGGTGTTTTTTTGTTGTTTGGGGGTTTTTTTTATTATTATTTTTTACTTAAAATAAACTCCAGGCCCTGAGAAGGGAAGACTTGTAGCTTGCTAAAAGTTTTAGGTCACTTTAGGTATTGGGGACTCAGGTGGCAGCAGCTTTGCCACAGCAGAAAGCTTTTGGGATTGCCTGGTCCACAGCCCCCCGGTTCACCTGAGCAGCTGAATGTGGGACTGGCTGCTCCTTGGCACTGCTGAAGTGGCTCAGAACATTTTCCACCAGGTAAAAATGTTTTGGTGCAGTTTTCTCACTTAAAAGGATGTTTTCTCTCTGTTGCAATGCAGAGGAAAAACTTTCAAATCTTGCTAGAAAATGGAGTTCTTCCCCTCGAGAAGGGAAATGTCCTCTCATCTCCACAGGTAACCTGTCTTTCCACATAACCAGGGGAGAAGTGATAATAGGCTGTTCATTAGAAGTCTAAAATTTCTGCTGTCCCCTCCTGCATCCTAATTTAAACACATTTCATCTCTTTCTCATACAGAGATCCAAACAACAATTAAAATGTTGGTTTTAAAGATAAACCGAGCGGGAAATCCAGCTTTTTCTCTTCAGCAGTGGATGTGGTTTTGACCTCCTAAAACGTGACTTTTTGTGCTAATTTAATACTAAATTCCCATTAGATTAAGCACAATCTGAAGACACAACAGGAGAACGGCAGAGGAGGGGAAGCCAAGCAGCACTTAATGTCGTCTTTACTTGTGTTTCCTGCTGAAAGATCAGATCAGGTAGTGAATTATTAATGCTGCAGTCTGGCACAATCCTGGGCGTGCAGGCTGCCAAAATGTAAAAAGTCCTCTGCAAAGGCAGGATATTGGATCCCATCGGTGCAAACAGCCGTGTTTCCATGTTTGAAAGTTCACAGTGGGAGAACTCAAATCACCCTCCGAGGCTGGCTGCAGATTAAACTCCTCTATTTTTAATTAGATGCCACGCCAAGGACCTCACGTCAGGAACAAGTAACAGTAAACCCATGGAAATATCCGTAATAATTGTCCTACAGACTCAGGCATTGTCGGTGGGGTAAAACATTAACGCCCTTTTATCGTGTTTAAGCATTTGCTTGGTTTGGAGGTTTTTTTTTTATTCTGCAGTCCAACAACTTTAAAGCCTAATGAGTTAAGAATTGCCCAGGATGATAATGGGGCTACTCAGAGTCTCTAATGATTGGCACGGCTCGCGAAGGGAGAAACAAAACCGGAGGAGGCTCCCTGGGGAAGGGGTAAGGCCAACAAAGGGATGAGTGGGCAACGTGGAGGAAGGGGCTGCTGCTTTCACACAGTCAGGTGTGGAAAGGGAGACAAACCCTGGCCACAGCTGACTAATTTGGGCTAATTGGAAGCTGCATGGGTCAAGGCCTGGAGGTCTGGCTCCTGCTAGGTCAGGGCAGCATCCATCACCGGGCTCTGCTCCCCAGGGCAGCACATCCGTGGCCAGGACAGCGGATACAGGGGGGAAAACTACTGGAAAACTGTTCCCTGGGGAACATCACGTTGCAGCCATTTATCTCTGCTTTCCCATAGCTGGGGTGGACCAATTTCATGGGATGTCCTGGCTTTTACAAGGATGTGTAGCCCCAGGACAAGGGGGAATGGATTCCCACTGACAGAGAGCGGATTGAGGTGGGATATTGGAAAAAAGACTCTTCCCTGTGAGGGTGGGGAGGCCCTGGCACAGGTTGCCCAGAGAAGCTGTGGCTGCTCCTGGATCCCTGGAAGTGTCCAAGGCCAGGTTGGACGGGGCTTGGAGCAGCCTGGGCTAGTGGAAGGTGTCCCTGCCCATGGCAGGGGGTGGCACAGGATGGGCTTGAAGGTCCCTTCCAACCCAAACCATTCCATGATTCTGTGATTCCTCCTGCTTCAGGGCCAGTTGGTCACTGGGAAGCCTCATCTCTTTCTCTTCTCTGCTGACTAATCAGCTGCCATTCAACCCCCACTCATCTCCTGCTGAAATCCTCTTTTAAAAGCTTTCAGCTTATGCTGGTGGGTTTTGGTCCTCAGCAGGGGAGGCTCTGGAATGGGGCTGGGAGTGGGAGTGGGGAGTGCAGCCGAGGGGTTTGACCTGCCTGTTTAGATTTTTGCTTCTAAATTGTGAGTAAAAGAGCCTTTCTTGTGTAAAAACTCCGGTACAAATGCAGAATCCTCCTACAGAAGGATGGAGGCCTTTGTGGTGGGCAGGGGGCTGTGTGGGGTCAGCTGAGGTGGGAGGTGGGGGCTGGTGCTGTGCCCACCCCTGCAGTGAGGACTGGCCTGGCTTTGGGCAGTGATTTGTCATTTAAAGGCATCAATCCTAAAATACACCAGGGAAAAGTACAATTTTGGTGGCATCTCTACCCATTCACCTTTTCAGTGCCAAAAACTGATCACCCTGCACACTGGTTTGGTGCAATTAATATTCCTGGTAAACACAGGGAATTACTTGGACACAATGGCTCATTGAAGCCTGTTATGTATCATTTATGATTACTACTACTAACAAGAAGACTATTTTGACTGAAGTGCAGGTCAGAGGAGGAAGGATTGTTCAAGTGTTCCTGACATAAATCTTATGGCAACCTGAGAATTATGATTAACAAAGAGTTTCAGCCTGTCTTTTATTATTACCACTGAAGTAGCAGTTTAAGGGGGGATTGTTGTTGTTAGTCAGGGGTTTTTGTTTGATTTACTTTTTGAAAACAAATGCCAGATGGACCTGTGAATCTCTCTGATAAATTTTGAATCAAATCCACTTCTCTGCTCCATTTTTGTATAACTCTAGAAAAGGGGGGAGGCTGTCTGAGGTTTCAAAAGTGTAGATTTTTTTTTTTTAAAATCTAGATGTGGGTGTTTGCACCAGCAATTTGCTGGTATTCAGAAAATCCTGGGATTGGGCAGTGATAATATATCAGAACGTTTCTTCAAAATAGCCAGGAATATGAAGCAAACCTAGAAGAGTTTGGGTGAGGGATGTAAAACCTTTCTGAGATTATTGGTCCCTGCTGGTTCCCTTTTCAACACTTGCTTTCTGCTCTACGTTGCTGCCCTTTGACATTTGCTAAAACCAGCAAGTGCAGGAAATGACACTGTGGCATTTATTAACCTGCAGTGTGGATGTTAAACAGAGGAGCTTTCCCTGAGAGTGGGATAAAGCTACTCTGGGAAAAATAGTCCTTCAGAGCTTACCTGGATGAAAAAAACCCGATAAAACAGGCTTATTATAAAAATAATACCAGGTTGTGATTACAACTTATTACAGGAGTTCTTTAGCAATAAAAGTCTTGTCTGTTCTGCGTATTCAGAACTTCAGCTCCAGTTCTCTCCCTCCCTGGGAGCTGGTGGGAGCCAGTGAGGATTGATCCAGCCCCCATCCCACAGGGAATTGGATGCTTTTGAAACAGGATAGTCAGTGCTCCTTTGGAAAGCCCAACTGCTTCCCTTTGGGTTGGGCTTTTATGTTGCCATCACGTGCTATTCTCGTAATAATTTTCAGCCAAGATCAAAGCAGCAAAAGCGGGGGGAGAAATGGCTCTGGCTTGAGCTGTGCTCTCTTAAATAAAGCAAAATTCTCACCTATCTTTTAAAAGCTGAGTCAAAGGTCTCACTAAAAACAAAGGAGACTCGTGCTGCCTTTGGTGCATCAACTCCTTGGATGTCCAAGACAAAAACACGTCAGGCTGGACCTGTTTCTCCTGTTCCCTTCTCCAAGGAGGGCAGAGATAAGTGTGTTCCCATGGGATGAGATGCAGGAGAGGACTGGAGTGGAGGAATATGTTCCTGTCTCTTTCTCCTCATCCTTCAGGCAGCAGGTCCCATTCAGGGGAAGTTCTCAGAGCCAAATTATACCTTTGTCTGAGCAGCTCCTGGGCAGGATTTAGGCTGGAACAGGAACACCTGCCACTTGTGTTCTCTCATTTACCTCTGAGTGGGAGGCTTTGAGACTTTGAAGCAATTTTTATCTTCAATTGTACTAAGGAAAGTCAAAGGAATGCACCTTTGCTTGGAGCCACAAGGGCTCCAGGAATTCTGCTCAGCCAGGATAGACCCAGAATCCCTCAATAATAGGATAAGAGGATGCTGGACAATGAAAATGATGCATGTGCTGCTCTTGTCTCACCTACCCAGCACGGTGCAGACCTGCTGCTGGAGGAGGAAATGGGAGGGAACAGCAGTTTTCTTCATGGTGTTCCTGTTAAAAGGACTCTCCTTCCCACGGAAATTTTTCCTCTTCACAGCTCCCGGGTAACTTGCACTGCTCACATGCTGCTGTCCACACTGCTGGGAGCTGGAAATCCCTGAGGGATTCCTGAGAAACATCAGCAGTTCCTGTGGGGCTTTGCAAGTGAATATTTGTGCAGAGTCATGAGCTGCTCTGGGTAACAGCAGGGGGAGGAGAACCTTTTCCACGAAGTGTGGAGAAACAGCATCTACCAGGAATGAAGGGTTCAGCTCTCCAGAAATGCAGCCTGGGTCCCACCCTCTCTCCCAGGCCAAAATATTATTTTTTGTTTGTAGCTTGGTGTACTTATTCACTTTCTCCTTTTAAACTTATGTTTAAGCTGATGTTTTCTTTTTCTTTTTTTTTTCTTTTTTTTTTTTTTCACTTCTGCTCTTGACAATTAATAAAGCTTTCATGTGAAACCTCTCCTTTTGCTGATTATTAGTTTTGTAGATATGTAAGTGAAACAGGAAAAGTATTTCACACTCCTTGAGTGTGTAGTCACTGAATACAGTTATAATATATTGTTGCTGCCTATGACATTGATGTATGTGAGCCCTAGGAATGAGGAGTGATCACTTAAAATGAAATTTGAACCAAACTTCAACTTCCCTTGAGGTTCAAAAACATATCAGTCAGCTTTAAAGCTGTCAGTTGTTTGGGACACAGCACCTTTCCCTCTCTTTGAGGGGAAAAGAGCTGGATGCTCCAGAATTTATGGTGGGCACCTTGTGCAGCCCAGCGTGGAGCTGGGATGGATGAACAGGACTAAAGTCTCTGGGATTGAAAAGAAAATGGTAACATGAGGATCACCCTGTGTTTGGAGGACCTCATGGAGCTGAGGAAAGGGACTCAGAAAAGAGTAACACTGGGATAAGGAATTTTTACAGCGTTTCTGACCTGAGCTGGTCTCTTTGAGCTCCTCACTCTCAGACTGAGGATGGACCAGCACAGTGGGCTCGGTCCCCTCGGCAGCAGACACGGCCAAGGTGCACTTTGACCAATCTCATCTATTCAAGCTAGTCCTGTAATGAAGTAAAATTAATCCTGTGAAGGCCATGGTGTAGCTGGAGAAGGTCTTGCACTAAAACTGGGGAAGAAAAACTGCTTCCTGCAGCCCTGACTCTTCAGTTCAGGGAGAGGAATTCTGAGAAGCCACGTGGGAGGGGTTTGCAAAATGATGAAGGAGGCAAATCAGCAGATTCAAAGGGGAATGTTTAGAAGTCGTGCACAGCAGCTTCATAAATGGACACTAAAATAAACAGGCAGGGATGTGAGTCCAGAATGCACCTTCAGCAGCTGTGGATGCTTGAGGGTACAAAGGGAGGGAGCTGCAGAAGTGCTCAGGCTCGGGGGCTCTCTCCAAACAGCATCTCCTGCTGCCACTGTCAGACAGATGATCCTTTGAGCCATTTTTATGTGTTCTAAAGCAGCTTTAGGAGTTGTGCAAGAGCAAAACAGGTTTGCATTTAGGCCCTGTGCTAAGGGCAAAGCTTTTACTGGCAAATCCTGTTGAGCTCAATCCAAACCCTGTCACTGCAGAGCAGCCCAGAGATGGCAGGTAGATCTCTTTTCCATATGGAAAGCTGCAGGGAAAGGGCAGATGTCAAGCTGGTGTCAAGTGTTTTATACATTTGGAAACATTCAGGTTTTATATGGAATCAGAACTTTAATTGGCTGATTTTTAATCACGCCGAACACTTGGAAAAAAATCACCTTTTTATTAGATTGGCTTTTGTAATTTCTCAGCCTTACTTGAGTCAGGGGAACCTGCAGCAGTGCTTTAGCCTTTCAAATCCACCAGCTCTTCTTGCACAGGCAGAAAAGCTGTGCTGTGTATTTGCTGACTTAGGAGCTGCAGTAGCTAGAGGAGGAAAAGAGCAAAGCAGAGCAGAGCCTTAAGGTTTGTCATTTATCTGAGGGGATGTGCATTCATCTGCTCTCGAGAAGCAGCAGCATTTTAAGAGACTCTAAGCACGAAATGATTAATCAAACAGAAAGAAAAGGGTGTTTCAGAGAGTTTGGCAAGGCCTACTTGAGAAACTATGCTTTCCATCCCATTGAAATGTAAATACTCCAAAACACAGTCCCTTCAAAAGCCCAGCGTTGTTTATTTCTGGGGATCTTTGTTAAGTGCTTATTCCCTTTTTTCCTGTGATCACTGGCTAGGTAGGGAGTGTTTTTGCCTGAGTGAGGCAGTGAGAGAATTAAATTAATGTCACACCACCAAAGACACCGTGGCTCAATTTGCAAACGATTTGGCTCTTTATCATGAGGGATTTCCATGTTATGTCTCTTTTTTGCAGCCCCAGCCTTCTGACACCGAAGTGGCAAAATCCGTTTCAGATGTGAAAGCTGTAAACAGCCTGGAGTCAAAATGATTTCATTTAAAGAAGGAAAAAAACCCTCAGACTGTGTTTGAGATATATTTACACTCCCTGTCCTCGGGCACCTTCTCTTCAGGGATCCCTGAGCACGGGGGAAGGTTGGCCCAGGGTGCTGGTTCATCAGGCTGGGCTTTGGCAGGACCCATGGTGGCTTTCAGAGGAGCCCAGCTGTTGGCACATCTGCAGGTCCTGACAAAGCTCGGTCTGGGAGTAAAACCAAATTTTACTCCCAAGTTTGGGAGTAAAAAATCAGGGAGAGGGGTCAACATCAGTGCTAATGGACCAGGAAGTATTGTACAATAAATATCACCCCCTTGTGCAGCATTTGTGTAAATTAGCTCAGAATGAAACCTTGGGTTCCCAAAAACTTGGCCTTAAATGTGTTTTGGACCACATAGATCCAAGGAGAAGGGAATGGGAACAACTGTGTCTCTCCTATTGCACCACTGTCTGTGCCCCCTGATCTCACTGGGTTTTGGTTTTAGTGGGACTTGCTGAAGCTGGATTGGACTGATCTGAACTTTTTCGGGCATGGAAAGAGGGAAATGATTGCAATGGATTTGATTTGGGGTTTTTGTTTTTCCTTTTGACCATCTGGTCCTGAGTCAGTCAGAAAATATTCTGTCGGGTTTAAGTTTATAATTCTTTTGAATTCTTTCTATAAATGAAGATTGTTCTCACTTCAAAAATAAGGGCAGTGTTTCAAAAGAAAACTGAAGTATTTTGCTTTGCAAACACCAATAATTTTATTGTATGACCGGTGTTTGTTTGGTTTTTTTTTCCAAGCAAGATATACTTCAAATTTGAACAATTTGAGTTGACAAAAAATTGTGCTTTTTTGATGGATAATACACTCACTGGAAATGCTTGCCCAGCTCCAGATGGCAAATAACACCTCTGGGATGTAGCTGGGATGATATACCTTGAAATCCCCCCCTGAGCTAACTGGGGGAGCTGGGGGGGACATTCAGGCCTGGGGTTGCCCAAGCCCTGAGGTGACATATGGGCAGGGCACCAGAGGGGGCAGATGCAGGGACACGTGATTTACTACCTTGCCTGGGGAGATGGGCCTGGCAGGGCCTGTCCCTGTACAGCATGGCCCAAATTAAACTCTTTTGTGGTGAGGACTCTGAATTTGCTGGGAGGCAGCAGCACATCCCCATTTTTGCCTCTGGCTCCAAGCTGCCTTTTTCCCCCCTGGTTGAAGCTTGTAGCCTGTTACACGAGGGTAGGCTTTGGTCCCAAGAAGGTTTTTATTTCTTTGGGTAAAAGGCCAAAATTAATATCAGTTTATAATAATTTACAGTGACCCAGAGAGGTCTATCATGCCAAAGGCAACAGCTTTCACCCACTAAGCACTTCCATTGAGACCCTGGCCCCACTGATGGGAATGGCAGGGATCCTGTAACTTTTATGGAGTCAGGCTTTTGCCCTACTGCTCCATGAATGGAGCTTGGATGTCTGCAAAGGAGGTAATTCTGGGATTAACAACGAGGCTTTTGGGTACTCCTCCCTTTAATATTTAGGAAACTTTGAACTGGAAGTTCCTCAACGACTGTTCTTAGCACAAAGGCACAAAATTCATGTTTGATTGCCAGTTGAAACTTTGGCTCCTTAATTCTTTCCTTTCTCTTTTTTTTTCTTTCTTGCTTTTTCTTTCTTCCCCACTGGAAAAAATGCAGCTGTGGGAACACTGTTTGGTTAGAAACCCTCCCGTGAGCAAAGCCCTGAACTGGACTGTGTGGTTTTGATCAGGAATAAATTGCATATAAAAAGGCTGGTAATCCAGAGATCTGGGTGACAACCCTAATTCTCCTGTAGGATTTCTATGTGATATTAGATAAAGTACTTAATGACTCTCTCCCTCTCTCTCCATGGCTGATGGGTAATGCTCAGCCCACGCACACAAGGGTCGGGAGGTTTAATTGTCTGATGTTTGCAAAGCTTTTTGAGATCTTCATCTATGGGTTGGTTCATAAGTGCCTGTGTGCAGAGCTCATAGTGTCTAGGTGCTGGATGTTGGCTGTGCAAGATGCTCATGCTGAGCTGTGTGACTGAAGCAAGGAGGAGGAGAAGGAGGAGGAGGAGGAGGAGGAGGAGGACGGAGCTTCCCCGGCTGCGAAACCGCAACGTGAGGACTCGTGTCAAAGGACTCGCCTTTGGCTTTGTCTGGAGGGCTCTTCTTCCCCTTGTTCTGCCCGGGATCAGCGTGTGCTGCCTTCCTCTGAAGGGCAGAGCCCGGAGGAGAGGTGACACGAGCAGATCCCGTGCCTGGCCCTGCTGTGCTGGCAGGCAGCTCTCGTGTCCATAGTCTCACTTTCCCGGCGGTGCCGAGTCCCCGCGAACGGCGCCGGCAATGCGATAACAGCAGAACATGCTCCTTTAACCTACCCGGCACCAGCGTGGAAAATAATACCCCAGATAGGTACCCTGAATGCTTTTATAATTTATTCATTCAACAATTTCTTTTGATGTAGTTAATGTTGTATTTCCCTGGCCGGGGCCTTGGCATGTGAAGCGTGAGAAATCCTTATGGACAGATTGCTTTGCCTTTCCCAAAACAAACTCGTGTCTCTGCCGAGTGGTTTAAATGAGCTGAATCCTTTGGGAAGAGCTCACACCTCAGGGGATGCACAGGCTGGTTACTGGAGTGCTCAGGCTCGCCTTTAACCAGGGAAGGGGGAAAACAGGCCAGTATCCAGGGAATCCAGATCCATTTTATCCAGATCAGCACCTGAGCTGCTCTTTCTCTCCTCCATGATTTTGAATTTATGTAAATAAATAGGGGGAAAAACATGGTTGATCTTTCAGGACCACACAGTCCACTTCAGGGCTTTGCTCATGGAAGGGTTTCTAACCAAGCAGTGTTCACACAGTTGCATTTTTTCTAATGGGGAAGAAAGAATAAGAAAGAAAAAAGAAAGGGAAAGGTGAGAATTAAGGAGCCAAAATTTCAACTGGCAATCAAACATAATTGTTTGTTCAACTGTACCTTTTGTGCCTTTGAACAGTCATTGAGGAACTTCCAAATCACAGTTTCCTAAATATTAAAGGGAAGAGTACCCAAAAGTCTTCCCTAGGTTGTATCCATGAAAACCTTCCTTTTCTTCCACCATTTTTCCCCACTGAGACACCATTTGTACAAAACTTGACTTTTGTCCTTGTTTTATCCTTATTTTTCTGTCATGTTTTGTGCTGCCCTGGTCCTCTTGCAGCAGTGAGTGGTTTCTTCCAGCAGAATCTGATGAATTAGACTTTCATAATCTGGGTCAAATCCTTGAAATGCCAATTTAGAGAAAACAAAGGGGATGAATGTAGGTCAATGGTTTTGCTTTTGGAGGGAAATTTTTATTCTTCGACTTTTCATGGCCTGGAGATTTCCAATTCCCAATTCATCCTAGTCCACTGAAGAAACCTGAGGTATTCTTAAACAGAATGGTCCCCGAAATTATGTTTTACCCTCAGAGTGAGAACTCCAAGGGTAAGTGTTAATCTCAATCTGATTTCATGTGCAAAACAGCTGCTTGGATCTCTCGCCCTGCATCTGTCTCAGATGGGGCTGGTTTCAACCACTCTGTTTAGTGCAGCCAGAAAGTTAATTTAGTGCATATTGGGAAATTCCTCAAACACCATGAGACTTAACACCATTTTTTCCATCAAACCCTTGGAGTTTGTGTTGATATTTAGAGGTGTGAGACTGCAGGGCTGGGGAGTGGAATGTTTCACTAATTTATTGGAGGGAGCTGATCTGGGGTGTTATCTCCATAGACCAAGCTGTTATTGTTTCACTTACAGGCTAAGTGCAATATAACTCAAAGTCACAAAGCATTCCCTGTAATGCAAACCCCACAACACTCTCCTGTGGCTGACACCTGAGGTAAAGAATGTGTCTGCCAGCCTCCTTGAATAATTTCCCAGTGTATTCTAATTGGGTTTATATAAGGCCCAAGTTTATTTATAGATGTGCTTTCAAGTGCATTACCCAGCGGTGAGGGTGCTATTTGGGAACTGTGGGATGTGAGCTCTTGGGCTGACTTTGCTCCTGCCTCTGCTGTGATTTTGGGTGAGTCTTTGATGACAGGAGTGCCTCTGGGTCTTGCCTGGGTCTCACAGTCCCCGGTGCAGACGGTGGGAAATGTCAGTGACATAATTGGAGTTACAGCAACGTTAATGTTCCTTCAAGTGCAAGGTCTGGGAAGTCTGGTTGTGAGAGAATTGCTCTCCTCGGCTCAGAGGAGGAAACGAGGGTCAAAAAGCACAGAGCTGTTGCTTTTGAGTTCCCAGGGCTCTGTGCAGAGAGGTTTCCAGGAGGAAAGCTCAGCAGAAGGGAGAGAGGACCCAGCTGGCTCTGTGTGAATCAGGTTGCTAGAACCTGATAAAAATTTAGTTCAGCACAAGAGCTGTGTCATTCCAGTCTCCTGACCAGCTCTTTCAGGGAGACAGAATTCCAGCTCAGGTTGCTCCTGCCAGTCCCAGGACTCCACATCACACTCGGTTTTAAGGCACAGTCTGGGTCTATGTGGGAAAGTGCTGCAGAAAATGGGCAGCAGTCAAAAATGGGGTGAAGGGCACCAGCACTTGCTGCACACCAATGTCTCTGTTACAGCTAATCTATGAAAAAATCCATTAAAAATATGGGTATTGCAGAGAGGGACAAAACTGAGTAGGAGATGGGGCAGATGGGAAAGCAGCAGGAGAAGGAGCAGCCTTGGAGTGCTCAGATGTGCTCGGAGAAAGGCTACTGGGCAGGGGCAGAGCCTGGGACTTCCAGCAGCTTTGGCTCCTCTCCAGTGGGTTTGCAGGTGATTGAGAAATGTTCCTGTGATAAAGAGTCACATCAGGTCCCTGAGCAGTGGTGGGCTCCAAGGGCAGGAAGGGGCTGAGGGGTTATGTACACCCAGCACTGGTGGTGCCCCAATCTCCCCTGTGTGACTGAAGCCTGCCAACCACCCTGCACTGCAAGAAGGTCAGGTTTTGACCTCAGGGTTGTTAACTAGGATGTCTCGTGCCAGCAGATGAGCTACATGTACACATGGGTTGTGTTTTCTTCCTCCCTCTCTGCTGGTGGTTCTGGGTTTTTTTGGAAAAAAAAAAAAAAAACAACAACCCTGACTTGTTTTCCCATTTGCCCCCAGGGCAGAACAGAGCAGGTGTAATGCACCAAAGATGGGTGGGCTTGGGTGTTTCAGGGCCATTATTGCTGCTACCCTACACAGCAAAATCTCAGACCTCTTTGTCATGAAACCAAATAGGTCTCAATCCTACTGAAACCCTGGTGTGAAGATGGTTGATGGGCTGAGAGCAAGGCAAGAGAGCTGGGGGGACACAAAAATGAGCCTGAAGATCCTGACTGGCATATAAACCAGATTTTTTTTTTATTTTTTTTTTAAAAAAGAAGGAAAAAACTCAATTCCACTCTCTGCTTTTTATGGGGCTGGAGGAGGTTACTCAGTAACCCTCGTGCTCACAAAGGTACTTTTGTTCCTAATGGCTCCTGAAATGTTACGACCTAATGTGTAACTGCAGCGTTTACTGGTGTAGCAGCACGGAGGTTACTCTGTAAGGACACGAAATTGCTGCTTCTTAATGACACTGCAGAGCAGTGGCCTCGGCACCTGCTCTGAGGAGGGGTGACCTGCTCACCTGAGCGTGGCAGTGGCGGCTCCTCCGAGCTCAGGGCAGGGCACAACCGCCCGTGGTCCTCATGGATGGGGGTGGCTGGCCCTCAAAAACGTGCTCTGTGCACGGGATGGGACAGAGGAGCTCAGAAGAGCTCCAAAAAGCCACAATGGGAAGCCACCTGAACTCACCCGGGAGCTGCCAGGTGGGAACTGGACTCTCCCTGCAGCCAGAGGTGGTGGCTTGCTTAGAAAAGTGCAAGTTTCTTACACTTCTGAGGTGCTTTAGATCTTTGAGCAGTTGGCTTTAAGCAAAGGAGAGGCATCCCTGTTAGAGACAGGCTTCCTCCACTCCCCAGGAAAACAGAATGGGAAAACTAAAGCCATCCACTGGAGAACTGAGTGTGAAACTAATGCTTTGTCTCCTTCCCCAGCCAAAGCCTGAGCCCTCCTTATTACCTGAAGTTGTGACTGTCACTGATACTGAGAGATATTGTTTGCTTTTCTAATCCCAGCAGGGGATTAGTTGGAAGCACAGGGACCAGGAGCCTTCATAATACCAGACCTAGGCAGGGAAACTGCAGCTGATGCTGTTATTCAACTCAGTAACCGAGGCTTTGAGGAATTATTCTGCATTATTTGCTTCTCTTGTATCGCATGGCAGGAAGCGCCACAGGATAATTACTCACATTAGAAATGCTTCCTTTGGTCTCTTTGGAACATTTCACCTTTCATCTTCCCGGGTGCCCCGTGTCAGAGCAGGGGCCTGGGGGCTGCAGGGCTCTTTTTTGGGGTGTTGCCATGGAGGGGCCTCCTGGCAAGAGCTGAGAGAGACCTAAAATGCTGGTGACACCAGGGCAAAGGTCACTGAAGGTGGAGACAAGATGATGCCGTCTGGTCTGGTGCCAGATTTTGTATTTCCTTGTCATTATGGGAAGTATCTAATAATAGCCACAGATTTTGATATCTTTTGGTGGAAAATTACCCTTCTTCTTCTTTCTGAAGTAAGAAATTAAACGAGGCAGGAGGGCACAAAACTGTAGAAAAATTAAATTTGTGGGCTTTGCTTTCTCTTTTTTATTGGACATACTTTCAATGCTTTTTATCAGGATGCACCATCCCTGGGAGTGTCCAAGGCCAGGGACAGGGCTTGGAGCAGCCTGGTCTAGTGGAAGGTGTCCCTGCCAAGGGCAGAGGGGTGGAATAAGATGAGCTTTAAGATCCCTTCCAACCCAAACCATCCTGGGATTCTATAATTCTGTGGTCATTTTATTTTATAAAATCCAAGTTTAGAGCAAAAACATTCTTTTAGCTCATTTCTACTCAATTGCACTCCTACCCAAGGACCTGTCAAGGACCTCTGGGGCACCATCTGTGGTGTGTGGTCAAGCAGTGCCTGTCCAGGCTGTTTCTGGAGATCTGGCACTAATTCCACACGAGTTTGCTCATCCCTAAGGAAAGTTCCTGAATAACAGGAGCAGTGACTTACCCTCAAGTGCAAACTACAGCAAGTGGGAAGAGGTGAACATCCCCTTCCTGGCAACAGCAGGAGTGTTTTTCCACCCACATGTCCATGGGTTCATTTCACACGGATGTGGATGCTCCTGACCTTGTTTACTTTTCCCTTTATCTTCCCAGCCTTCCCACAAATATTATGGCACTTCTCAGAACACACCAATTAAATGGTCAGAGCCCTTAATGAAGACCTTGACTTTTCTTTAACCTTCCTGAGGAATTGCTCATTAGTGGGAAATGTTGCTGCTGGCTTGTACACTCGGGCAGAGCCTTCTCCAAACCCATGGTCGGGAGGGATGGTGCCAGCTCCCAGCAGTGGGAATTCCACTTGTTTCATTCTTATGGATCCTGATAACTTAGAAATGGCAAAAATAGACCTTTGGTGCCCTGCCAATGATGTGCACCTGCAAGATCTTTGTAAAGAAACAGCTGAAATCAGGAGTTTGCAGAGTGATGGCATCTCTGGGGTTCAATTCTTTGGCCATAAAGGGATCTCAGTGATGCACAGGGAGGGGGAAAATCCTTTTGCTTCTCCCCATTCCTTCTCCTTTGCACCTCAGTGAGAAAATGGGTCGTTTTGTCCTGTGCCAAAAGCAGAATGATAAGAAAAGCTTTGATTCTTTTTCCTTCTGCCTAATTTTAGCCTTTGAGTGCTTTGAACTGTTGGACTCCTAACGGAGAGCACAAGTTTCCTTTTCTCCCTGCATCTCCAGCTGCTCTAATTCCTCATGCAGGGAGAGGACTCTCTCTCTCTCTCTCTCTCTTCCTTCTCTTGGCTGTGCTATCCCAAAATCACCAAGTTTCCATTGTTTTTACTCCAACCCCAACAAAAGGCATAAAGAGCAGTAGCAAAAGTCATCATCCCCCTGCACAATCCCTGGGGCAGACGGGCTTGTAGGTCTGGTTTGATTTTCCTTGGATTCTGCAGGTTTCTGTGTGTGTGATGAGGATGTGGCACATCTCCTGCTCCAAGATCTGAACTCCTCAGTGTCACCCCAGGTTTGTGTAACACTGGCCACTTGCAGGTCCTGATAAACTATAAACTTTGCATTATTTACCCAAAAAGAAAAGAATTAAACCTCACATATACCCATTTCACCACAGAGTCCAAACATGTGTGTGAACATCCTGAAATGCTTTTGACAGAGAACTGCTCATAGTGGGTTTTAAAATGAAGTTTGTTTTTTTTTAAAAAAATAAATCATTAATGCTTGAGAAAATATTTCCCATCTTCCAAGCTGTTTTGTTATCATTTGGAAACAAATAGTTTTGCAAAAGTGTTACAGATAGATCTTGGAATAATTAGAATCAATGGAACTGAAACACACGGTTTCTCAAGGCTGATTTCTTTTCCCTTCCCATCTCTACTTATGTTCCACACAGCAATTGTTCCAGTGGGAAACAGGTGGAAGGAAAATTGAGTTTTCATTGCATTCGTTTCTAATTATTGCTTTTTATCTCTAATGGGTGTGGAATGCTTAATCTTTGAACTGTGATGTCAAAACATATTTGCAAGATACATCAAATTAAAATAATTCCTCCCCTTTTTTTCTTCCAGCATGGTAATTGCTCTGTTTTATTTATATATCGTGGACAGATTAACATTTAATCACTTTTGTTGTGTTCCTGTCCCAGATGACCGTGTACTGGGTAGAAGGAGGGGATGGAACAGCAGCAGGTGCTTTGCAGTTCTGGGGTTGGTGACATTCTCCTGTACCTGCAAGTGATGGCAACTGAGTGACACAGGGCCAGGGTGACTGTGAGGGCAGAGAATCCCAGAACAGTTTGGGTTGGAAGGGACCTTAAAGATCATCTTATTCCCACCCCCTTGCCATGGCAGGGACACCTTCCACTACCCCAAGTTGCTCCAAGCCCTGTCCAACCTGGCCTTGGACACTTCCAGGGATGGGGCAGCCACAGTTTCTCTGGGCAACCTGTGCCAGGGCCTCCCCACCCTCCCAGGGAAGGATCTCTTCCTAATATCTGATGTCAACCTGACCTTTATCGGTTTGAAGCCATTGCCCCCTCGTCCTGTCACTCCAGGTCCTTGTAAATAGTCTCTCTCCATCTTTCTTGTCATCTCCCTTCAGGTCCTGGGAGGCCACAATTAGGTCACCCCAAAGCTTCTCTTCTCCAGGCTGAACAATCCCAACTCTCCCAGCCTTTCCTCCCAGCAGAGCTGCTCCATCCCTCTGATCATCTTGATGCCTCCTCTGGACTCTCTCCAACAGCTCCATGTCCTTCCTGTGCCTCCCCAGACCTGGAGGTAGCTCTGCAGGGGGGGGTCTCACCTGAGCAGGGAACTGTCTTGTACTGAGAGATGGAACCAAAAATGTATGTGTTCACCTTTTTAGCCTCTTTTATTTTCATTCCTATCCAGGAGCTTTGTTGAAATCTTCCATGGCAAATAAGCCGAAGTCAAATCTAGATGTGGTCTTCACTTGGGCTTTATTTAGACCAAATTTAGAGATGGGTATCTGGCTGACCAGCCTGGTCTAGTGGAAGGTGTCCCTGCCCATGGCAGGGCGTTGGAACCAGATAATCTTCAAGATCCCTTCCAATCCAAACCATTCTGAGGCAGAGTAGTGTTTAAATGGGGTTGCCAGTGAAAGGTGGGGGGGTAAGAGATTTGCCTGTAAGACAGACACAGTCCTGGTCTGACCCTGGGCCCTTCCCAAGAGCCCAGTGGCCCAGGCAGGACACAGCTGTGGAAATGAAAATGTTCTTTCATGCAAGATGAGGGCTGTGTGGAGGGACAGCAGATCTCCTCTGAGCTTTGTTTTCTGTCTGCAGATGCAAAGATCCCCTTTTCCATTTCTGTTTCCTGGATTTTCATTTCTGGGCCTCTGACCTGGCACTTGGAGGCTGCATTTGGGAAACCTCCCAGGTGTTTCTCTGCAATTATTTGCATTTTATTTCCTGTTCCAGCCCAAGAGGGAGCATTTGGTCAGCAGGCCCAAGCAGTGTCCACCCTTTGTTACTTCTGCCCTCCAAGGCCCCTCAGTAACCACTGCCAGAGAAAGTTGGCCCCCAAGGCTTGAATTACAGTGAAGCCATGGATAGAAAATACACCATGAAATTTTATGGCTCCTGAGAAGGGGCTGCCATCTGCTTTTTCTTCCCCCCCCCCCTTTTTTTTTTTATAGCCATTCCACAGTCTATTAAACCATTACTGTCTGCTCCCCCCTTCCCACCAAGGTCTGTGTCCATTTCAAAATACAACACTTGGGATTTCAAAGCAGCCCTCGGGAATTCCCCGGGTCATTCAGGCTGTACAGACCTTTACTGATTATTTTAATTGGATTCTATTAGTTCACAAGCATAGGTACATATTGCTCTCAGCCCCTCGGCCTCTGTCCTCCACCTGCTCTTCCTTCACATAAAATAGAAATAATTTGTGAGGAATCTGAGGAAGAATTGCTGTGTCTGGTTGTGCTTTTCTGGTCCTGCATAGAGGGATACTCTGAATTTGCAGCCTGAGTGATGCTTGTGAGGCTCCTCCTGCCCCAGGAGGCAAAGGCTGCAGGTACTGGGTTGCTTTGCAGAATTACTCATAGTCCTACAAGCTGTAGGGCTGTGAGTACTTTCCACCTGAGGACATTTCTGGCTCCAAACACCAAGCCAAACCTCAAGTGTTCTGCTTCCTCTTGCTTTCCTGTGCTGTTGCTGCTGCATCTCCTTCCTCAGTGTTCTTTTATAGAAAGGGAACTGGATTCCACTTGTTTCTGGAAATGGCTTTTGCACATGTGGGGAGCTTTGCTATTTCTTGTGACGGGAGGGTTTTCCTTTCCTTTAAACATTTGGGCAGGTTTCATATCTCCCTCCATCCCCCCCCCACCCCACCCCAGCTTTTCATTCTGGAAGGTGGAACAAAACCCCTTCAGCTGTGACAGGTGGGCTGGGAGTGAACACACAGAGCCCGCCGGGTGCTGGAATCGCTCTGCAGGGAACACGTGAGGCTGGATCCTGGTGCAAGGCATTCCCACCAGTGCCCTCCTTAAGCTGATCCATCTCTAAAACAAAACAGATTTCCGTAGGAAATGTATCCCTGCAACCTGTGACTCTACTGAGAGTGGCTTGCAGGTGCCAGGGGTGTGACTGTGCCTTGGTGACAGAATTGCTCTCCCCTGCTCCTTGTGTAAAAAGCACGAGTTGATTTTCCACCCCATCCCCGTCTCCTTTTCCTGCTACTCCTGCAATCACACAAATGGGTATCCAGGCAGCCTGGAAAAGCCCAGGGTAGTGCTGCTGCTGTGGTTACAAGCCCAGCAATGCTGCTGACTCGTCTGCAGCAGCACAGATGGCTCAGATGTTCCCGGTGATTTACGCTCCGGAGTTATTCCGAGATGCTGCCTGATGGTTTAGGGCCACCTGCAGCATCCCGGGGAGGAGGAGCCTCTCGCTGCTTCGCCAGCCGAACTGAGATGCTGGATTTCATCTCCGAGCCCTGCAAACAGGGCTCTGGACACGAAGCTTGGTGCAAACTCCGCTTCCCCCGCGGCTCCCGCTTCCCATCGCGGTCCTGCTCCGCAAGCACCGAGGGCTGATTGTGGCACGGATCCCACGGATGCTCCGGGCAGCTGGGAACCACTAGAGGGAGATGGGAATGGCTCCATAGCTGTAATTCTCGTGTTTTCAGTAACAAATAACAATTAACCTTTGCAGCTGCACGGCTGGAACGAGGCTCGGGTCGTTCTTCAAGACCTTCCATACCTGGAGAGGAGAGATGAGTCCTTATTTTGGGGAGCATCTTTGGCTTTTTATTAATACAAATCACACAGCCTCACTCCGTGTTTGAACTCCAGAAACAAGCCTCGAGTGAGGCTTCCATGCAGATTAAATAGGAGTTATTCCAGTCCTCTAAGAAATTATATGATATATGGGACTAATCTAGATACATTGCATATGTAATTGTGATGATTGGCTGTTCTTCAGCTTTTTTACCTGGGATAAAAGGAGGTTTGGGGTATCTGTAGCCACAGCCAGAGTTCAAGGGTAACTACATTTCCCCATCCCTGATTTAAGCCAGAATTCAGGGTTTGTCTTTTAGGTCTGTGCTGGTCTGTGTTGCCAATGGTCAACTGGCAATTTGAAAGCTGAAACTGGAATGATAAATACTTCCAATCCCAAAATATGGATCTTGCTTGGTAATCCATGAAGATCCATGTAAAAATGCTGGTTTGAAAGAAGTTCATATGACTAAAATGAAGAAAATTATTGTTTCCAATGTGTTCCTTTCAAACACAGATTTTCCTTTCTTCCTTTTTTTCCATTTTTCTGTTGTGATTAAAAAAAAAAGAGAGAGAGAAACAGAAAGAGGAAAAAAGCTAAAAGCAGTGGAGTGTGTGAGAGAGAAGGATTGTTGAAAACTGAGACAGTTTCTTGGTTTGAAACAATGCGAGAATTTTCATTACTTGCATTTGAAAAAAAAAAAAAAAACACAACACCAAACCCTGAGCAAACTGAAACCTCATGTGCAAACTGTCAGATTCTTTCAGAAGCTATTTTTCACTTGAAAGCACTTGGTCATAGAAAGGATTTTGCCCGGCCTTATTACGAACACAAAAGCTGCTCCTAATTGGTTTATATGTTGACAGGCATCTTATTACCGGGAATAACAGTGCGTGTGTTTTCCCCCCTCGCTGCGGGATCGCCCCGGACTCCGCCAGGGAGGGCAGGGCTGCACCCTACCAGCCACGGGATTTGCTGCTGGGAGAGGAGGCAGCAGTTTTGGTGGCTTCGTTTCTCCCTTTTCCATCGCAAATCAGCTGCTTGCAAACGCAGCCCGAGCGCTGGGAGCGGGTCTGATGTGATGGTGTCTGATGTCTGTGCCCTCAGGGCTCGTCACGGTCCGGTTGGGGCACCAAGAGTCCTGCTGGACACTGGAGCTGTTAAACTGCCGAGATTTGGGGCAGAACTAACCCAAAGTAGTGCCTATTTTGTGTGTCCGTTCTGGAGGTGTGGTGTTGGAAGTGTGCAGAGCCCAAAGGCACCACACTCTGCCCTGAAGCTCCTGGTTTCCTGTCTCTTTAAGTGGTTGGAGTGAAACCTTGAGCATCACAACCCTAAATACAGACAACATGCAATTGTGTTGATTTGCTGTTCTTCAGCTTTTCTACCTGGGATTAAAACAGTTTGGGGGGCAGAACTGACCCAAAGTGGTGCCTGTTTTGTGAATCCATCCTGGAGCTGTGATGCTGGAGGTGTGCAGAGCCCAGAGGCACCACACTCTGTCCTGATGCTCCAGGTTTCCTTTCTCTTTACATGGTTGGAGCTGACACCTTGAATATTACAACCCTAATTATAAACACCATGTAATTGTGTTGATTTGCTGTTCTTCAGCTTTTCCACCTGGGATAAAAACATTTTGGGGGGCATTTGTAACCACAGGCAAGGCACATGGGTGCCTACATTTCCCCATCCTTGATTTAAGACGGATTTCAGGGTTTATCTTTCAGGTAAAGGCTGGTCTGTGCTGCCAGTGGCTAAGTGGCAACTGGAAATCTGAAACTAGAATGATAAATATTTCCCAGTGACTTTGTGCTGGCTGAGGTTTTACCTGGGGATCCCAGGAGACACCAGAGGAAGGTTTCCTGCTTACTGAGCACTGGCATGTAGCTCACACACTAATTAAACATTAAGGGGGATCTCCAGAAGTGCCTGCACGAGGAAAACAGCTGAGACCCCAACAGCTTCAGCATTTTCAAAAAGCTCTTTGCCTCTCCAAATCCCTGTTCTCTGCCAGGGGACTGGCAACCCCCACCTGGTGGCAGCTTGGTGGCCAAATGCCACCCCCAGCTCAGAGTAAATTAGAGCTGGTGTAAAACCATGACAGAAATCACACTTGAGCTCAAGGCCATTAGTCTGAGCCCTTTGAAGGACTTGCTCCTGTGGGGTTTTGCTACCCAGGCTGTTTGAGCCTCCTCTGGCAGCTCCAGGAACCTCCAGCTGGTGCAGAATTATTGCACCCTGTTCATCTCATCTCCCCCAGCTCCAAATGATGAACATCTTGGGGAGAAATGAAGGGCTATGTGGTGGTTAATTGGTTCAAAAGGCCATTGAGCAGCTGAGAGGTGGATGAGAAATGTGTCTGTGCCATGGCACAGCTCTCCTTCCTGGGCCATATAGAGAACTTGGGCCCTTCTGGAGAACTGAGCAGGGAGAAGGTTCTATCATTATAGAATGATAGAATGGTTTGGGTTGGAAGGGACCTCAAAGCTCATCCAGTTCCACCCCCTGCCATGGGCAGGGACACCTTCCACTAGCCCAGGTTGCTCCAAGCCCTGTCCAACCTGGCCTTGGACACTTCCAGGGATCCAGGGGCAGCCACAGCTTCTCTGGGCAACCTGTGCCAGGGCCTCCCCACCCTCACAGCAAAGAATTTCTTCCTAATATAATCTAAATCTACTCTTCTTCAGCTTAAAACCATTCCTTCTTGTCCTGTCCCTCCATCCCTGATCCAAAGTCCCTCTCCAGCTCTCTTGGAGCCCCATTTAGGCACTGGAAGTGGCTCTAAGGTCTCCCTGGAGCCTTTTCTTTTTCAGGCTGAACACCCCCAGCTCTCCCAGCCTGTCTTCATGGGAGATGATCTGTTTTGATCCTTTGGCCCAGAAGCCCAGGGTGGTCCTCCCCACATGGAGTGGGAATGCTACAGGGCAAGGCCAAATCCCTTGTTTAGGCACTAGCTTTGCTTTTTGTTTCTCTTTTAAACCAAAGCATCTGTCTCTTTTCCTGGTTTCCTGCCCAGTTCATACCAGGAGGAGCAGACACAGGATCTGCAGCACCACCAGGCACTGAGGAACCAACAGGTTTTGTGAGAGGAGGGACAGAGCTCACCAAAGGAATGTCACCCCCCAGAGCTTGGCCAAAGCAGGGCTTTCCTGCAAAGCTGGGATGTGCTGGAGAGGGCTCCTGCTTGACAAAAGAAAACTTACCCCATGTCCTAATGTGGGAGAGGGAAATGTCTCCTAAGGCAGTGTGGAATGACTTCTGGGAAAGAAAAAAAGGGGGGGGGGACTTATTTAGAAAAGGCTGGAGAATGTCCCACACATAACAGAGCAGGGGGGCAGAACAGAGCAGTTCCTTTGCCCTGTGCATGGCCACCTTTGCTGTGCTTGCAAATGAGAGGAGCCAGCAGGAATCTTACCTGGAGCCGAGCACTGACACAGCCTGGAGTCCACAACATGGAATTCAGAGGAGCAGAGGAAGGGGCTGTCAGAACACAGAGGGGATTCTGCACCTCAGTGAGGACTGACAGTGCCCAGCCCCAAAGCCAAACCCACCCAGGGCAGCTGTGAACCTTCAACCACCTCGACTGCCTGCGACACAGAGACTCTTTTTGTGCAGGAAACATGGCTTTCTTGTAAAACATATATATTTTCTGGCATATGCTCCACTGAGCAATGAAGATGTGTTGTGGCACTTATGTCTCAGATCCTTTAAGCCCTGAGTGTGTCCACGGGCAGTCAGACCCATCCCTGAGCAGGAGAGAACATGGTCTGGCAGGCACTTAAATTTAATAAAGCCATGGGTTTTCACACCAGGCTCCCAGGCTCTTGTCAGCCTTTGCACAGTGCTGGAGCACACGTGGGGCTGTGAATGCCATGTGCTGTTCCCAAGGCTGTGGCATCTTTTAAAACCAGTCAAATGTGGCCTTGATGTAACAGCAGCAAATCTTGCCAGGGATTTACTGCTGAAGGGCTTTCAGTGGGGAAAAAAAAAACCAAACCAAAACTGTGCTTCCCACAAAATCAGAACTTTGATTAAAAAGCAAACTCCCACCAGGAAAAGCAGACCAGAGTCTTTTGCTGGGGGTTTAGTGAAACGTTTCATTTCTCAAATGGAATGGAAAAATTTCAGATCGAGAGTAATTCATGTTTGCTGCCCGTGAGCCACCCCCTGACCTGAGATATGTCCCCGAGGATGTGCCTGAGGGTGGCTGCTCTGAGAGCAGCTGGGCAGGACTCCTGTCCAGGTTACCTGAGTGGGTGCAATTTGGGGCTGAACTGACCTAAAAACAAGCAGTGAAACAGAAATTCTTATTTTTGAGTGGACCTGGGCTTTGGCAAAGCCACAAATGCATTTATAGAATAGTCATAATTTCAAGCTCCCAGGCAAAGAAACTGGTGTTTAATTGGGATTATTTACTTGCTATTATTATTTGCTGTTATGGGGTGTGTGTATATATATAATAATAAAGATTATAGTAACAATTATCAGTATTATTTACTATTATGGGCTGTGTGGGCATGAGTTTATAGTAGAAAAGAGAGCCCTGCAGGAGATCCACACTGTGAGGACCTCATGTCTCCAGCAGGATTTTTCACCTAATGCCAACCTCCAGGAGTGAAACGAGAGGATGTTTTCCTTCAGGCTGCTGAGGGGAATGCTACCCTGGAAAATTTTTAATTTTAGGTGCTGAAATCCAACTATTTCCTGCTCTATACATTTGTGTGACACATCCATGACATAACTAAGACTTCTGGAAACTCTTAGAAAATTACCCCCCCCCTCCTGATGTCAGACAAACTGGAAACTGTTTGGAAAGTCGGTTTAAATGGAGTGTGGGATGTGAAATTAATGTATCCATGTAGAAAAATGCTGGTTGGTGAAGGCAAGGGGTTTGATGTTCCTCAGCCTGGCTGCTTCTCGTGGTGGTCAAACACTGCTTTGGGCCAAGCTCTGTAAGTGAGGCTGAGACCTTGCCTATAAATCAGAGATAAAACAAGGCCTTTGCTGCAAACATTTCTTCTTTGCTCATTCCACTGACAAAACAGTCCTGCCTGAGCACATGCCTAACCGTGCTCTCCAATTAGCCTGCTAATTAGGCTCCCAGTATCTGTTTGGATTATTAATGGGGCCAAAAGCAATGTTAGATAGAGCTGGAATTATTGCTTCTGGGGGTGGGAGATACTGCAAGTGTGGGTTGTATTTTCTGCTTTGTTGAGTTGAGTTTTGGAGATGTTTGTTCAAAAATCTGCTGTGCTGGGGGTCTGGTGGGGTGAAATGACTCCCCAAGTCCATGGGATTGGTGCTGGTGGGAATGGGATTCAATGGGAGAAGTACTGGCCAAAGGGTCAGTCCAAGGTTGAAAATAGGAGCATAGGAACTTTCTATTAAGTAAGAGGGAAACAGAGCTGGAGATATTTTTAGAGCCCCATTTTAAAAATAGAATATTTCAGGTAACTCCAAAAAATGAAATATTCCTTTTGGCTTAAACTCGTCTAAAAGAAAAAGTTTCATTTTGAATGAAAAATTCAGTTTGTCTAGGAAACAAAAAAAGAGTGTTTCTCATGACGTAGTTTTGCTCTGTAAAAATGTTATTTTCTATTGGAAAAAAATCAATTCCAGTAGGAAGTTCCCTGCTGACTCCTGACACAACCTGCTCTGGCTGCTGGGGAGGAAGAGAAGGGCTGGCTTTTGCATCCTTCAAGGCTTACCCCTTCCCTTTGATCAGTGCTGATTCACTTCCTACCAGTGGGTGCTCTGCCACCCGGAACACTCCATTCTCAGTGCTGCCCTTTGTTTTGGGAGGGTTGCTCTAAGCTTTCAGCATCCCAGTGGGCATGGAGAAAGGATCTTTATACTAAAGTTCCTTCTTGGCCTGAAATGAGCCTGGCTCTTCTTTTACAGGCTCACCCTAAGGAAAAACAGCTTTTTGTGACCTGATGCCCCCTGAGATACCTTTGTTTGGATGCTCAGTGTGTGTTCCTCGGGCTCAGGGCACATTGTGCCACCTCTGCTGGCACATGTGACACGGGGCTCAGCCTGTGCTGAGCAAGGACAAGCTGCCTGTTCATCCCCAGCACAAAAAGGACCCTCCTTCCTCAGTGACCTCAGAGCAAAGCCTGGCTGCACCCCTGGCACAGCTGCCTCGGGGGTGGTGTTTGCTCTCAGCTCCTGGGTTCAGGGAATCAGAGAATCCCAGAATGGTTTGGGTTGGAAGGGACCTTAAAGACCATCCAGTTCCACCCCCTGCCATGGGCAGGGGCACCTTCCACTAGCCCAGGTTGCTCCAAGACCCATCCAACCTGGCCTTGGACACTTCCAGGGATGGGGCAGCCACAGCTTCTCTGGGCAACCTGTGCCAGGGCCTCCCCACCCTCAGAGGGAAGGATTTCTTCCCAATATCCAATCTAACCCTGCTCTCTGTCAGTTTGAAGCCATTCCCCTTGTCCTGTCACTCCAGTTCCTGATGAAGAGTCCTTCTCCATCTTCTTTGTAGGTCCCTTCAGGCACTGGAAGGCTGCTTTGATGTCTCCAGGGGTGTTTGGATGGTGGACACCACGCTCAGAGGCAGCAGAAGAAAGGAGTTGGACATCAACAGAAAGTCTTGGGGTGTTTGGCGTCTGCCACTCCTCTGTCTAGTTCCTGTCTCCATGTTCCTGGGCTTGTGCTGGATGAGAGCACCCATTCCTCAAACCCCAGGAGTGCAGACCAAAGTCAAGCCTAGTAGCAGCTCTGTGGTCTAGTTAGACACCAACTTCTATTGATTTTTTAAAATAAACTTACATATTCAGACATAGACTCTAAATAGATAATTTAAGGTCCACAGGGTACATGCAACAGGGATAATGTTGGAGAGGAGCTTGGTCACAATCTTTGGCCACCTTCAGCAAACAGTCTTTTCAAACTGAGGGGTCCAAACTGAAATCTGAAGTTGAGCAGCAAAGGAAAATGCAGAGAAGGCTGGAAAGTTTCAATCCTGCCTTGTTGGTTTGTTTTAATACAGAAAAAAACAAACAAATCTTCTTATCAGCAGGACGCACATTTTCCTCCCAAACTTGCATTTTTCATCTACAGTGATGAGGTTTTGTTAAAAGAGAAAGAATCCATTTTTGGTTTGGGGCAATGAGGAATTGGGCTTTTGGGGATTTTCTTTCTTTCTTTGCTGAAAATTGAAATATTCTGGGGGCCTGCTGCAGAGCAAGGCTCAAAAAGCACCAGATCTTGACAAGGCTTGGAGAGCTCCAAGATCCCTGAAGGAGCATGAGATGTTACAGTGTTCAGATCTGAAGAGAATTCCTGCCTTCCCTCCTCAGCCTTTACTTTTATTAGGTCAGGCTCTTCTGTGCTTATAATGAAGTAAAACTGAGCAGGTTTTGGGGGGAAGGAGAGGGTGAAGATATTAATAGAAATGAGGGTTTGGCACAGTGTGCTGGAGACTGCTGGCATATTGTGAGCTGTCTGAAGACCTAATAGGAAATAAATTGCTTTTTGGGGGGCTGCTGAGGATTACCAGGAGTTCTGGTTGTTTGTGGGACTGTCCCAAGGGCAGCTCTTATCTGGGAGGGGAGGCTGCTGCAGCAAACACCAGGTTTCTCCTCAGTCCAGAGTGCACATCCCTTGCAGCAAAATTAACATTACAAATTGTCCTGGTCATGAATTGAAGGACACTGACCTGGGAGGTGACATTCACAGTCCAAGGCATCTCTCCAGGGCCTCACTGATTAGGGATGTTGGGGTTTGTTTTGGCTTTCTCCTCTTTGACCCCTTCCTGTGGGTTCCAGTAGAGTCACCCTGAATTCTTCTCTTCGACTTCATTTTTTTTCAGTTCAGAACTTCATCCCTCTGACCCTGTTTTATCAGAGATAATTGTTCTGGGTTGGGCAAGAACTGCACAGCTCATCTGTGAACCGGCACAACAGCCAAAACACCGACTTAAACCCACATGTTTCCAAAACATCACTTTTGTTTATCTTGCTTCTGTGTTGCCCTCCTGTTCACAGCTGTGCCAAAATACCTCAAGCAACTTGCTTTACAAGATGTGGCCTCTCAGAAGCCTTTCTTAAGTGAACAAAGGGCAGATCTCGGGAAACATTCAGGCTTTTACTGTAAACAACATCAATAGCATCTTTTAATAATAATTATTAATAAATAACATCTTTTACTGTAAGTACCATGATTTTAAATTGCAGTCAGTTTTGGTAAGAGGTTGTTGGCAGCAGGTTGAAGGAGATAAAGCTGAGTATAAAAAAATCCCAGCAGTTCTGTTTGGCAATGTTTAATCAAACCTGCACTTTGTCCCAGCCCATCCAGGGCAGCTGTGGATGGACTTCAACCTGCAAAGAAAATCCTGTGAGCCTCACTTTTAGTTCTTATTTTTTAAACTCAAAAAACAGGTTTGATTTGCAGGAAATCTGTTGACATGCCAGCAGTTACTTGAAGGTGTGAAAGGTGCTGCCTTTGTCAGTCTTTGGGAGAACACAGGTAGTGAAGTAGAGTTAATGTCATAGAATCATGGAATGGTTTGGGTTGGAAGGGACCTTAAACAACATCTTGTTCGACCCTCTGCCATGGGCAGGAACACTTTCCACCAGCCCAGGTTGCTCCAAGCCCTGTCCAACCTGGCCTTGGACACTTCCAGGGTTGGGGCAGCCACAGCTTCCCTGGGCAACCTGTGCCAGGGCCTCCCCACCCTCACAGGGAACAATTTCTCCCTAACATCCAACCCAAATCTCTTCTCTTTTAGTTTAAAACCATCCCCCCTTGTCCATCACTGTCTGTCCATGCAAAAAGTCACTTCTGTCACTTGAACACAGCTGTGGGGTGACCTGTCACTGGCACAGGACTCGTGTCTCTGGGGCCACACGTGGAGCAGGAGGAGGGAGAGCTGCAGGTTGTTCCTTGGGAGAGGCAGTGCCTGTGTTTGTCCTCACTGCTGTTGGTGCACAGGAACCTCAGAAGGAGCCACAGGGCCAGGCTGGGGGGAGCTGCCCTCCCTGAGCCATGGGCACAGCCCTCAGCCCTGGGGATGCTGTGTCTGGGGTCTCCTGGCACCAAGGGCAAGAGCACTTGCTCCAAGCTGCCATTCGCATGCTGGATGGGAGGTTTGCAGCTCTTGGTGGCCATGAGCAGATGGAGACTTGGTGAAGAAGTGCAGGGCTGGCACGATGAGAGCTGTTTATTTACTCCAAGGCTGAATTCAGCCCTCGGCTGCTCGTTCCTCCTGTTGAACAGGATTGCAAAGCTCTCCCCAAACACTGTAACTAGGTCAGCCTGAGGAGAGGGCCTTGTTCAGCACTCCAGATGTCTATCTGTCTATTTTTTTTTTCCCCTGCTGTTTTTAGTTTTTTTCAAAGTAGGATCCTTTATTTAAGCTCTCCCCAGAAGCCTGGCAAAAACAAAGACCTGGAAGTGTTTCACAAACCTTAACCCTTTGCCTAAACCCCTTTCAGCCACATAATACAAATAGATCACCTCGGTGGTTAAGCAGAGATGTCTCTTTTCAGCATTGCCTTGAGCACAGACACTCACCAGGTGCTGTGGGTCCAAGCCATGAGCAGCCTAAAATCCCACCTAAGGAGGCTGGACATGAAAGCAATTCCTTGCAAATCACTTAAGATGCAAATATTCCCCTTTGGATGGTTCCTGGGCTCTGAATCTGGGGATGGTCCTCTCATCCCCAGCTCTTTTTCCTTCCCTGGAGCTGTGCCTGGTTTCTGCATTGGTGTGTGAGAGTAAAATGGAGTGTAGAGAGAGGTCCTCAGTTCAAAACCTGACTTTGGATGTGTCCCTAATTCTCAGCCTCTTCCCAAACCCTAAGTGCCTCTGGCTGCACGTTCTGTTGATGAGAAAGCCCTAAAAACCAAGCAGGGGGCTGACAAAGGTGGAGGTTGGGGATGGGAGCTGGGTGGTGCTGGGTGAACAGGGATGTTTGAAGCACATTCTCAACGTGTAATCTGGGCAGTGAGAGGGAGAATGAATCAATGTCACCTTGAGTAAGCAGGGAGATCAGCCTGGCCACATTCCTGAGATAGCTGTGTGGAGACCTGACACTGTTATTCATGGGAGACTTAAAACACAGTCCAGAACCGGGGGTGTAACCCAACCTTGGGAGCAGTGGGAATATGGAGAAGATCAAGGTCATCTCAGGAGGTTGCAAAAGAGAAGGTCAGCTGTGGTTCAGCAAGAGCAGAGGGGATCAGGTTAATTCCTCTGTGCTGTCCATGGCTGGGAAAGCAGCTGCCAAGCTCAGCCTTGGTGGCACAGCCTGTCCTGAGGAGCAGCCTCCCCTTTTTTCAGGGATCATCTACTGGAAGATGGGCCTGAAGCAAACAGGGTCTGCAGTAACTCTAGGGAAAGTCTCTTTGTGCTCCTTGCAGCTAAACCTTCATGGTGCTGGTTGGAGAACATCTCCTGTTTTAGCAAAAGGGACAGTGAGCAAAGGCTGGCACCTCCCACTGGCTTTAAAGGGATCAGGATTCACCTCCTCCCTGAGAGGTGCCTGGGAAAACCCCAGCCAAATGGCCATAATTTCTCAGTTTTTGAATCTTTCTGTATAACATTTTCTGCCTGGATGTGGCTGGAGGGAGATCCCCAAGCAGAGTCCTAGGAGCTACTCTGGGCCATTGGTACTGTTTAGGACAGGAAGACTTGGGCAAGAGCCTCCACACGGGTCCCTCAGACCACCTCCCATGAGGGGAATCAGTTAAAGCTCCTGGTTCAGCCCCAGTTGGAAGGGCTGACAAACACCTCGAGCTCTGCTAACACAGTGAGGTCCTCTCAGCCCCACTAAATGCTTCCAGAGGGCTCTGCTGCTTATGGGGGCAGGAGGGAAATCCACCCCATTTCTAATTGTCACGTTGAGCCTCATGCAGGCAGAGATCCATTCCATATGGCAGCAGGATCCAGGCTGATGGGAAAATGATACATTTAATTGTGTGGATGTCGCAGTACTGGAGTCATTTGCTTAATCCTGGAGCTGGAAATATGGAAAATAACAAATATACAGTTGGCTGGGGATGGATGACTTAGAGCATTCCTGCTTTCCTCCTTGTGAGGAGCTGGAGGGCAACACATGAAGGAGGTTTTCTGGGGTTCTCTCATTTTTGGAACAGGATGTATCTGAGCTGGTTGTGAGTTTGCTGGGTTGGATTTATGGAGACTTCAGCCAGATGAAAATGTGGTCCCATGGAATGAAATGGGATTCCAGAGTCTCTCCTTACTTTCAAACAAACACTTTTTGATGTGTGGAACAGGATTATAAAATCCAAGCGAGGGAGATCTACCCCGGACCCAGAGCTGATTCTTTCTGCTCATGGCTCATGCAGAAGGGGCCTTTGCTTTTCCCTGAAAATCCCATGTTTTGATCAGCTCCTGCTGCCTGGGAACAGCTGCAGTGTGTCCCATATAAGAGCCAAATCTTTCTGTTTCTCAAGCTTCTCCTCCTGCTCTGTTTCCCTGTTGTTTGCTCCTCTCCCTCCACACACAGCACCTTTTTGCTGGGGTTATTTGCTGATGGGGCCAGTTCCTGGGGCAGAGAACAGCAGGACAGTCCCCCCATGGAGTCTCCCTACGTACAGGTGGAAACCAAAGTCCACATGATGGGACAGGTCAACTGTTGAACTTCTCCACCACGAAGCAGCACTTTGTGAGAGCACAGGGAGGAGTTTAGGCATGGGAACAGAGCTGTCAAACCCAGTGTTTTACATCTGACTGCCAGTCCCCAGCACTGCTGCTCATTTGTTGAGGGTTTCCCAGATGGATGTGAGCTCTGGGGCTCGTGTCCAGCCTTTCTGGAGGCTGATGTGCACTTGTGGTGAGGTCAGCACTTACCAGAAGTGTTGGCTCTACCACAAACACGGTATTTGTTGGGTTTGCACATGCCTTGCCAGTCACCAGCCTGGCTGGAAGCCCTACACATCTGCTCCAGTCAAAACCAGAAACATAGGTAAATCTCCCCAAAAAAAAATCCCAAGGAGGAATGTCCAGGAAAACTTGAAAAAATTAGTCCTCCCAAAACTGCTGCTTCTGCCAGACAAGGATGTAAAATTCCTAGAGAAAGCAGAAAGGTGGTTATCTGTAACCCACAGTAATTTCAGCTTGGTTTCTAATAGCCATTAATTTGAGCTCTGGTGTGTGAGGTTTAACTTTGCTTCCAAACTGTTTATTACACTAAACACTCCTGATATCCATATCAACATCCTACCCAGATTTTCTTAGTCTTGACACAATTAATAACTCTGGCTCTTGCCAGCACTGATAACAGAAAAGGCTTGCTCTGACCTAAGGCTGATTACCCTCAGGTCACTCCAAAGCATCCTCTCCATCAGAATTGGATCAGGAGCTTCCAAAGGGATGGGAGGGAGGTTGAACACACATCTCAGCCTGTGCTGTTATCTCCACGAGCTGCACTCTTCACTATCCACATTCAGGCACAGACCTCACCAATTGGTGGCCCAGAAGGTGCCCTGTGTGTGCCTCATTGAAATTTGGGATGACTCTGGCACAGGGAGCAAGGCAGTGGCTGCCGGGAGGGATTTGTCTCCAGTGTGTCCCACTTTGGGAGAGGTCAGGGCTGGTGACAATGATATCAGTGACCCACCTTCTCTTCTGCTCCCAGGCACTTCACACTCATCCACCTGGATTCGTTCTGCTCCAGATCCTTGGGGCTGTTCCCTGGGAATAGTGAACGACACGGCTCTCGTTCGTTCCCTTTCGGAAGTCCTTCCATTTGCTACCGACTCTATTTAATATTTCATTTTGCATTTTCATAGCTAGGCACTTATAGGCATTAATTATTAAATGGTCACATTTCTTGTAATAAATGTATAGATCAAGACAGCTGCTGGTGTTTTCCAAAGGGGGTGTTCACTAATCGGGATGTGCTGCTCTCCCAACTTTCAAATAAAAATCTCAAAGGCCCCTCTTTTTTTTGTGTGCAGCGTTTTCAAAGCCTCACTTTCTTGTTCAGGGCTGGATGGCACCTTCAAAAGCACTCAGTGTTGATCTAACCTTGTTCTCACCACGGTCCCTGAGAAAATAGGGCTGAGGCTTTTCAAAACCCTCTCCTTGACCCCCCCGGAATCCAGTACTGTAGCAACATTCCCAAGCTTTTAAGTGCAGCTGCATCAGGAAAAGCTTGCTTTTTAGCCTCATTTCTCTTCATTTGGAGCAGCTCTGCAGTCTCAGAGGAGCTGGTCTGGAGGCACAAGGAGTATGAGGGCAAAGTAGGATTTTTCCAGCTAACTAAGGGTTTCATCTTTGCCCCTGTCCCATCAGCTGGCTCGGGCCAGGCTCAGGTGACCAGGGAAGGAGAGGGTGGTGGGACAAGCCTTGTTATGTTGGGGGGTGTGGATCTGTTTTCCCTGTAGACAGAGGATAACAGGAGGCCTGGGATGGAGGGGATTCATCAGAGGGATGGGAAACCTCAGCATTAAAAGGCAGGTGATCTGGATATTGCTCTCAAACACCAATTCCCCACTTCATGTTTGTTGATGTCTCTGTCCTGGGGGGGTTGGTGCCCATTTGGGGCTCCTTTTTGTCCCAGGAGCTGGGCCATGGCTGCCTCTGTCCCTGGTGGAGTGGGAGCTGTCCAGGGGGGCACACCCAGCCCACAGCTCCACCTGGGGTGTATGTTCACACACCACCACCAAAGCAGCTTTTCTTGGAGGAAAGGCAGCTTCCCTCATCTTAATAATTGATATTACTCAGATCTTTGTGACTGAGAGAAAGCAAGGCAGCTTTGTGAACCTGCCACCTCTCCTTCCAGTGATGTTTCTCCTCGGTTCTCCATCCAGCCCCACTGGATTTCGCCTTTAAATGGTGGAGATCTGGTACCTTGCAGGAGGAAAGAATGTGCATATTTTGGTGGGGGTGGTCAGGGCAGGTCCTGGTGGCTGGAGGAGGCACCTCCAACTGTTGCCTAAAATCGAAGAAGGCACCACAGCCTCCCTTCATTAGTCCCAACACGATGGAGCAGGATGGATTTGCTCATGGGTGGAGCTGGAAGAGAGTAATAAGCTCCTCTTAATGAAGGGAGTACTTTGGTTTGCTGTGTCTGGCAGCCTGTTTTCATCTTTTGTACTTCTGCTCGCTGGCATCCCGGGCAAGGCTGAGGGACTGGCTTTGGGAGTGGTAGGCATGCACTCAATTTGCTGCCTACCCCTGGCAGAGGATCAAGGCTGGAATTTTCATTACACTTGCTCTGCCTGCCAGAAAGAAGCACTTTGATTTAATTCTGGTGGCTTCTTGCTCAATGCCAAGCTTGGAACGTGATGCTCTGATGTCTTCCAGCTCCTCAAAGTAACCACAATGTCCCGCCGAGGAAATATATATTTATACAACAGAGGAATTGCATTCGAGTGTGGAGTCACTTTATTAACAGCATGCCATGCTAGAGGTGGATCCTGGCTTTGGAATATAAGACTGGCTCCTTTCATAATCCCGTGGACCAAGCCCTGATATGATCAGAAATTCCTGATTCCTCAGTAACTATTCTTGGAAAGTTCATCTTGTTTAAAACAGTCACTGTGTCCCTCTCCCTGGAAGATGATAAGGGATGCTCACAGAGCTGATGGAATATTTTCTGGCATGAACGTCCTTTAAAAACGAAGATTGTGCTTTTGACAAGATGACATTTTCCAACAGAAAGCATCTGCTCGTCTCAAAATGTTGTTTTCTTGCCAAAAGAGTAACACAAAACCCCAATGGTTGGGTTTTGGTTTTTGTTGGGTTTTGTGTGTTTGATTTTTTTTTTACAAAATATGCAAAAGTTTTGGGGTTTTGGCAACAGATTTTAAGGATTCAACTGAAAAAAAAAGTTTTTGTTTTTGAAAAACGAAGAAGACCAAAGATTTTTTTTTCTTTCTAGTTCTGTTTAAAAATTTAGGAAAAATGTGACCATGTTTTCCATGTGATGAAAGGGACCCTCTTTCAAACCAGCTCTGGATGATCATAAAGGATGAGTGTTAGTGGGTACTTTGCTGCAGCAAAGTTCTGTCACAAACCATGATATGGGAGGACATGTGAGAACCTGTACCACCTGTAAGCATTTTATTCCTTGCAGCTCTCCCTGAGACAGTTTGGGCTGATCCAATATGGGATGAACAGAGGAAATAGGAGGAGGAAAGAAGTTCTGAAAATGTCTGGGGCCATGAGAAGTTGTAGTTTCAACAGGGCTCACACATCTGCACTGCCATTCCCATTCATTTTGCATTGACTGCTACATTATCCCACAATATTAATGCATTAATATATTAATAGAATGTCAACATTTATATATAATACAATTAGTGCTTTAATATAAAAGTCAAAATGAAATGAATCAACGTGACATTTGAAACAAAATCTTTGCAAATGAAATCTGTTGAAATGAAATGACCTCTTGGAAGAGGTTTTGCCCCTCCTGCTGCCCCTCCCACTCCAGCTGGGTGCCAGCTGTTCCAGTCCAGATGTGGTGGCCAGACTTTGTTTGGTCCAGTGGCCCCATTTGATAAGAAAGTTCACTCACTGCTGACTATATCTGAGTCCTTTTCTTTAGAGAACCATGTGTAGCTCTTGCTTGAGCTTGATCTTGATTTCCCTGTGAGGGTGGGGAGGCCCTGGGACAGGTTGCCCAGAGAAGCTGTGGCTGCCCCTGGATCCCTGGAAGTGTCCAAGGCCAGGTTGGACGGGACTTGGAGCAACCTGGAGGTGGAACTGGGTAATTTTTAAAGTCCCTTCCAACCCATATTTTATGATCTACACTTACTAAACAAACAGGTCAGAGGTATCTGGTTTTCTGTGGGTTTTCCCTGCTGAAGCACAGCTCATACCTCAGGTGGGAGAGCAGGTGGCCCCTGAACTTCTTCCTCTGCTGATCCAGGAAAATCAAACACAACTTTATGTGTGATTTCCTTGCTTTCCTCTCCCTTAATTTCTTCCCCAAAGCTCTATTTGTATTTTCTTAGTTAAGACACTTCCTGTCTGTTGGTCCAGTCAAATGTCCCATTCACCATGAAATCCCATCTAGAAATCCCCTCTGAGTCCACAAGCCCACTGTGAATTGTATCTGTCCCCATCCCATAGTCCAGACTCAGACTTTGGACATTTCAGCAGCTATAAAATCCCATGCCCCAGGCAACACTTTAGCTCTGCTCTGGATTTCCTTTCTTTTACTTTCTACCCTATTTGGACCATGACCTGAAGTTTGTATTAATTCGTTCTGGGTAATAGAAAATCTCATGCAATCCAAACATGATTTTATATTTCCAAATGGTTCTTCCTGGGAAAAGCAAAACAGGAAAGGATAAAGTCCTTTATTTTCTTTCCCCCAAGAAGCCAACATGGGATATGTTACAATCTAGACTTGCTGAAATGGGAAGCTCAGGAACACGGGAAAGGAATTAAAGACCACTGTTTCACAGCAAAATAATAACATACAGATATAGATATATTTGTATACATATATAGATATATTTATATACATATAGATATATTTATATACATATGCTTGTGTATAGGTGGACCCCAGCTATCTTCTCATTTATGAGGAGCCCTGCTCTCTTCCCATTTGCACTGGCTTTGTTCCACCACAAGAGCCCATGGAAGAAAGGTAGAGGAGCTCCAGACTTGGCATTTATGTATATTGACCATCCTGTAATTTCCACCATTCTTTCAGTTCCCCCCACCCCCCATTTATTGAGGACTTTGGGAACTGCAGTTTGGGATGTCCCACAACAGATTTGGGGTTATCACATTACAACAAACAGCCCCCTTGTCCCTCCACAAGCAGCAGCTGAGAGGGCACTTGAAAACAAGAGCATTACTCTTAACCCTGCCTGCTCCATTAGTCCCTGTTGACACAATTTTCACCAAATCCCAGCTCAGCTGGACCCACCCTTGAAGTGTCCACTGTGTCCTGGGCAGCACCTGATGACAGATGCCCAGGGTCTCACCTATGGAGCATGAGGTGAAGGCACTTGGCTGTGGGGCTGCACAGAGCTGTGGCCACCCCTGCCCTGGGAGCTCTGGCACCAGCCTGAGGGATCCCTGAGTTCTGGGAACTGCACCCAACAGCTGCTGACACGTGGGAGGAGATACCAGCATGTCCAGGTATTCCAGTGTATGCAGGAAACAAATGATTTAATCCTTATTTCTTGCTGGAGAGGTCACTGCCTCCAGCTGGGTGTTCTTGGACATCTCCTCTCTGTCTGGGAACATCAGACCTTCAGAGCATCAGCTTTGAGTCAACAGCTCCTGAGCAGAACAGCCACACAGAATTACCACACATGGAACCACAGAATCCCAGAATGGATTGGGCTGGAAGGGACCTTAAAAGTTCACCTCATTCCACCCCCTGCCATGGGCAGGGACACCTTCCACCAGCCCAGATTACTCCAAGCCCCGTCCAACCTGGCCTTGGACACTTCCAGGGATCCAGGGGTAGCCACAGCTTCTCTGGGCAACCTGTGCCAGGGCCTCACCACCCTCACAGAGAAAGATTTTTTCCCAATATCCAATCTAAACTTTCTGTCAGCTTGAAACCATTCCCCCTTGTCCTGTCACTCCAGGCCCTTGTAAACAGTCTCTCTCCATCTTTTCTGTCACTCCTTCACATCCTGGAAGGCCACAATAAGGTCACCTCAGAGCCTTCTCCAGGCTGAACAATCTCAATTCTCTCCCCTTTCCTCCCAGCAGAGCTGCTCCATCCCTCTGATCCTCTTGGTTCCCCCTCTGGACTCTCTCCAGCAGCTCTGTGTCCCTCCTGTGCTGTTCCCCAGCCCTGGGTGCACCCCCATCCCTACAGAGGTGGAGCTGTGGTTGTGTTGCTGCTTGGAGGACTCAGACTCATTGCCTGGAAGCTGCACGGGGCAAGCACAGACATTTCCAGCTGGGAAATCCCAGATAAAATGATGATAAAAGTGCTTGTGAGCACCCCTACTCTGCCCTGCACCAGGAGCAAAACCCCCTTGGCACGGGCACAGTTTTCACTGAAGTGTCCTGTGTGATTTTATCAGGAGCACAATTTCTTCCAAGTCAAAGCTATTTAGCGAGTCCCCAAATTTGTACTGTTCACCCCCACAAGTCATTATAATTACATTTGCATATGAGATATACAGATAGAGAGAGATTTAATCAAAATGTAGCTGCCAAGTGGAGACCCAGCAAGTGTATGTTCAACAGAAAATCATTATTAAAGATCTTCCAGGTTGGCAAACTTCAGTTCAGAATTAAGAGTGAGATTTTTTCATTACCCCATTGAATATTTTCAGTTAGTTCAGATGCAGGAGCCAAAAGAATAAATCAGTGCCAGCTTGCAGAAATATGAGTTGGTAGGATGGTTATTATTATTATTTATTGGATTGCAGGGAAGGATTTTTGGGAGGGGGTTCTTGATGGGTGAGTTACAGGAGCATGAGCTCTGTAATGGGAGGGTGGAGGGAAAGCCATTCACATTCAAGGCACTGCTCTGCCTTCTCCACATCAGATTTTAATTTCTGTGGGAGAAATGGAGGAAAATCTGAATAGATTCTACAATGGGAGCTGCAAACAGAGAGTTGTGGTTCAGATCACTCAGGAGGAAGCTGGAAGAGGAGGAGAGAGACCTACTGAGGGTCGTGCCAGTCCCCCAGTTCTCTGCTCAACCCCCATCCCAGTCCATGGTGTTGATCCCCAGCAATGTGTGGGACCACATGGAATCACAGGCACCTCAACACAACTATGAAGAGAGACAGAGACAGTGTGTTTCTTGCACCTTTCTTTTGGTTCAAGTGTATTAAGATACCTTTAAAAGTATTTTATGTTCTCACCATGGCTGAGGGACATCTAGGGCAGCAGAGGGATGGTGGTGACACTAAATCAAGATAAACCAACGTTATGGTTTTAATTCAACACTTTTTTGCCAAACCTCTCTCACCACAGCTGCGTTCAAAGAGAGATGGGAAACAAATCCAGCAAAATGAGCACAGTTCTCCACGGAGAGGGAAGCAAAGGGCTGAGATTTGTACAGACTCTGATGCAGGTGAATCCGTTTATCAGAGCTCACTGTGCAGAACCAAGGTCTCAGTGGACAGATGGATAAGTGGATGGAGGGATGGACATGCCCACTGGACATGATAACAACAGCTACTGCACCACAAACCTGATATGGGAATTCCACTGTGGGGATTTTTAGCAGTAGCAAACATTATTTCACAGACAACCTTGGGATGGAGGGGTCTGGTAAGGGAGGTTGCTGCTCCCCTTCACAAAAGAGAGTGAAGGTCACAAGCACAGAAATAGTAAAATAAACAACATTTGTGTAGGTTTGGCTTCAAATGAGGTTGAGATAGAGTTGTTTTGATACAATGGATTTCACACAACAGCCTAAAATGTCTGAGGAGCAAATATCTCACCCCAGCAGTGGTAAATCTTGCAGCACCAGATACTGAGGGTACAAGAGGCCCATTACAAGTAGCACAAAAATCCCTCTCTGTAACAATCATTTCAGTGGCACCTTTTTTGAAGTGAGATCCAGGAGGAGTTAGACAAGAATAACAGATACTTGCCCTTGATTAAGAAGTCATATGAGCCAAAAGTCATGAAACTCCTCATTCTCAGTGCTGGAGGCTCTGGAGGGGTTGCTTCACTTTGCTTCTCCCACTGTTTTTCATCCCTATAGTTTCCTCCAGGGCCCTGCCTGGCCAACCTGAGACTATCTTGCTTTACTGATCTTAACAGTTAATCTTTAATTAAGCCATGGACTGTTTTGGTCATTAATGCAATGTAGCAGCAGGGAATTAAACCTCATAAAAACTCCATCCTCGCTCTGATGGATCACACTGAACCCCAGGGGAGCAGCAGGGAAAATGGGTTCTCCGTGGAAACGCCCATGGGAGCAAGATTTCTCTGGAGGCTGAGCCACTGCCATGCTGTGGGTTCCCCACATCCCTCCTCGGGGAAGGTTTTCTTAGAGCTGGAGAGCAACTAGTTTGGTCAATTTGTGATTATTGAAGTAGGAGGTTCGCTGGGTTCTGGCCAAAAGCTTATTGAGTAAGATCTGCCTCAGAGGACTGTGGGGCAGACCCAAAGCTCAAGGTAATTACCAGCTTAATTCTAAATTAATATTTTGTTAGGGGGTTGGGAGAGAATTTCCTCTCCCCCACCCTCCCTCAGAGCACACACCACTGATCTGGGTCTGTTCAGCCCTGGAACAAGCTTCAGTTTTTACTGCCTGTGTCTGAGACTGTTAAAACCTGAGAAAGTTTAAAATCAGAGCAGAAAAAAAAAAAAAAAAAAGGAGGCAAATATGGGAATGGGTGAACGTCACATAAAGAGCAGTAAAACTGTTAAATCTATTTGCATTTCACACCCAATAATTTTCGACTCCACCTCGAGATCACTGCTTGAAAGTCAGCACTTTTAATTGTCCAGTAAATTTCCCTGCAGGCAGCTGCTCCGTGAGCTGCCTCTGCCTGCACAGTGAGAAAAAGCAGATAACTGATTTATCTCAGGATGGGGACCCCGAGTGGCCACTCGTGTCACAGGTTCCCTCCTCTGCTTCCCTTAAATCAGCACTCGGGGGTGGCTCTGCACTTTGTCCTCGGGCACCGGCAGCACCAACCTGCAGGACTGAGATGCTCTTGGAGCACCACAGCCTGGAGCAGCCCCTGGAAGGTCCACAGCCCACCCTGCCCACCAACCATGAGCTCACTGCACCCCTAAATCACTGTCTGCCAGGGAGGGAATATGTGGGATTTGGAACGTGCAGCTGTAAAGTCATGGCTTGTAATTCAATTAGAGCTCAGGACAACCTGCTGAGTTATGTCTCATCTATTTAGCTTGACACTGGTTTCTTGGAGGTCTAAGAACGTGGCCAAAGGGAGATTGAGCTGCTTGTTTTGTTTGCATGTTTGTTGGTTGGGTTTTTGGGTTTTTTTAACACCCCTTTTTATTTAAAAGAAAAAAAAAATTAAGTTCTGACCATACTTTTTTTACGGGATTATTCCAGTAGTTGTGAGACTGTCCAATGTCCTCAGAATCGGGCATGGAAAGGACCAGACTTGTTTGATTTGTTCAAAGAAAACCAACTTTGGCCACTGGTGTTTCTGATGTTCCATTTCAGAGTCTGTACGAACTTGTAGCTCTCGATTTTGGAACTGTTCATTTCTTCCTCCTCCTTCCTCATTGCCTTGCCTGTCTCTGCCATTGCTGCCTGCCCTGTGTCCCTGCTGGAGCAGACACTGCAGTGCTGAGCACCTCAGGGATGATGGGTTTTCCCAAGTTCTCCAGTGTCACCCAGTGATGAGCACTAACAACAGGACTGTCCAGCAAGGTAAAAATTAGATCTGATCAATAAAAGGAAGTGTGATCAAATGTGGAAAATAAATTTTGAGCTTTTGCAGTGGTAGAGGTTTTGTCTGAAGTCTCTGTGGCTTTCAGGAAGATCTCAGGAAACCTTTCATCTCCAGAATTTGGGGTTGTGTTTAGGCTTTTGTTTAATTTCCTCAAGCTTTTGAAGAACAATCACAAGAATGAATGGAAGTAAAAACTTTATATCACCTGTAGGATAATTTTCTTTGGTGCCAAACCTTAGCTCCCCAAAACTGATGGGAAAGTAGGGAATAACAACAGGGACTGAGGGCACTGTTTGTGCTCCCATCCAGCTGCTCCACCCTCATCCCTTCTCCCCAGTGCCAACCACAACCACAGCTCCTGCTTTTATTGCAGTTGTTGTGTCTTTGGGTGAGTGTGGCTGAAGGGTAAAACCTGGCAAGGCAGAGGATTGTGCACCAAGGTACAAGATGGAGACATGGTGGGGAGTCAAGGCCAGTGAAAGTGGCCTCCAGCACCTTCCCAAAGTGAGAAGGTGAAGTGATAACACCAGGGAGCAGCAGGACTGGGGGGTCAAAGGCTGGGAGGGAGATCCTGCAAGACATCTCAGTGAAGGGAAAGTGGCTGCAGAAGGTGAGGAGAGGCCAGACCATCACTGACCAATTGAACAAACCATGATTTAGGAACCCCTCTTCTACCAGGAACATGCTCAGGAGTTTTGTTGCTCTTTCTTCATCCATTGCAGATGGGGAAAAATTATAAATATGTGTGTTTAAGGAAGGTGCATTATTAGAGAGCATGATCATCCTGCTTCTCCCTGGAGGGTGGCTGGCTGGAAAATTAGTTAAAAGGAAAAGAGAGTGTGGAGACTCCTTTTCTTGATAAAAACACCTTGCCTGGTCTCCTCTGGTGCTGGAAATAAGCCTTTGTTCCCATGTGAACACACCAGCACACACATACCTGCACCTGGGAGAGGCCCTGGGGGCTCTGAGCAGCTCTGGGGGCAGTTTGTTCACAATCTGAGCATCTGACCCAGCCCTGCAGTCCCAGCTGCACAGCAAAATGTGTGTGTGCACAGGGCTGGCAAGCAATCCTTTTTTTTCCCCTTATCTCTGTTTAATAATTGCTCCTTCTTTATTCATCTTAAAAGGTCCTGTGTGATCACAAATAGATTTATTTAGCAGCTATTTGTTTAGGTAGGTACAGTAAAGTAACCACCAGCCTCATCTATTGATGCATGTGCTTTATCATGCATTTAATGGTCTTATTTCTCCATAATGAATGAGTCCTCCAGTGGGAAATAAATTGAAATGCCAGTTTGGGGATCAATCAGTGCACACATGCAGACTCTATAATGGGAGGTTTGTGTTCTGTAGTAAAGGTATTTTTCTGGAATGGCTTGGCTGCACTTTAATACCACAGGTTTTGGCTTTGTTAAGGTACAGGTCTAGAAGAAATTAATAAATAGAAAAGATTAGGACTGAAAAAAATTCATAAAAATATGCATGGCCCTGGATGATAAAGATTCAGTTTCCTGTTGTCCTGCATTTGTGAGGTGTTTCCTTCAGGGAAAAATAACTGAAAAGTAGTCCCGAAGTGGAGCCTTGTCTGCCTTCATGGGAGTCCTGGTCGAGGCTCAGTGCTGAGGTCTGTGAGTCACTGAAACCCTCCATGTGCTTTAAGCACAAACACTCTGTGTCCTTTCAACCCAGCAGCGACCAAACCTCTGCAGGACCAGACCACATTGCCAGGATAGAAATCAAACCAAGGTTAGAGGATGGGACTTTAGGACCCCTTGGATGGGCAGCAAATGAGACCTTGCTGCAGGGAGTCCCTCACCTCTCACTGGGCAGCTGCACCAGGTAGGGCTGGGTTTATTCCCAGGGTGCTCCATAGGCCTGATTTGAAGTTCACTGAATCATTAAGGTTTCATTTTTCCCTTCATTGACTTGCACTGGGGATCCAGTAGGAGCAAAGCCAAAGGATTTCAGTATCAACCCACTGTGAGGGTTGGGAGGCCCTGGCACAGGTTGCCCAGAGAAGCTGTGGCTGCCCCATCCCTGGAAGTGTCCAAGGCCAGGTTGGACGGGGCTTGGAGCAACCTGGGTTGGTGGAAGGTTCCCTGCCCATGGCCGGAGGTGGAATGAGGTTGGTTTAAGGTCCCTCCCAACCCAAACCATTCTGTGATTCTGTGATCACCAGACAAGAGAAATTCAGTTTGAGTTTGGGCACCTTTGCCTTCTTTGGGGAAGAAACTTGTCCTTGGGGTAGGATTCATCCCATGAACTAATCTCACCTTGCGTGGGCTTCCTCCAGAGTCAACCAAGGCAGATGAGCAAAAGGAGAGGACAATTCACCTCTCCAGAGGTGAATCCCTTCCAGCACTGAGGGGGAGCTGGTGAGGAGCACAGACATTATTGGAAGTGTCAGCTGCGAGTGTGATCTTAATACAAGGAGGGAGACAGCACGTTAAAAGTTCATTTGCCATAAAATGCGTCCAAGTCCCTTTTTTTTGCTTTTACAAAGTTTTTAACTGGGCAGGTTGGAGTGGTTTGAGGCAATAACAGGTCTGTTGGAGGGGTGTTAGATGTCACTTTACTGGTGTGAATCAGCCTTGGCTGCCAGCCTGAGCCCCTCAGTGCAGTGGGGGAGTTCAGCAAGGGCACGGAATCCGTGGGTTATCCCACTCCTGAGCCTCATCACTCCGGTTTCAAGGCTTGGGACAAATCTGTCAGGGGCTGTCAGGGTTGGAATGAACCATCCCTGGCAGTGGGAGAGTCTCTTTCCAGGGCTGAGTAAATACCCTTGAGGAGAGATGGAGTATTAAAAGCGTGGCTGGGGAAGGGAGGGGTGGGAGGGGGATGGATGGGGAGAGCTCTTATTGCGGCTTCAGCTCTATTGATCCCATCATTAATAACACCATGAACCTTAAGTGAAATCCAAGTGTCAGTGCCAAGGCAGGTTATTCCTGTCATAAACGGCACATCAGGCAACCTGGGAACAGGGATATTAAGTGGGATGGAGAGGGGAAGGGAAGGAGGTGGTGGTTCTGGGGAATCTGTGCTTTGCTGGTGTGAGAGAAACAGTTTCACCTTGGGGTGAGGGTTGGGGGGAGTTCAGTGCTTCCCCAAACTGGGGAACTCTCAATGAAACACCCTAAAAATTCCTCGTTTTCCAACAGGTAATTGCAGCCTCTCACTGATCTCTCCCTTCCTTGCACTCCCTCAGAGTCTCATGCTGCCCTCCCCACTTCTCTCCATTTTCCACATTTCTCATTTTTACTGTCATTTCCCTTGACTCCTGGGAATTATTTTCAAATATTACAAACTGAAGATCTTTTTTTCCTTTTTTTTTTTTTGTCCCTGAAAATTTTTCCTATTACCTTCTCTCTTGAAAAAGAACCAAACATCTGTTTTGAAAGCACTATTTTTTTGCCAACGTATTTCTCTTCACAGTAGACTGCCCTGTTGCCACAGTACTGGCTTGTGTTTCTGCAATCAGGAGCTTGAAGGCTTTTGGAGAGGCAAATTGTGACTCCTAAATAGAGATGAGTCCCCTCCAGCTGGCAGGGCTGTAAACCCTCCAGGTCCTCCTTGGATGACCAGGTAACAGAATCTACCTTGGAATATCTTGGAGTTGGGTTAAATCTACGGTTGTCCAGGGAAGGGCTTAAAGATCTTCCCTCCTCGTGCCTACAAAACACAAATTGCCTTTCTTTATGTTTCAAATTCATCTTTTTCAACTGTTTAATTACATGCTTTATTTTCTGGAAGGGTAGAAGGTTTGGGAAATGGACAATGCAATGAGTTATTGACTCTAATAGCTGTGCTGCATAAAATTTTTGCTGATTTTGGGTGTCTTAAAGCACATTTTTGTAGTTTATAGCCGTGCCTTCAGCTCCCAGCCGGGGACATGACCTCGGGCTGTGGGCATCTCAGCTGCATCTCCCACTAAATTCTCACCAGGCTCCAAAGTATCCTGTTAGAATATTTAATCCCCTTCCTCTGGAAATTGAGCCTCAGTGGTGAGAAGATAAGGAACTGGGGTAAGTAGTTGTGTAGCTCAAAGATCCCGAGTGGATTTGGTGTCCCGGGACACCTTGGGCAGTGCTGGTGGCTGAGACTGAATTCCTTCATGGTGTTTTGCTGCTCACTAAAAAATGTGTGGGGTCACTGACAGCCCAAATCTTGTGTTTAATCTCTTTTCCCTTTGTAAAGGGTCCTTGCAATGCAGCGTTTTATCTTTCTTCTTAAGGTTTCTGGAAGACTTGAGAGACCTCTTAACATTTCTAAAAACACACTCTGGACCCTGCAGATTATAACCTTAAAATTTCCTTCCTGGAGCAAATTTCTTCTCTTTTAGCATTCAGTGAAGCTACTCAGCTTGCTTTTTTTGGGGTCTGGGACACAGGGCAATGTAGATGTGTGCTCCAGATTAGATGCTGATCCAATGCAAACACACTACAGAGGAAATCCTGGCAGGGTCAGGTTCCCTCCTCAGATTGTATCTCTGCAGTGGATTGCTCAGTATGGTAACTCAATCTTATTTAAGAATTCCCTTCAAACCAGGGTGATGCTGTTTCCCAAAGCATTAAAAAGCTGAAGCTAATTACATCTTTATTTCATTAAACATCCAGCATGTTGCCCATGTATTTCAGGGAGTGGCATGACCTGATTCCCAAACATTTCACCACCAGTGCAGTGTCCCTGAAAGCAACTTTACAAACACTCTTCTGCTGCTTCCAGCTTGCTGCTTATTTGCAGCAGGGCTTGGTGAGAAGATGCTACCACAGAATGATCTTCTGTGTTGCCTTCCTCCGGGAAAGCCCCGAAATTCTAGCCCTGGAATCTCTCTCCTGGATAATGGGGCTCTTTGGAGAGCTTTGAGACCAGCAGCCTGGAGAAGCGGGAAGCAGAGCCTGGTTGAAGAGTATCTGCCAGTGAGGGACGGGGGAAGAGACCTTGGAAAAACAGGTGTGGGATTGGAGAGGGACCATTTCACAGCCAGGTGTTGTTCCCTGGGATATGGAGAGGAGAAGTGCATCCATCCACATGTTGGGCAGGAGTAATGTGGAGGTGTGGGAAGAGGGGAGAGCAGTGAGCTGCATAAAATGAAGCTGTGATTCTTGGGGAATCCCTTGACAGTGAGAGGGGATCAATGCTGTACTTCTGGGACAGGGCATTTTTCAAAAAAACCCACAAAAATATTACTATGGGACTGAGGATAGAAGTCTGAGATGAGCTTTCAGAAGTCCCAACATTTTGCTGTTTGCTTCCAGTCCTCAACTCCTGGAGCTTTGCATTTAGGTGAAAACACTGATTTTCATGGACTTGTTGAATATATTTATATCTCAGTGGTGGAGACAACCAGCACAGGCAGGGTAGGACCAGCAAATAAATACCACCAACCATCCTAAACCCTGAAGCAAGTTAAATGACCCAGTAACACACATACTTTGAGCTCCCTGTTTAGGAGTTTTTATAGCTCCTCTTTTTATAGCTCCTCAGGCAGAGTCTGATCACTTTGTGCTCTCAGCATTGGTCCTGCTGTTCTAAACTCCCTGAGTTTCAGCTTTGGTGCCTGTGCCCTGGGGGCATTTGGGCAGACACCCATCACACCCCTTCCCTTGCCATGGCACAGAGTGCTGGTGAGGTGTGCTGCCTCCTCCTTCTCTTCCTCCTTCTTTTCCTCCTTCTCCTCCTTGTGACAAGGCTCCAGGTGTTGGGAGCTGGGATTGCTCAGCACCTCCTCTCATCAATGGTGAAATCTACCCCCCATTAGAAGCATAACCACGTATAATCAAATAAATAATATTCCCTTTCTCCCTCTCAAGATTTCTCTCATGAAAAAGTCACTACTTAAAAAAAATAAAAATAGATTTAAAAAATCAGCTCGACTGCCCTGTCTAAGCAAAGCTGGTGTTTATCTCCTGGCCAAGGATGACAAAACCACTCCCTTTGTTTTGACAGACAGGAAAAACACCCTGACCTGACCCCCCAGCTCAGCCTCCCACCCATGACAGCCCCTTCTCTCTCCCAAACAGGCAACAGATTTCAATTTAGCTCTGAGCGAGGGAAGCTCGATTGGGTTATTAAATTTCACACACTAATTGACACGCCTGCCGTAAAATAGAACTTGCACAAACACAATTTATACTAATGACACGGGGAGGGAGAAGCTTTTCTGCTTCCAGTGCCCCTCTCCTTCCCCTCTCCCCCTGCTCCCATGGGAACAGGGCTTAATTGCCCCTCCAGCACAGAGCTGGGAGGTTAAACAGAAATAAAGACTGAAATGCTGATGGGATGTTTCCTGTTTCACCAAGAACTGGTGTGTGAAGGTTTTGGAGCACACTCCCCTTCCCAGGCACATCCCCCAGGCACACTGGGCTCCAGGTTCTTCGCCTGTAATGGAACAGATGAACCTCAGCCAGGTCCCCTGGCACGAGTTCCCCAAGGATGTGGCACTGGGAGGTTTCTGCAGCCTGTTGGAGCTGTTCATTCCCTGTGACACACAGGTTAGCAGCCTCCTGTCACCCTGTGGATGCTCCTCCTCCTCCTCCTCTTGCTGTTGGGGAAAACCCTGCAGCAAACAAATTCACACCCAGGGGGGTGAAACAGAGAGGAGGGGCAGGGACTGAGCTCTGCTCTGGGGGGCCCAGGAACAGCAGCCAGGGAATGGCTGGAGCTGTGTCAGGGCAGGCTCAGGTTGGATCTCAGCCAAAGGTTCTTCCCCCAGAGGCTGGTTGGGCACTGCCCAGGCTCCCCAGGGCAGTGGGCACAGCCCCAAGGCTGCCAGAGCTCCAGGAGGGTTTGACTGATCCTCTGGGGCACAGGGGGTGACTCTTGGGGATGGGCCTGTGCAGGGCTGAGGGTTGGACTGGATGATCCTTGTGGGTCCCTTCCAACTCAGCATATCCTGGGATTCTGGGATTCCCTTCCCTGTCACTCCATTACAGAGCTTTGGATACAAATCTCACACCTGTTTTAACTCCAGTTTCCCCTGTGGCAGGTGACTGGGTGGGGGTGATGTGACAAAGTGTGCCCTGTGCAGGTGGGCACTGAACCCAGAGGATGGGACAGATGCCAATGAGGCTCCTGAGAACAGCTCAGCTGCTTTCTCAAAATTACTTTTCCCACAAAAGTTAAAGCCATCTTTGTTCTGGAACATACTTTTCAATAATTGAAGACAGAATCTTAGCAGTGCTTAGTAGTTTAACTGATTCTGTTTGTAGCTTCCTTCACAATTTAAACCAGATAAATATCTATTTTTAAAAAGATTTTTAAAATAATTTTAAATCTATTAATTTTTATTTAAATTTATTTAGTTAGTTTAAATGTATTTTGTTTGAATTAAATTTTTCAAATCTATTTTTTAAATAGATAAATACCTATTTTTTAAATAGATATTTAGATTTAAAAAACCCTCAAGTTTTGGGTTTTTAAACACATAAATAATTTTTAAATTTGATTTTTTCCCAACATTTGCACTTGTTCTCACATTTTAAATGCCACTCTTCAAGCCCAAGGTCCTGCTGGACAACAAGGAATGGAGCTGCCATTTTTAGTAAGGGGATATTATTACAGTAAGGCCATATTCCAGTAAAACCTTGAGCTGCAAAGCTGGTATTGGAGAGCTCTTGGAGCTGCATCTTTGTGATGTAGCACAAGATCTTTGCCTAAGTCGTTCCATCCTCCTGAAACAAAAATCAAGAGCCAGGGTCTAATTTTAGCTGGGAATGAATCACAAAGTCAGACTTTAAAATGTGTTGCACGTGACAGTGACTCAGAAACATTTGAGTCACTTGAGTGTCTTTCTCCTGCAGGTTTTTTCATGCAAAAACCTTTCTCAGTGTTATAGAAATGTGGAATCATGGAATGGTTTGGGTTGGAAGGGACCTTAAAGATCATCCAGTCCCATCCCCTGCCATGGGCAGGGACACCTTCCACTAGCCCAGGTTGCTCCAAGCCCCGTCCAACCTGGCCTGGGACACTTCCAGGGATCCAGGGGCAGCCACAGCTTCTGTGGGCAACCTGTGCCAGGGCCTCCCCACCCTCACAGGGAAGAATTTCTTCCCAATATCCGACTTAAATTTCCCCTTTTTGAGATTGAACCCGTTACTCCTTGTCCTGTCACTACAGTTCCTGATGAAAAGTCCCTCTTTGTCTTCCTTGTAGGCCCCTACAGATCCTGGAAGGTGCTGTGAGGTCTCCATGCAACCAATATCCATGGAAATAAGAGCTCAGAAGACCAGGGAAGGTGTAGATGTATCTCCTTGTTCTTCCTGCCTTCTTATTCCTGATCTTTGATAAAAAGAAGACAGGAATTTATGGTGGAGAAATAATCCAAAATATCCCGGCTCAATCTAGCAATGATTTAAACCTGAAATTTGTACTCAAGAGAGGAAACTATCGGGATTCTTCATGCCATGAGGTAACACTCACTGTCTGAGGGATACAAATCTGTTGGAGAACAAATTCCTTGTCATTCCTGTACTGCTGTGGGTTCCTTCACAGCCACAAAGCTGGGCCTGGGCCAGTGGTAAGCCCAAAACTCAGGTGGGCACTGGGTCCTACCTGGCCTCCTTTTTTGGAGGGAGTGACTGAATTCAGCCAGCATCAAAATTCCTTCCAGAATTCTGGAGGGAGTCACTGAATCCATCACACATCACCCCTTTTGCCCACCATGGGAGAAGCCAAGGCTTGGCTCCTGCTGCCTCAGCCAGTGGTGAATGCAGAGCTTGGGCTTCATTCCCCTGATTGCTCCGTTCTGTGATTAACAAGACATCAATCTGTGCATTAGTTGCTCTCAGCCTTCAGGTCACAACCCCTGGGAGGGGTCAGCAGTGGATCCCCAGCCCGGGTCATGGCCCTCAACCCATTAGCTGAGGCTGCAGAGATGGGCTGGGAGCCAAATCCCGGGGCTGGCCACCCCCTTTATACCCATTCCCAGCTTTTCTTTGCCCACTGCTCTACTGGAGCTTTTTAGACTTCCCCAGTCATGAGTTGGATCCTGGGGTCCTGACATTGCAGGATCTCAGGGATGGATACCCAGAGATTAGTCTGCACAAAATCATGCCTCCCACCCTCAGGAAAACACCCTGCAGTGTCCCAGAAGAAATGGGAATTCATAAGTACACAGAGACCTGCCACCAACCTCTTTTTTCCTCTTGCTTTTCCTACTTTTCCCCTTCATTCACTCTGAACCCAGTACTGGATCAATTTATTTGATGTTCCCCAGAGATTTTATCATCAGAGCAGGCAGCAAACAGCTATTGAACTTCAAGCACTGCTCATATTCCCTCTCCAGCTGTGTCCCCCTGGGCTCCCAGCACAGCCCATCTCACACCTCCAGTCCCCACTAGCTCAGGCTCTGCTCATTCCCTACATTGGTGTGATCTTTCCACCAGTCTGGACCAATCCAAGGAAGGTGTTGCACCACAACCCTTAAGAGGGGAAAATATTCAGGGCTAGAAAAGACCTCTTTCCTGCCACACGAGCTCTGAATTTCTTCCAGCAGGTAGATCCAGGAGTTTTGTGTCACTGGCAGCTGTCCTGGAGTGCAGGCAGGGACACGTGCAGTGCCAGTGGAGTTATGGGGTCACAGCTCGGGATGGCTCCTGCGGATCCCTGTGGGATTGCAGACCCCCTTAGCACGGCTGTTCCAGGGCACTTGGCAGGTTTTTTGGCACCCAGTGGGGGAGAGAGGGCAGGGGCACCAGGTGTCATCCATCCCAAACCTGCAAGCACTTCATTTTTGTCTTTATGAGTATTTTGTCAAGCAGAACTGCAGACAGCATCTCCACAAACAGTAATTAACCACGAGCTGGGGGCAGTGGTGAAGTGCTTGCCCCCTAACTTGCTGCTACACAGGAAATCTGAGCTGCTGCTAATAGGTTTTCAGCAGCTGAGTCCATTTCTGGCCCAAATCTATTTGATATGGTGCTGAGATAATGTTGTTGACTATTTCCCTGAGCACTCATCGAAGGCTTCCCGTTGTGTGAGTCTTGACCACAGGCACAAACAAACAGAGAGGTGGCAGGAGCTGGAGAAACCAATACCCCATCCCATCAGCAGGAACTGGGGTCACCCAGAAATGCAGCTGTGCAGCAGCAGAATTAATCACCTAAAATGCAAGGCAAGCTGACAGTCCTAATTAAGATGGGGAGTGACAGTCCCTGGACTACCCACTCCATTTTCTCAGGGCTTGTGAAATACGGGGGGGGGGGGATCACCCCTCCTGCTTTCCAGGTGGCCAGATGGGAGAGGACAGGGCTCCCCTGGATCAATAGCTCATCCCAGCAGCTGCTCCCAAGGAAGAAGAGCCAGGGTTGGGTGGTTACAGCAATAACATCCTCCTTTCCCTGCTCCAGCCACAGCGAATTTTCCTCCTTCCTCCCTAGGAATGAAACTTTGATGCACAGCCCAAAGCAAGAGGACCCAGCACCAAAAAGGTCGTGTGCTAAATCATCCCTCTTTTATAACACTGCCTGCTCAAGTTACCCCTGTAAAGGACCATCTGATTTTGTCTCACAGTGGTGCTGGTCATACCTCGTAGCTGTGAGAACCACAGGGAAAATATTTCCTGGGCAAGCATCTGACCAACAGTTCACTCTTCAAATTCACTCTTCATCTGGGTGTCTGTGCTGGGATGAGCTCAGGAGCTCAAGCAGAGTGTTACACCAGGATATGGAACATCTCGGCCCACCTGTGCCCAGGGTGGATCTGAACAGATGCTCTGATTTTGCCCAAGTCTCTGGTGTCTCTCACCCTCATGCCTGACCCTGCCCCTGCCCCACCAAAACTGCCCAAAGTATCACATCCAGGGGCTCAGAACAGGGTCCTTTGGGCACAGGATCAGTCCCAGGAGGGGGATTCTTGCTGTTTATTTTTTACAGTCAGATATGTTGTCTGTGCTGGTCCTGTTTCATGCTTCCCTTTGAACACCTTTTTTAAGGTTCCATCTGAAGGGATTACCCTCTGGAGCTGACAGACAGACAGGTCTGTCAGTCTGCCTGCTTAGCACTCTATCTTTTCTGCAAACACCCTTGCTCTGAGGCATGTGAGCCAAGGATTAAATGCACAGAAAGAAACAATTCGCTGTGACTTGGCCCGCAAAGTCTTTTGAAAGTGAAGTTATGGCTGTTAAATGTTAACACCACATAATGCCTGTCTTTATGGTATCTTTGCCGTAAAGTGATGACACGGCTCTATTATGAACGAGTCACACAGAAGCTCCCAAACCTCCAGGACTGGGATGGCATTTAATCTCCTTTTCCAAGTGCTGGAGATTTGCACACGGGCTTTGTCCCCAGCGTTTCTCCGGGATCGCTGAGCGCTCACACTTTTTTAAAAGAGAAAAGATGAGCTCGTCAAGCCCACCCCCAGCTGTGAGAGGCCTGGGAAAGCTCACACTTCCCCTGCTCTGCCACAGTGCCACACTACCTGTCCTTCCCCGGCCTCAAGGACGGCTGCAAAGTTGCTTATCAGCCTGTAAATCAGCCGTGGCAATAAAACCCCGGCATCCAGAGCAATAGCTTTTGTACTAATGTACTACTTTGCGATTGCTGGGCATATCCAACACATTAATGACACAAATTCATTACAATAAATGAAGACACCAACTGGTCAGAGGCCAGGAATGACTAAGGATCAAAAGAAAAGTTGCTTTTTCTCCTGCCAGTTGGCAAGCTGGAGATGTGAAGTTGGATGTGTTGGATGTGGAGTGCTTTTGGTGGGGAGAAGTGACTGCTAAATATAGGAATAACAGTGCCAGGGATCTGAGGAGTGAAAAGGGAGGATGCTTCCCATGTGATCCCTGAGAGGAGGTGATTTCCAGGGGAAATTAAAGAGGCAAATGGCTTCCTCAACGCAGTGATGGATTGGGAACTGGCTCACTGTTCTCAGGTAAGAGAAACCATTCACTGACATGAAAAACTCATTGTAACCTGCAGAGGGGGACTCTGTCGATCTGTCAATTATCTATTGCTTCCTGTGTTTGTCTTTCTGCTTTTGGATCCTTCTTTCTCCATTTACTGATCCAGCTGGGACTCCATGTGCTGCTCCTTCTATTGGTGGACTGACATTTAATACAGAAATCATTGAATACCTCAGATACTTTACTGTGAGAGATCTGAAAACCTTTATGTTGAGTTCAGCAAAGGAAGGGCAGTGCAATATGTACCAGATCAAAGACAGGAGCACTGTTCAATTTAGTAACAAGACCAAGTGCCTTCTAATTAAAATCAGAGCCATTCAAAAGAGAAATAAGGCATACATTTTTAAGGCTGGGGGAAATTAACCATTGGAACAAGTAATCGAGTGAACTGTTGGATTCTGCTGCTTGCAGACAAAATCTTCATAATTCTAGAAGCGAAATTACAATCAGCTCCATATTATTATTAGGTTAAAAGTTGAAGTAGCTGATATTTTATGACCCTTGTTCTACCAGAGTCTTACCAGCTGATAAAACTTTCTGGATGTGAGCTCTGCAGTCAGCTGAACACTGTCCTTCTATCCTTCTATCCAAAGAGCATCAGCCCCGGGCACGTCTTGGAAATTATGCAGCTGTGTGGGAAAGACTCTGGTTTGGAAATGCACAGTTTGGACTTGGGGCTGGACAAAGTGAACCCAGTTTGTGCTGGTCCCCCCTTTCTCTCTGGAACTGAGGGGCGTGGAGGGGGAAACACAGGGATAAGAGGTGCTCAGCAATGCGTGTTGCTCCAGCTGGGAAATGAATTCATGCTGATGAGAGAGAGGAAAATGAAATTAGGACTTAATGAAGGGCATTTTCAGGGGGAACTACTCATGGAGACCTTCTTGCTCTCTACAACTCCCCGGAGGCTGTACCCAGGTGGGGGTCAGTCTCTTCTCCCAAGTGACAGAATTAGAGGGAACAGCCTCAGGTTGTGTCAGGGGAGGTTTAGAATGGATATGCAGGAAAATGTCTTCATGGAAAGGGTTGCTGAGCATTGGCACAGGCTGCCCAGGGTGTTCTAATGCCATGATGTTACACTTGGGGACATGGGTTAGTGATGAACCTGCTAGTGCTGTAGGATTTGATTATCCTGGAGGGCTTTTCCAACCTAAATTACTCTGATTCTATGGGAACAAAATGACTGTTCCTGAAGTTGCATCAGAAAACGTCTCTACGTGCTTGGTGAGACAGTAGAAACGTTTAGTTCTGCAACTTCTATTTTGGAATTGTGATGTTTAGATGGCTGATAGGGGTTTCTGAGACCACCAAACCTGTCCTCAGCCCACCTCCTCCTCCTGGAGCAGCAGCTGCCTGAGGTTTGACCACGCCAGCTGCAGGGGCTGAGCTCTCTCTGCCCTCCCCATGGATCCACCAGGATCCTCGTGGCAAAGCTGCCTGTCTGCAGGGAACACCCTGCCCTCCAGCACTCCCTGAGAGCAGCCAAGGGATCCACCCTGAGCAGCAGGATGATGGAAGCAGAAAATGGAAGTCGCCTGTGAGGAGCATGGGCAGCCTTGCCAAACCCTGGCACAGCTCAAAGATCTTCTGCAGCTCTGCGTTTTTTACTTTCCTTCCATATAGGAGTCAAACTCTGTGGCTGTTTTTCTTAGGAAACTCCTTTTTTTACCACCTCCTGATTGCAGATTCCTTTTTTTTTTTCTTTTTTTGCCAAGGGGAACTTAAATAACACGTCCCACACCAGGGCAGATGTTGAGCCGTTTCCTGACACAGCTCCGCTGTGGCTCCTGCTCTGTTCCCAAGCACCCATTCATTTAAACCCTTCAAGGCAGAGCAGCTGTAGGAGACAGAAAGTTTCTGTTCGGACCGAGGAGGCGATTGAAGGCTTTCCCCGCACGAAATGCCAGCCTGCATTCAGCGCTTCAGGGGGGGCTCCAGCGTTTGCCACAAATTTAGTGGCAAATTCAGCTGGAATGACGGGTGATTAGAGCTCCCAGATAATTACTCGTTTAGCTGCAGAGCGTGTGCTCGAGGAGAAGTGCTGCAAAGCTTTTCTAAAGGCTGGAAAGCCCAGAGCTGCCAAGGGAACGGATGTGCCAAGTGGAGCAGGGTAATGATATCAGTAACAGCAATTGTGCAGCCCGGGAAGCAAACACTCACCCCAGACAACTGCAAAGCTGCTCCAGCCCTGTGCGACTGTGTCTCTGTGCCTGTGCCCCCAAAGGCAGCTTGGCTGGGGCTGAATGTACAAGTGGAGGCTTTCTTAGGCTGCTGGGTAAGTTTGCCCTTCCCTCCTCCCTCGCTCTCAGTTATCCAGTGGAAGGATTTCTGGCTGTGGTGGGAATCCTCTGGTTCTGCTGGAGACAGGACCCATCACACCATGGGAGATGAGCATCTGTCCCCAGGTGTTTAGGAATAAAGTGCTGGTGTTCACAGGGAGGTTGAGATCTGGGGCACTGAGACAAACCTGTGTGTGCTGGGATGGGGACCAGGCCGAGCCCCTGCCTTCCCAGAATATGCCCAGTTGGAAGGGACCCACAAGGATCATCAGTCCAACTCCTGGCCCTGCACAGGCCCATCCCCAAGAGTCACCCCCTGTGCCCCAGAGGATCAGCCAAACCCTCCTGGAGCTCTGGCAGCCTTGGGGCTGTGCCCACTGCCCTGGGGAGCCTGGGCAGTGCCCAACCAGCCTCTGGGGGAAGAACCTTTGGCTGAGATCCAACCTGAGCCTGCCCTGACCCAGCTCCAGCCATTCCCTGGTGCTGTCCCTGATCATCTCAACCTCTCTGGCTACCCTGTGCTGAGCAGGGTCTGAATCTGCTTTGACCCAGGACCAAGCTCTAGGGAAGGCAATGCTTAAGCTTAATTTAGGGTTAATTTAGTGAGGAAACAACCTTTGCTGTGCCCATCGCTTTGGGACCTCTCAGCTGACATCACACAGGTCTGGCAGGATGCTGAGGTGTCAGCAAACATTCAGACCCAGCTGGGCTCAAACCAAGGGCTTCCTGGAGGGACGAGGTCCATGCTGACACTTCATCTACATCTGGAGGATGTCAGCAAGCAAGCTGTGACTCAGCTTTGTTTGCAGCTCAGACTGGCTGCAGGAGGTGTTTTGGCTCCGCTTGCAGCCCAATTTACAGTTATTTTAAGAACATCTTCTGATGTGAGGTGCAAAGCATCACTTACTGCACTGTTAAGGGTGGTGCACTCCTAAACAAGCACCCTTTCCAACAGGCCTGTGCATCTCCTGTGCTTCAGTGCTTCGACTCCAGTGTGTTGGACAAAACAGAGCCCAAATTGGCTGCTGGCAGCTCCCCCTCCAAAAAAGACCCCGGGGAGCTCACAGGCAGCCATCCCAAAGGAAGAACTGCCATGGCAGTGTGGGATTAGATGGGTGGAGCCATCCTCCTGTGCACTGTGTCATTATCTACAATTTCCAGGCCATCACAAATAGCACTTGGGGTCAGTTCTGCCCTGTTATTGTGGAGCAGGGGGATGGAGGGGGATTCAGGAGCATCGGGCCTTGCTGCAGAGCTCAGAGAGGGGCTGACTCTATTAGCACACAAATTGCAGGCTTTCAGTAGCTGTCTCCTGAAAGGCCCCTAAATACACTCAGCTCTAACTAGGAAGTTAAAAATGTTAATCTAATTGTCACCCGGACATGTTGGAATTATGTGAGTTTGTCCACTCCTTCAATCTTTTATTGGCCTAAAACACCAACACAAGTCCGTTTTGACATTGTATGTTTAGCTGAGTCCTGCTATTCCATGTCTCTCTAGTCCCCTACCTCTCCCTCCTTTGCCAGGCTTGACTGATGAGGTCTTTAATGCCATGCCCAATGCACTGGGATATAAATATTGCTGAAATAAAAAGTAGATAAAGATTCTGGTTATAGGAAAACTACCTGAACGTTATTACTTGCTAAGATAATTGGCTCCATTAGGTAATTTGTCTCCATTCACGGCCCATTATTTTAAGAATAGCTTCTAATGCAGGGGGCAAAGTATCCTTCACCTGTGCTACTAAGGTGATGCATTCTTAAAAATACCTGGGATGAAACAGTGAACACACAGTGATTTGGGAGTGCAGGGAACAAGTCCCATGCTGAAAGTTTGCTTTTTTTCCCCCAGGAAACTGTGGGTAGTTTTGGAGCTGAAAAATATACCTATTGTGTGGTGCATTAATCCTTTATTGAAGAGGTTCAGCTCCCTTCCTTGGCTGGAGGAGGCTGGCAGAGTTAGACAGCTAAAATGAAGTGTTTGCTTGTGACCCTCTCTGTACAGCCCGGGGCTGCAGGACAGGTGCTCACGGGGCAAAGGAAGGGGAGTTCTCAGGTGAGCAGACTGTGAGTTTGGTCGATCCCTTGAGCCACAAACTTACAGCTGCTGGTTTAATTGGGCAGAGGGAAAGCCCAGCCTTCCTGAGCAGGGTGACTGCTGCTATCGACACAGCCGTGGGGATTGAACTTTACTAATGACTGTTTTTTCCTTTCCAGGGCTCCTCAAGGAGCCTTCTGTGCTTCCATCGGCCGCTGCTTTCCAGGATAAAGGAAGCCTTGCCCTGGTGTAAGGAGTGTTTACCCGGGGGTGCTGATACCGTCAGAGTCTGTCACTGCAGGATCAAAACCAGCGCTGCACAGCCCCTGATAAAGGGGCCAGATGTGCCACTTTAATTAATGCAATTTGCTAAACACTGCAACAATTAAGTGCAAGGCGATAGCTCAGTAATCCTCGGGGCCAGGAAGCGCCGTCCCCGAGGCATCCCCAGCTGCTCCAGCTTTCCTTTCTGCTCGGCCGTTTTCACAAACTTCAAAAACTTCCAGGATTTGCAGGGGAGCCACAACATCAAATAAAGGAGGGAACCGAAGGCGCGTGGGTGAACACAAAGGAGGAGGGTGAGGGACGTGCCCCCCAGGTGACAGCACACAAACCTCCAGCCCTACACAAACACACCAGCAGGAGACTCGTGTGTAGAGCCGAGACCATCAAATCCCCCCGACAGAGCCGAGACCATCAAATCCCCCCGACAGAGCAAACACGTACGCAGGGGGTTGCACAAACACCCTGGAACACATTCCCAAACACCCCTAACACCGACACCAGGCTGGACACACACCCTGCATCCTCCCCCTCCCCAAAAAATGAGCTCATCCCTCTCTGCCTGTTCCCTGGTACTTCTCTGCGAGTTCGTGCAAGAAGCAGAAGAGCTCCAAAGTTTCTGTTTGAGACATTGAAGCCTCCTGGGATTTTCCTACTTAAGAACTGGAGGAAGTAAAAAAGAAACATAATAATGAGGGAAAAATTAAGAAGTTTCTTTAAAAGCCCACGTTTCAGGGGAAGGATGGGAAATTAGAGGTGTGTGATAGATGGGCTAATTTCCTTAACTGACAACCCAGACAGCTTGATGCAAAAAAAAAAATAGTGTTTGGGTTTGATTTGTGTTCCCCCTCCCTGCCCAGGGTGGGGTGTGTGTGTAACTCACACTCTCAGCAGGGAAGATGTTGCTTTTATATTGTAATGCACACACATCTCTCCCCCATCCACCAACAAAACTGTCTGGAGAGAGGAAAATGCAATTAGAAAAAGCATTTGGAACAAACTTTTGATTTTTCCAGGTTTACATCAGAACAGTTTTCCACCTCTCCCTGAATGCCCACACCAGATTCACTCCATTTTGGGGGTAAGTTCTCCTGTGTCAGAAAAGCAAATTGTGATGGGGGAAAATGGGAGGGAAAACAGCAGAAAAAAGAGTTTCTCCCTAAATTTCACAATAACTAGGCCAGCACCTCTGGAGTAAAGCAGAGATGGGACCACCAAGGCTGAACAGTGTGAAAATGTGGTCAGTGCTGTGCCCCAGCTCTGGGATCTGAGCTCGAGCAGTGCCCACTCGTGTCCTGCCTCAACTGCCACAGGAGCAGGACATTTACACCAGACTTAAATGGCATTTATAAGGATTTTTTTGCAGCCTTCTCATAGAAAAGCAAATTCTGCACAACTGAATTGTTTTCAAAATGCATGTTGAAGGAACTTCATGAGAATATATGGGTTGAAGATCCCTTTCTTTATCTCTGCAGATGTTTGTGCTCTCCAGCAAAACAGTGATTTTCAGGTGTGTTTTCAGTGTGACATGATGCAATTGTTCAGTTCAAAAAGGAGTCTGATTTCTGAACTTCCTTCAGTTAAACAGATGCTAAACAGACCCCACTCCAAGCACACAGTTGGCCAAAATAAAATGGCACATTTTGCATGCCCCGAACTACTTCTTTTTCTTAGGAAACTCGAACAAAAACCACAACCAAATCTGTTACTTTATATAGGATGAGTGCAGCATTCCACTGACTCCAGCAGTCTCAGTCTATATCCAGAAAGAGGAGTCTCACCCACCCTTGCAGGAATGTCACCAACCCAGAATCAAGCCCAGCCCAGCATCAAGAAAGATCTGAATTTTTGTAGCTTTGCAAAAATAGCTACACTTTTTACTCGTTTCTTTGTTTTCTTCTTTTCTTTTTTTTTTTTTAATCAGCATTTTTAAGCTGAGGACAATTAAAAAGCATCAGAGTGAAGATGAGAGGGAGCATTGCCCTCTCCAGCTGCTCAGAGAGGGGAATGCTCCTGCTAAATTAAACAAGTTTGACAAGCTTTAAATACAAACAGCTGATGAGAGCTGCTGAGAAATCTTTAAAAAGAAGAAAAAGAGAAAAAAAAGTTCTTGAGAAGCTCAGGGAAGGAATGTCAGCCTGGTCACCATTTCCAGCACGGGACAAATGAGGATGAAGGGGCATAATTAGGTTTTGGGGAGCAGCAGGGGCTGTCTGGGGAGGAAGAGGCAGAACAGCACCAAGACAGAACATTTCATGCAAAAGTCATGTGAAAATGAAAATGTCTGTGATTGACCCTCACTTGCAGAGAATAATTACCTCCATCCCAGGAGAGTAACATCCTGGGAAGAGGGTGGTGAGGAGGTGGATAACCTGCCCCTTGGCAGTGCCTTGTCCACAGAGCCCTGTCACACCACACCAGAGAGGGTGAAAGCAGTAGGGGATGGCTGATTTGGGGCACAGCTGTGGGCACATCTGTTGTGAAGATTATGCTTCACTCGGGTCCTGCTTGATGTCAAAGCTTTGGGGTGGCCCCAAGTCAGGACTGAGGGAAAACACACAAATTCACAGGTCAGCAACGTCCTGTTGGTGGCACTGAGACTTTAAGTGAGGTGATGATTTCCAGTCCAGAGTCTGTGCCATGGCTTTTTCCAAACCTATTCCAGAATTGCATGTGATTACTCTGATCCTCTGGAATAATTCTATGGCTGCATATCCCTGTCCCATGCACAGAGTGTGAGACTGGTACAAAAGCCTCTTTATTAAGTGCAGGTTTAGGGAGAGGTAAGGGCTGCACCACAGCCCTACAACAGCTCAGAAAGGGGCTCTTTTGGGGCAAAACCAGTTCTGAAATGTCCTTGAATCCTGAGTGGCACTCTGGAGCCTGGGATTTGTGATGAATGAACAGGTAAATCAAGCTGGGTGGTAGCCGTCCCTTTATTACAAATGTGAGATGGGTCTGATTGTTTCTACCAAGCAAAGGGAACCATCCAGTTTGCCCATCAACTCCAGGTTTCTATGGTGGATTGTCTTCCCCTACAGCCCAGGATTGTCCACAGGAAACAGCTGCAGGACCCATCCAGCCTGGACTCCTTGGGTTGGAGTCCCTCCACGAGAGAAACTTTTTACAAGAGCATGTAATGACAGGACAAGGGGCAATGGTTTCAAACTGAAAACCAGTAGGTTTAGATGGGATATTAGGAAGAAATTGTTCCCTGCGAGGGTTGTGAGGCCCTGGTACCGGTTGCCCAGAGAAGCTGTGGCTGCCCCTGGATCCCTGGAAGTGTCCAAGGCCAGGTTGGATGGGGCTTGGAGCAACCTGGGCTAGTGGAAGGTGTCCCTGCCCATGGCAAGGGGTGGGAGGAGTTGAGCTTTAATGTCCCTTCCAACCCAAACCATTCTGGGATTGAGTAAGTGTGAGCTTTGGAAGTAAAAATGGAGGCACAGGTAAAATTAGTGTCCAGTTATGGGATGTCAGGGACTGAATTTTTGAGAGGACTTGGCTGGAGGAGAGACTTGCTTTGAGCTTCACAGCAGGGCTGGGCTTCAAAGGGGAACAAAGTACCTCTGAACATGGCAAGAAATGGAGCCAGCTACAAAAAGAGGTTTGTGGAGGCAGCAGGAGGGGCTGAACAGAAGGGCTGGGATTCCATGTTGGATTTAGGTACGGAAATTCCTCAATCCTCCTTTGCATAGGGCTTTAAGCATCTTTGAAAATAAAAGGCAAGCTGCTAGGCCACTTGCTTAAAATAAAGGTCAATTTTGGATCAGAATGCTTGTTTTGTTGACAGAAATGGTCCACAACTGTCTTGTGAAGGCAAGACTCTGTCCACGTGTGTGTGTCCACACGAACACTCACGTTGGTATTTTGCTGCATAACTCAGAGCCACCCCCCCAGGCTGACTTTGAAAGCCCAAATCTCCAAATCCTTTCCTACGCCACCACGCTGGTTTCAGGGAAATGCTCCCTTTCAAGTAGGGATAGGAAATTAAAAGAAATTAATATGTTACTCAGCAAGATTAATTAATCAGCTAATGTGCATACATCACTTAGGATCGGTAAAACCCCAGATAACTTTTTATGGCTGAGGAAATATGGTCTAAAGTGGTTCAATTCCAGCCCAGTAAAACTAACATTCATTAGGGAAGCTGATTTGGAGAGAAAGGTGCTCAGAGGGGACTGGTGCCAGCAGCTACCTGGCAATCACGAGGTGGAACAGAATCCTGCCATCTCCACGATGAAGGACTTGAGGTTACAAGCTCATAAAACACAGAAGTCCATAAAGTTTCCGAGCTCTGAAGGCATCCCTTAAAAGTTAATATCGTGCGGTATCAGAGCCATAACAACAAGTCACCCCGAGCCATTTATTATTCATTGAGAGTCACCCTCACCACACATCCACCCAAAGCCCTTTAACGGCTCGGGTACGTCCCTCTTCCCTCAAGATTTATGGGAATATTATTGCATCTTAAGGAAATGCCAATCAATTACTTTAACGCTGATTTCTGCCACTTTAATAACTCTCCCAAGGCACAGAGTGACCATATTTAACAGTGGAGCTGTTAAGCTGCAGGAGGTGTCATTCCCCCCCTGGTAATTGGACGTTGTGTCAGTGGTGCTGTCGATAACGGCTGCGTAATACAACGGTCGTTGGATGTTAAATTGCCATGTATCTCATATTATAGCCCTGTGTTATCCTCTAAACATCCTCTGGAAACCTTTTTACACCTTATTCTGCACAGAGGAGTGGTTTGACACGGAATTCATTGTGTTTCCATTTTAACTAGAGGGAATTAGGCACTGACATCCCCCCCAAAGGACAACACAAGCCGGGTGCTTTATTCCGTTCAGCTCTGAAAAATCACCCTCCTCTTCCAAATGGATACATAGCCCTCAATGCTTTTAAATTACAGCTGACTGTTTGTCTTCTCTTAGTTGTTTAAAATGGATTGATTTCTTTTTTTTTCCAAGCAAACCAATATATTATACTAAAAACCCCAAAGAAATTACCTTTAGGCCACTTTGAAAATCCAACCCCGAATATATCACGGCGATTCTTTGGGAGGGACCTTCTCTCTCTGAGATCCACTTTTCCATTTGCCTCTGAACAGTATCCATCTATCTCTACATTTCTCTCATGCATCAATGGAACAGCTCTTCCCTTAACAACCACTTCCAGCACCCCTCTGCAGCAGGGCTTGGGCTTGTCATTCATTAACAAATTAATCCTCTCTCCTGGACTGCTGGATTTCACTCCTGGCACCACTGACCAGATGCAGAGTGACAAGTGGAGTGAATGATGGCACCTCTCCTGCTCCTAATGTATGAGGTGCCCTTCAGTGAAAATGCTCCTTGGAGCAATGAAAGGCTCTCTCCCCACCCTGTGACAATGATCTGCTTTGACCAGGGGAGCTGGTGGGAGTTCTCTGTGCAGGACATGGGATGGGACATGGCAGGGGTGGGTTCACTGCTGCTGATGTGAGGGATCACCCATGAGGGACACATGTCTGCTCCATGCTCACCTCCCTTCCGGCTTATCAGGACACCCTAACCTTGCTCTTTGCTGAAATTTAAGACCAGGGGTTTTCCCCTCCATGGGCAGAGGATATGGATGACTTTCTACACCTTTTCAGGCCTTTCTTTATTTTAATACTCTGTTCTTCCTTGTCCAGGATGAATAACTGCAGATAATTCTTGCAGCTGAGGATTTCTGGGCCTCTAATTGCATTTGTTGCTTTGAACTATAACTCTTGCCCCATATCTTGTTTTTGAGGTGAAGTGCCCCTAACTGGAGAGGCCTTGAATGGTAAAGAGAACAATTTGGAGAACAGAAGGTTGTGTGGAGACCTCACAGCACCTCCCAGGATCTGAAGGGGCCTACAAGGAAGTGTGAGAGGGACTCTTCATCGGGACAAGGGGGAATGGCTTCAAACTGAAAGAGGGGAAATTTACATTAGATATTGGGAAGAAATTCTTCCCTGTGAGGGCTGGGAGGCCCTGGAACAGGTTGCCCAGAGAAGCTGTGGCTGCCCCTGGATCCCTGGAAGTGTCCCAGGCCAGGTTGGATGGGGCTTGGAGCAACCTGGGCTAGTGGAAGGTGTCCCTGCCCATGGCAGGGGGTGGAATGAGATGATCTTTAAGGTCCCTTCAAACCCAAACTATTCCATGATTCTACACTTATGTGACATTGAGCAGACTGAAGGCAGGCACTGCTTGTCCTTGGGAGGGATACAGCTCCTAGAATGTTTGGGAACAGCCTGGGCTGGTGATCTTGCTTGTGCCCACTGGATGTCCCAGACAGAGTCAGCAAACAGCACACAAACATTTAGAGTTTCATACCCGTGGGATGGATGTTTTTAGTATCCAGGTCAAGCCTTGCAAACCAGGAAAAATGCAACCAAAGCCCAGTGAAATGTCTCCTTCAACCTGAGCAGCAACTGCATTTTACTGACACGTAAAACAACGGCAGGAAAGGAACCCACCTGCTGTTTGCACCCCTGTAGATGAGGTGTCACTGCCTCCCTTCCAAACCAAAAGGGGTTTTTCCTCTGTGTTATATCTAGGGAATAAAACAGTGCACACAAACACAAAGAGAGAGAGAGAGAGAGAGAAACATCTGCCTTTGGGAGATGCAGCGCTCTGAGCTGGATGCTTTGGGCTGTGGAGAGTTGTGTCACTGTTAACTTCAAAAAGGAGAAGACTGGAGTATCCAGGTTAGGCTTGGGGATGGGAAATCCTCAGTGGCAGGAGCTTTCCCAGCTGAGATTTTGCTTTCCTAGCTGAGATTCTTCTTTTCTAGTTGAGATTCTTCTTTCCTAGCTGAGATTTTGCTTTCCTAGCTGAGATTCTGCTTTCCTAGCTGAGATTCTGCTGTTCTAGCTGAGATTCTGCTGTTCTAGCTAAGGTTTTGCAGTGTCTTTTCAGCCTGAGAGGAATTAAAGCTGAACACCAAGGTCTTTCAGGTAAAAGCTTTCTGAGCACAGATCCTGCACTGTTTCCCCTCTGCAACAGCATTCCCAGTTTTCCCATCTGCACAGCCTTGCACAGCAGCAAAGTGAGGAAGATGCTTCTGCTCTTCAAAGGGTCTTTTTTTCCCCTTGATTCAGTACTTTTAAGATGGTGGTTATAGTGTATCTCTATAGGCACCTTCTGCAAAGGGAGAGTTTGATATTCAAAGGAGCAAAGGTGCTTCCTCTCTCAGATTTAATGGTGTAGAAGGCATTGACCTTGGAAAATGGAGGGTGGAGGAAGGGTAAACAGTTTTTGGAAATTCCTCCCTAGTTGTTTTTCTACTCAGTCATTCAATCTTTTGAAGGTTAAAATATGAAAATCAGAAGAAAAAAAAATAAGGATCAGTATTAGAGGCAGTGAAGTCGAAATCTATCAAAAATCTGTCAAAATCTGTAATGTCAGAACTTTGATGTAATATAAAATATGTGAGATACCTTCAACCAACTTTTATAACAGAAAAAACAGTAATATCCCTGCTAGAAAAGCTGCAGATCATCTCTCACAGCTACTGTGAATGTTGTTTTGAGTGCCAAAAATGGTTGGGATATGAAGATTTTCTGAATTTTCCTGGACATGAACTTTTATCTTTAGAATCCCACTTAAATCTGGAGCTGGAAGGACTCCCAAGATGACCAAACCAAATGTCCTGCTTGGAGAAGTAAGAACTGAATTTTGCTTGTGCCAGCCCCAAGTCTCCATTAAAATGGGAGTATCAGCTAAAATATCAAACCATCCAGAACTTGCCAAACCAGAGGAAATGTTGTGATTTCCCTCATTTCCAGTGAATTTAGTTATGCACAGATTTCAGGAAAACAGAGGACACTTCCAAGGCCTTTCAACTTTGTTGTGAAATTCGTTCTACTCCTGCACCAAGTCCTGCTGTAACTCTGCAAATGGCACATTTGCTACCAGCCCACAGCCTTTCTGGTATCTCTGTTTATTCCTGGGAAGCTGGCAAAGCTCGTGGTGTTCCTGGAAAGACACTGTAGTTCCTGGAACATGTCGCGTGAGAAAAGTTCTTTAACAACAGGGTGATTCTGCAACATCCACAGGCAAACTGATGAACAGGCAGAGGGACTCTGTGCAAACATATTTGTTTGGTTTCCCTTCACTGTTCCTGGATTTGGAGCCTTTTTTTTTTTTTCTGTGGATGAGTTAATGTGCTGTAGCAAAGTGGTGCCTTGGGCTAATTACATTTCCCTGCAGAGAATGCCAGTCCCTGGAGCCTTCCCTCCTTCCTGCTCCCTGGGGAGGGTGCTCAGCTGGCAGGATCAAAACACTGCCTTCATTGATAGAATCAAGATGTCACAGCCATGCTGACACTACCCTTCCTGAGGTGATTATTCACATTATTAACTCACCCCAGTGGCTGGAAATGCTCTGGAGAGCTGTGAACAGATCTGGGGTTTGGTGAACAACCGTGGCTGGATTGTCTGGGCAGCAACTTATCTTCCAACTAATATCCTTATCAGAGGCACAGAATCCCAGAATAGCTCACAGAAGATGCTGATTTGGGAGGGACCCACAAGGATCATCCAGTCCAACCCTCAGTCCTGCACAGGCCCATCCCAAAGAGTCACCCCCTGTGCCCCAGAGGATCAACCAAACCCTCCTGGAGCTCTGGCAGCCTTGGAAAGTCTCTTGCCCATTTAAAATGCAGATATTGCCTCTAAACAGTCACATCACAGCCACATTTGAGCCATACTTGCTCAAAGTGGGTCTTCACTTCCATCCTTTCAGATGAGCTGTGGGAGACACCCCAGTGCAGCACAGCTATGAAAAAACAAGACCCTGCCAAGGCAAACTCTTTTTTGGCAGCAATGCCCTGGTTCACCCCATTGCACTGACCTCAGCTGAGTTATCCTGAACGTGTGCTGGTGTAACTGAGAGCAGAATTTGGCCCAGTGAGAGCAGGGCCTGGGCTGCCAAGGACATCCCTCAGCCAACGACTTTGCCGTGGGATTTCTCCCTGCTTGGGGGAGAGAGTCACACATAAGAATCAGCAATGAATCTCCTTATTCTTTAATCAAATTAGTGTCAAACAAATTGGGTTTTGGGCCCCCCCTTCCACGGTTTTCTCCCCCCCCCCCCCCACCTCTGCCTTTGTTTAATACGTCAAGGGCAGAAACAGGAGACCTGAAGAACAGAACATTTTAACTCCTCACCTCTTCACTCAGTTTTCCTTTCTTTCCCCCAAGGACAGTGTGTGGGACACCCTCCTCTTCATTTCTGTTTTACCTTCTCCTTTAGCTGTGGGAGGACAGACGCCCTTGGAAAGAATAAACAGGAAGGGCCAGCCCTGCCTCTGGTTTTTAACCACTGCTGTTCCTTGGAGTCAACACTCACAAATCCTGCCCCATGTCTGCACAACAAACCTTCACCCAGCAGGAACAGCCTGAGCTGAACACCCTCTGACCAGCTTGGCTGCAGACCAGGGGGAAAAGCCAAGGGATTTTGTTATGAGAATTTTAATTCAGCTTTCCTGGGACCAAACATGGGTGTCCTTTAGATCTGTGCTCCCAGTAAGGGGCTGTGAGAATTCATTATTCACCCTTAGCCTTCACTTCTCCATGACCCAAAACCCAACAAGGCAACAAATGGGCTGCCTTCCATTTGTCTGGACAGAGTACACTGAGCAAAGTGCTGCTGCTGAGTGGTGGGACCATCCACCACCCAGCCATGACTAGGGGTCATCCTCCTTGCTGCCAGGATGAGAATCACACTTTACAACCTGGCACCACTCAGATCTGGGCCCCAGAGGTACCAGGTGGGGAGGGCTCTTGAGTAAACACCAGCTTTATGACTCAAAAATGGTTCTGGTTTGCAAAGTTAGGGATGTTTTCTAGTGAATCTAGAGCAGGCTGATGGTCCTGGTGTAAATTTATGTCTCCAAGCCATTTCAAGCAGTAGCTATTTTGGATTTTCCTCCAAAAAAAAAGGTGGAGCCCTGTTGCACCAGGTGCCCTCAAACGAGCAGGAGGAGCTGGCTCCTGCTTTGATGTGTGTGCAATCCCTGCTGAGCAGGTCCTCACTTTGGAGGACTGGGTGACTCACCAGCAGCCTTGGGGGCATAGAATCATAGAATAGATTGGGTTGGAAAAGACCTCCAAGATCATCAAGTCCAACCCCTGATCCAACTCCAATTACTATATCATGGCACTAAGGGCCACGTCCAATCTCTTCTTAAAAACCTCCAGGGATGGTGAATCCACCACCTCTCTGGGTAGGCAGTTCTAATGCCTGATAACCCTCTCTGTAAAGAATTTCTTCCTAAAACCTGTCTTGCACCACCCCATGGCCATGTCTACCCACACAGCTGCCCTTCACAAGCCTCTGTCAGCTGGTCAAACCCTGTGGCCTTTGGAAACACAGGTAAGCAGCTGCAGGGACTGGAAATTTAGTGTGTCCCCACATCAGTTTTGGCTCCAATGGCAACGTGAATGCCCAGGAAACACAGAGCAGCTCCTGGATACCTTCAGAAGAGACACAGCTCAGAGAACCAGGTGAAATCAAACCTCTCTGGGCTTGACCAACTGTGTTGTATGTGCATGGTGGAAGACCCTGTTGTGCTGATGTGTGGTAACCAACTGTGTGAGCACCAGTTGTGTGGTGGGTGCAGAGGTGTTTCCAGAACAGCAGAGGGATGATGTTTTAGGTCTGTGCATCTCAGAGCAACCTAAAGCCGTGATCTAATACTGATCCTGAGGAGGAAAGTTACTGTGTCTGTGTCTGCTATTAACATTTAGAAGGTAATCTCTTTAACACCATAAATGCTAACTACTCTGGCATGCCCTTGACAGGTATAATTGTCTGTAGTCCTGTAAAAAATAACAGCCATCTGGCAGAAAGTGCTGGCTCTGTGAGAGGAAAAAGAAGACAGGCACCAGCAAGAGAGCAAAGCAAATCCCCCAGCACAGGTTACCTTGGGGCTATTTGATTGCCTGGCAATCTGCTCATGGCCCTCTTCTCAGCTGCTTCCAGTGTCATGGGAGGAGCATCTTGCCATTTTAGCCTTGCAGCCAGCACAGGCCCAACCTCAATTTATGACAGACAACACTTCTGCTTCACTGGAACTGACAAACATGATAAAAAGAGCTGGCCTGGTGAAGATCAAACCCATGGGCTCCATAAGAAACCTTGCTCAGTCTCTGAAAGAGGTGTATGGCCCTGCTAATAGTTTGCTGTATATCATCTGGTGCTTGCAAGGAATGACCTGCCTGTTCCTCAGTGTCTCTGGCTCTCCTCATCATTATAGCCCTTGTAAAAAATGGCATATGAAGTGTAAAGACCAACAATCCTGGCAGGGAAATGATCCTTGTTATTCACAGAACCACAGCACTACAGGCAGCTCCTCCTGGGGCATCTCTTGGCTTTAACCCTGATCCACAGAGCTCTGCCTTGGAGCAAAGAAAGAATCCAGTTCAGACAGGTTGTTTATTCACTGGCCTTTCTGATAAGACTGCTGAAAAAGCCTGTGGAAGCTGTGGATACTGGTAAAGCAGGAACATTTCCCAGCAGGAGCCAGACAAGGACTGGCTGTACAGTGAACTGGGATGAACATTGGCCTTTGCTGCAACCACCCCACCTGTGGAGGGAGGGCAGAAGGATGTGGAAGCAGGGAAAACCCCTGGACAACGTTGTTCCCAGGCTCTGACAGAAACCAGGAGCCCTGACAGCTCAGAAACAAACAGTTTTTATCCGAATTCCATGACACAAGATACCCAAACAAGTTCAAACCATCTTCCAAAAGTCATTCACACTTAATGACCCTCTCTGAACTTCCCAGAGGTTATGGTCAGATTTCCACTGTGGCAGTGGAGCAAAATCTGTCTCCAAACTGTGAGAGAAGAAATCTGAACTTTTGCATAAACTAGAGCTGTATCCACAGCTTGATCTTGTCTTTGCTCGTGATTTTACTTTGCAGTTTTAAAGCAGTGCTGAGTTCCTCCATCCCAGTGGTGCTGCACTGACTTCCCTTCACCTCCTGGTCCAATTTTGGGGCAAAGATGTATTTTCAGATTTACCTGAAATCTCCCTGTGGCTTTTTTTATTACCCCCCAAGGAAACAGAAGACGATGGTCTCTGTTACAGCAAAGTCTCCTGAGTGTGGCTTGACTGCAGTTAATGGTAACAACAACCACCAGAGCAATACAGAAGAATTTAGGGAGGAAAAGGGCACATTTCACTCCTTGCTCTCAGAAAAGTTGTCCTTAACCTCTGGATGAGCACACATGAGCTGCAGATCGAAGCCATCTGCTGCCAGACAGCTGGATGCATATGGCTGAGTGGTCACCCACGACCTTCAAACAAAGCCCCACCAAAGACCAGGTGCTGCAGCCCATCACTGCCTAATTCCTGCCCTTGTGAAGGGAAAATCTGAAATCTCTCTGAGTTGAAGGCACTTCAGCAAACACACCACAGCCAATGCCACGATGCCACCCCAGTGGGCCAGGCTTTATGGCCACCTCACTCACAAGACCTATCCTACGAAATTGTATTTATTTTATGGATGCCAACTCACTGCCAGGATCTGAGAATCATTTTGTAAATGGCATCTGACTTAATTTTATTTCTTTTTAATCTGTAGTCTAGTTGTTCAGGACTAAGGCTGTCACATGAAGCAGTTAAAGAGCTCAACCCTCCTCCAACCTGCCAGCAGAGAGGTGTTGGGACAGTGATCCAGTGTCTCACACTGAACATCTCACAGCAGGATTTTCTCCAAAGGATTCATATTTAGCCCTTTGCTTCTCCCTAAATTGCTTTTCCTGACCCCATTTAAAAGTGTCTTGAAGGACACTGACACTCGCTTTTCAGGTTTTCATCTAATCCTTCTCCCATTTTGCATAAATCAGGAGTAACTGCACTGAAGTCCCTTTCTTGCACAAGCATTAGCAAAACTGCTACAACCACCAAGATTTATTTCAAACACTGGCTTCAGTCCTAGCAATAAGTAGCTTCAAGCACAGCAATTGCTCCTCACTTAAAGGACCACGACATGGTGTTTGTTCCTCTGTGTCTTCCTGTGTGTCTGCTGAAGGCTGGGCTCACTCTGCAGCCTCCCTGGGGCTCTGTCCCTCTCCCTGCCCCCTGTATTATAATTTATTAATTAATACTATGCCATAATCCCTGAGAAAGCTGCTCCTGGGTGCCTGAAATGGGCTGGTGGGATCCAGGGGGATGAGCAGGCAGAGCCACAACAGCCTCCACAGCAGCTCAGGGGCACAGCACAGAGTGTCAGAGACACACAGCCAAGTGTGGTTTGGGTTTGGGCAATGTTGGCTTCCAGGGATTCATCCAACCACAGCTCCATGACATGGTTTTCATTGTGTGCTACCAGCTCTTGCCTGCCTTGCTGTCCTGAGCACTGCCAAAGTCCATTGCTGAAAAGGATTTGTTTTAAACATGCTGCTGATGTCAGAATGCTTTGTTGAGCTTCTTCCCTTTCACCTGCTCCCTATCTAAGGATATATGTCCCTAATTTTATACATCTCTCCTGTCCCCATCACTGGCTGCTAGATCAGGCCCTTCATCTTGCTTTATTAGATGAAGGGTAAAATGAGGAACTGCAGAGCCAAATGCAGCCCTTAATTTAACTCTTTTAAAATCCATGCTGTTACCATAGATTGATTCAGGCCATCACTTTACAGCCCAGAAGAACTGGGAGATACCAAATGGCCATTATCTGTTGGCAGTACTGGGAATAGCTTCAGATCCACATCCATCCTCCCCATAGCAGTATCCTGATGCTACCTGCAGTGCCTCTTATCCTCCATTGGCATCATCCAGCCTTTGGACTCCACAACACACATCTCTTAGTGAGGGGCCCTCCTTGTCTGACTGACAGTCTGCCTGTGCATCCCACTAGTTCCCTTCAATGCAGACACAATCTATAGCATTTTGTAAATCAGTCCCCTGGGTTACTATTAACTCCAGAATGACTCCAAAAAGTCATGTAGGCCTGGTAACACTGATGATATCACGGGGTCATTAAGGTTGGAAAAGATCTCTAAGATCATCGAGTCCAACTGTTAACCCAGCACAGACAAGTCCACCACTAAATCCTGTCCCCAGGTGCCTCATCCACATGTTTTTTTCACACTTCCAGGGATGGTGATTCCATCATTTCCCTGGGCAGCCTGTTGCAATGCCTGACCATGCTTCCAGTGAAGACATTTTATGTGAAATATGTGTGCTGTTGAATTTTGAAATATCCTGCACAGGCAGGTAACTCCTACCCTGCCAACACAGAGTTGTGCACGCAGCTCATTCCAGTTATGTCTTGGCATTCACAGGCCAAGCATTCACAGGATCAACTCACCACTGGCCTGTGTGCTGGGCTGTGCTGCCACCACTGCAGAGGTGAGACAGGACAGATGGAATGCACTGGGAAATCAGGAGGGCAAGATTTTATACTGTCTTTCATGGAATCACAGACTGGTTTGGGTTGGAAGGGACCTTAAAGCTCATTTTGTTCCACCCTCTGCCATGGGCAGGGGCACCTTCCACTAGCCCAGGTTGCTCCAAGCTCTGTGCATCCTGGCCTTGGACACATCCAGGGATGAGGAGTTACACTTGCCCTGTAGTAAAGCAAAGGCTAATGGTGGTGCAAAGAAAAAGAGAAACAGCAGAGCAAACCAGGCAACATGATCTCTCATAGATATTCAAGATATCTGTGTAGACATAACTACACACATCCTATCCCATCCCATCCTATCCTATCCCATCCCATCCCATCCCATCCCATCCCATCCCATCCCATCCTATCCTACCATTATCCTATCCTATCCCATCCTATGCTATTTTATCCTATCCTATCTTATCCTTTCCTATCCTATCCCATCCTATCCTATCCTATCCCATCCCATCCTATCATTATCCTATCCTCTCTCTAGTTAGGGGTTCAGCATCTTATGGAAATGGGTTTGATGAACTTCCACATCTCTTCCTGGTATTTGTCCCCCTTAAATCCCCCCACCCCAGAAACTGGCTGGAGGAGGTGCTGGGAGGGCTGGGGTGGGAGCATATTGTGCTGGCACAGGCTGGGGGGGCCTGAACCACGCTGTGGGGCAGATTTGGGGTGCATTGGCCAAGCTCTGTGGGGATCAAGGCCAGGCTCTGCCAGGCAGGGGTGAGGTGTACCTGGCTCTCTGCCTGCACTCTCCCCAGCCCTGCCAGTTTAATGAACACCAGCTTCACACAAAGTGTGAATAGCAAAAGGAGGGGGGAAATGCACTTGGGATAGAGAAACGTGTGACAAAAGCTGCACATATTTTCATCAGCCAAAGGCCAGGACATAATAATAATCACTTTCCCAGCCCGGAGCAGAAGAACAAGACCAAGGGTTTCTTTTCAGAGGAGCTGAGACAATAGTGACAAAGGGCCACACAAGGTCAGTGACACTTCAGCAGCTCATGTCAGCTGAGGAGCTGGTCCTGATCTGTCATCTCCCTGCTGCTCAGTGACAACGGAGACCACGAGGCACAATCCACCTCTGTGTCACCGAGCTGCACCGACCTCCCCGTGCTCAGCGGGGCCGCAGAGCGAAGGAGAGGGGGCTCTGCTGCATTCAGGGGGGCTGCTGCTCTCCCTCCGATCGGGGATTGTCACATCCCTCCCCCCCACACCCCTGCGCCTTCATCAGCCCCTTCAGCTCATTTGCATGGCTGGGAATGGAGAGTTGCTGACTGTCGACAATGTCCTGAGAAGTGCCCGGAGTTGGAATGCAAATCTTCTGTCGTTCAGCGATGCTTGACAGATACTTTTACAGCCCTGTTCCAAAAAACCCCTAAACACTAAGTAGTAACTCTTGAAAGAAGTGGCAGCTCTTTCCTATTTGGGGTCCCTGCCAGGTGTGCAGCAACAACCATATATCCTTGCTAAGCCACTGCTGGCTTTGATCCTGGAGCTTGATGCTCCCACTGCTCCTTCCAGCGCCGAGGTTTGTGTCCTAACGGGACACATCCCCACTGCCACCTGGGCACAGGAGAGGATGGAAAAGCTGCAGGGGTGTTTCACAGGGTGTCTCACCCCTTGTTGGGTGTATCAGAGGTGAGTTTTGCCATTTCTTCCTTCTTACAAGGCTGGTCAAGAAGAAAGGGTGGTAATTATAGATCTCTGCCCAGGATCCTGTGAATAGTATGAAGCTAAAGGTACAACCAGCCAACAGTTCACCCCTCAACTGTCTTAAACATACACTGAGCTCCTATGCAAGAAAATGAAGGTATTAACAATAGTTTGCTTTCAGCCTTCAGCACTGGTTCTTTGGTGGGACAGAACAACACATTTCCAGACAAGCAAAGGGGCTGGTGAAGTTCTCCAGAGCAGCACAGGGTCAGAGGAAGGCTGTGGGTTTGCCCCAGCTGCATTTTTTGTGGGTTTCAGAGCTGGGACAAAGCCACAGTTAGTCAGGGTCTGAGCCTCACATGGTTTGGTTCATTATTGGTAAAACACATGAAGAGTGACTGGGAGAAGACCCTTCCCAATCCCAGTGTCAGGGGCTCAGGAGGGGCAAAACAGATCAGGGTTCAACTTCCACATCAGGCTGCAGTAGCTGAAGCAGCCACACACCTGAGCTGAACTTCTCTTCCTGTATTTGGGCAACCTCCTTTCTTACAGCTCTTTAACTGCCTTTCCTCAGAAACTCATGGCCAGAGCTTCCAGCTGGACAGAGTGGTGGGATGGACAGGAGGAACATGGGCCAGGCAGGAGTCACACCACCAGCAGAGGCAGTGGAGCAGCAGATGGGCAAAGGTCCTCTGCACTTACCTGCTAGACTTAGAGGCCCCAAACTTACAGAGGACTGTTGTCATTAGCATCAAGCCTTGTGCCTGCCTGGGAGATGAGGGTGAGCTGGGATGTGGGGCTGTGCAGCCCAGGGCAGCCTCTCCTTTGAGCAGCCAGACATGGATCCCACCTGAGCCACTCTTATACCCCTCCCTGCAGAGCCCTTACTCATGGAAGTGTCTCAGGTGCTTTGACTTCTCTTTGCAAGTAAAGTCATGCTGCCATTTTCCAAAACAGCAAAACTGGAGGTTTCATCCCCCCCTGTCCTTCCAGCCTTGCAGCCCTCAATTCCTCCCAGAAACTGGTGGTTCATACTGTAATTCCAAGGATGAAAGCACCCAGCCTTTGTGCTCCCCATCACAGCAACTTCCCAAAGTGTCTGCCAGCAAAAGAAACACTTAATGCTTGCAGTGGGAAGGAACTGTTTATACCCCATTCTGGTGCTGGGTTTCTCTGGGGTGAGAGACAGCTCTGGGCAACAGGGGATTAGGGGGTCCATTGTATCCTTTTCTGATGTTGCCCACCATTCCCTGCCATTTGCATACATCCCACACTCAAGATCCAGGGGCATGGAAACTGCCACCCCACCTGCTCCCAGGGCTGGGCATCACCGGACCAGGAGCTGCTTTGAGCAGATTTTGGGGGGGGAAGACTGTGCATGGGGAGGTGGGTCTGAGTGTGTGTCTGCGTGGGGAAGGCAGGGCAGAGGGGGAGGAGGGAGAGAAACAAGAGTAAACATGAATTGGGAGGATTTTCAAAGCCGGCAGAGGGCCTGGAAAAGGACAGGCTTTGAATTCTGCATGTTCTTTTAACTCGGCCTCTGATTTGAAGAGGCCCCCGAAAGCCTGGTAAGCCTCATTGAACTTGAAAAGCTACAAGCTTCCTTTCTTCCCCATTTGCTTTGTCTTCTCTTATCTCATTCATGTGAGACATTGCTCCCACCCCGGCCCTTGCCGCAGAGAGGAGTCAGCCAGAGCCCCCAGCGCCGGGAGAGGCAACACTATCACATCACATCCCTGCCAGAAATCCCCTGCACAACGGGCAGGAATTGTGAGGGAGGTGCTGCAGCCACCCGGGCTCAGCCTCGGAGAGGGGCTGATCAGGAGGGACTGGGGCTCTCCCCACACAGACCTGGTACCAAAGGAGGCTGCTAAAAAACAGGCTGTGAACCCCCCTCTGAGCCCTTCTGCAGAGAGCAGGGTTTGGGTTTGGTTTGCAGGGGACACTTGGCAAGCTGCAGTGCCTGCGGTTCCCCCACGTGCCCAAAGCTCTTTGGGAGCAGGCAAACCTTCCCTGGAGATCCCAGATGCCTCCCCAGTGCTGATGCAGACTCCAGAGGGTACAGTCACAAATATTCCCAAGGATAACAGCACCAAAGTGGGAAGGGAATTGCACACTCACACCCTTTCTGTGGCTCTCCTATGGGGTTTTGCACAACTTTGCCTACTGCCACAATATCCCTTTTCCCACTTTGCTGAAGGGTGAAGGCTCCAGGCACTATTTACTGCACTCTTTGCAACCTGTGCTGTGTGCTGAACTGGGCAAACCCAGGCCCCAGGAATGACTCCACTGCATGTGCCTAAATGCATGACAGGATTTATCAAGACCAGATCAAGGGACTAATTGCTACCTTCAATGAGGACAAAGGTGCACCCGCTGCTTAATGCTGCTTAATCTCACTGGGAAGGGGAGATAAAGCCCCCAGGTGTCCCAACACACCTCAGGGAGATTATTACACTGCCACTTATAAAGAATCACCCCCATCCACCTCGTCCCTCAGTTCTGGCTCTTCACAGCAGCCATATCTTCCTTTGCAAGCTGCAAATAAGCCAAGAAGTTAGAGCCAGGTGGGCCTTTTCTGATGAATATTGCACTAAAAGGCAGCTTCCTGAAGCACTTCTCCCACCCTGTGAGTGGGGAGAGGGTGAGGGTTTGGAGCCTCTCGATAAACAAGTACAACCTCAGATATAATGAGAAAACCTTTTGTGACATAAGGACCTCTGCATGTCAAGTAAATTCATTATAAAGCAGCTTGAATGGCAATCTGACGGCCTGCAAGTGTCTAATGCAATTACCCTGAGCTGGGGGAGCCTGTACAGCTGTGCTTCCCTGCTCATAAAATAGAGCCAAAGGAGCAAAAAGGGGATGACAAGAAACTGGGGGCTTTCCACCAGGCACAGCAAAGCCCAGTGGAGTTCGAGGGTTCATGAAACTCTTTGATTTTGGAGTTCACAGGGTTCACAACATGGGCAGAGCTCACGGGCTTTTTCTTGGAGGTCTAAACCCGTGGGGTTTTCTCCTGCCCCTCGTTTCTCACCTTCCACGGGGAGATCTCCCATTAAACACACAGAAGGGGACTGCAAACCCCGCTCTGAGCATAAAAATGATGGACAGCTCAGGTAAATTTGGTAGACTTACCCCAATAACTGTGTGTTGTCTCACCTGAGCAGCAGTGCAGGGTCCCTTCCCCCTGCCCTGCCATGGCAGCACTGCCTGAGCCATGGGATAACCACACACAGGACATAGGAGTTGGCCAAAGACAGGAGAGGAGAGATGCCCTGGAAGCCCTATAACATACACACATACAGAGCATCCCATATTATTCTATATAAACACAGGCCCAACCTAAAGCAAGATCTCTTTCAACAGATGGCTGGAAAATGAACAAGAAAATCCCATCCATGTCCACCCCCCCAGTACCTTTGTTGCGTCTTTATTCCACCCCTGGCCGAACTAGGAGAAAAATGTGGGTGGTTTTGCTGTGTGAACACCAGTTTAACCCTAATCCCACCTCAATTATTGTAGTGGGGTGCCTGAGTCAGCACAGCAGCCATACCAAGGTTCTTTTCTGGTCAAGAGAGGGATTGTTGTCCACCTTGACAGGAATTCTGAGGGTTTCTACCTGCCCAAGCCCTGGTGAGGTGAGTTAACCTCGTGTCTCTTCTCCTCCACTGGAAGGGTTGCCTGTCCTCAGCCCCTCTCAGTGAACCAGGGCCTTGAAGACCTTCCCAGGGCAGGTTTTCCCGTCGTACTGGCACATTCACACCTCTAAACATGAGCCAACCAAAGAGCCCCAAGGCCTGGGGACCTGTGCTGGGGACTTCAGCTGAAACCTTTCACTTCAGCTTTTACCTTCAACCTTTTCCCAAACGACATGAGGTGGCCTGAACACGATTTTCTGAGCTGGGAAGAGCAGCTTCTGCACAGAATATTAACCCCTTCTTCCCATGCTGGATGAGCCCTGTGAGACCTGCACGTTCCTCCCTCTCAGCTCTGTTACAGCACTTGGTGCATCCAGCCCTGTGGGGTGTTTTTCCTTGGGAGGAAAACTGCACAGGAAAAGGGTATTTCTCCCATTCCCTGTAATAACACCAAGCAGCAGGATGAAAAAATGAAACTCAAATTATCTTCAGAGAGTTCCCTGTTAGGACATCTCACATCAGTAGCAAATGCTTGAAGAGAGGCAGAGTTAAAAGCAGGCACTGGCATTAAATTTTCAAAGATTTTGATTTTTCATTAATTAACTTGAAAAAGGTGGCACTATGTTTTCTGTTTACACCCAGCTATTTGTGCTGCGTGTTGGGTTAGATGACAACTAAAGTTATGGCAAAAATTTAGGCCTCGTCCAACTTAACAAAAAAATTCCAAATGAAAGAATAAATTTCATTTCAGCTGTGGATGAATTAATTGTGTTTGGCTCTGAAGGGTTGTCTGTCTTCATTATTTTAGTTTAGGTTGGATTAGATTAAATTAGATTAGATTGATGGATGGGGGGAGGAATGGAAGGACAATACATTCCCTTTTTAGGAGTAATATACAAAATAATTGGAGTCAGAGGAATTTCACAGTATTAATCTGAATAAAGTCAGGTGACCACTGTGGACTCTTTAACCTTGAAATAGTTAGAGGCTCATTTGAAGACACATATAATTACTTCTGAACTCCATGTACTCCTTCACACTGTTCCTATAGCACAAAATCCTTCTTACTGAAAGATGTCCTAGTGGATCTCTCCCTGGAAACTTCAAAGATGTTCAAACTAGCAGGTATTTGGCAGCAAAAACCTCCTTGGCTCAGGACATATCATTACTTTACAGCCCTACTTTTTTTTTTTTTTTACTATGCCTAAGTTTCAAACGATTTTTTGCTAACTCAGAAATACACATGTCTGTTCCAGCACAGAAGGAAAAAGGATTCTCTGCAGTGAGACAACACCTAGAAGGCAATTCTGAGCTCCAGCAAGTAGTTTTCCAGCTCTCCAGAACAAAGCAGTTGACTTGGCTTGGAAACCCGGCCAAGTAAAATCTCAGAATTCCATTCAGTTGACTACAATTGGGAGTTTATGAAAGAAAATCCAGTCCTCTACCAAAAGTGGGCAGTTTAGAAGCAGGAAACACCAGCTGGGACTTCAAAGCTTTGATATTTATTTCTTATTTTTTCGCACTGTGCAGGCTAGAAAGGTCTCCCTCTGCCCAGGCTCATCTGAAAGGCTATCTGCAATTCAAAAGGTGCTGAAAATGTAGTCCAAACCTGAATTATCAACACAGGCTCAGCTTCATGAGCCTTTTATCTGATATTTAATCACCTCTGAACATCAACAAATCCGTGCTGCTGAATGAGGAATGGTGTAACTAGTCCCAAGGCAGCCTAACCCCGGGGTTTTTGCCAAGCAGGGTTTGTTCAGCCCATCCTTTGCAAATGCTGAGCTATTTTCTGTCCCAGTTCAGCTGTTCCCTTTGTTAACCACTTCCTTGGGTAGATACAGCCATGGCCCTTCTCTGCTGTGAGCCAGCAATTCCATCAATTCATTAGAGCTGAGCTTTTCCTACCCTTCACCATCCAAATACTCTCAGTCTCTCCTTCACTGAACCCTGCTCTGGAGCCAGAAGATGAGATGGTGTAAAACTCCATTTATTTGCCCTGGAAAAGTTTGGTTGTTGGGGTTTTTTTTTAATGATTATTAAAAAGACATTTTCTTCACAAGGCAATAACCCCACTTGTACTTGCAGAGGTTGTGAACAGGGTCCTGGGCACAACTGAAAGCTCAGGATGCCTGAAGCCAAAGCAGACACTCATCCACAGGCAGTGCTGGTGCTGCCTGGGAATGGGCAAGGCAGGGATGGATGATATGCAGGGCTGAGGTACCACCCTGGGTGGATCCAAACCCACCACCACCCACTCCAGTTGCTCAGTTGTGCTGGTTTAAAGGCAAACCAGCAGGGGAAATGAACCCAACTCAAAAGAGAGATTATAAGTCAGAATAACAATTTAATAAAATAATACAATAAATACAATAATACAGACAAACAATCGGTTTTAACCCACAAAACCAAATGTATAACCCAGCACCCTGGGGCATGAACAGAGTGGTGATCTTTGGGCCCCCTGAGTCCAAAGGAAAAGGAGAGGGGAAAAACCTGTTGGTGAGAGTGCTGGTGCAGTCTGGTCAAGAGTGGTGGTCTCAGTCTGGTTGAAAGTGGTGGTCACAGTCCTTCCCTGGATCCCACGAGTGGTTAAAAAAGTCCCAAGACTCCAAGATTATGTATCCTCAGGTTCAGGCAGGAATGCCCAGCACCTCCCTCAGGGCAGGGAGTTCCACACTGGGTGTGAGGACAGGAGCACCCTCCTGTCTCCCAGGCCTCAACACCCAGTTTATGTCCTGAGGAGTCAGGGTGCTCTGGACAGAGGGTGTAAATGGTCTGTTGATAACAGTTTCTGGGCAATGGCATGGAAGGCTGTAGAATACACAGTTTTGGGTTACACCCATCCAGTGATGAACTGGTCCCAGCTGTTCTAACTACAACTCAGTGAACACCACAGGCTGAGATCCTGTGTCCTTCTCATCACCCAGCACATCCCAGGACATGTTGCCTCCCAGCAGAGAGTGAGTTTTCCTCCAGAAGGAAATGCTGTGTGGGCACCAGGGTAAACCAGCACCTACACACACCCCACAGCTCTGCAGTCCATCCCTCCTGCTGGCACCACTTGGCTCCTCTCACTTCTCCCACTCAAAGCTGTGCCTGAAAAACCTGGAGTCTGGTCCAGACAACACTTCCTTAAGTCTGTGAGTCACACTGAGCAAGGACTTCTCCAAGGCTTGTTTGTGTCAGGACTCTCTGCTTGACAGAGAGTAAAATCCTGCAGCTTCAGGGTGATTCCTGCCTGGCAGATGGAGGGAAATGCAGCAAGAATGGACCTTAATTAAGATGTTGTGTCTACTGTAAGTGAAGCAATCTGCAAAAGTAGCCGTGTAGCACGTGTGTGTGATTTTATCACACTTGGGTTTGCCACTGTCTTTTCCAAGGCTAATGATTAAAAAGATCAATTCCTTGGTTTCTACAGGGGGAGGATGGATGGCTTGAGGGGAAATACTGATATTATGACTCAAATACCAAGCTGTCTGTGGAGTCATACGACTCGTTACAATGCAGAAACAAAATCTATACTTTTTATTTTAATGGGATTCCTGAGAATTGCACAATATTTGGTGGTCGTGAGGAAAGAAGGAGTTTCAGTGGATAAAGCACCACTTAGGGTTTGTTTTCCCAGTGCCCAAAACTATGTCTTCAATATGATACAATTGCATTCAAAAACCATCCCTGCCCCTAGGAGATGCATTATCCTGGAAACCCATCAGCACAGTTCAACTGAGTTCTTTTCCATACCTGGAATCACAGAATCTCAGAATCATTAAGGCTGGAAAAGACCTCCTAGCCCGTGGAGTCCCCCCTGTGCCTGATGCCCACCTTACCCCCCAGCCCAGAGCACTGAGTGCCATGACCAGACCTTCCTTGGACACCTCCAGGGGTGGGGACTCCAACTCAAGCTGCAGTTGAAGCTCTCACAACCAGGAACATCACTACTGTGCAAACGAAGAGAGGAACCCTCCATTGCTCCTGCCATCACACTGCAGGTCCATTGGAAGGCCTTGGCATGACCTGAAGAGCTCCCTGGCTCCCATCCTGTCCTTCCCTTGCTTTCCACTGATGGGCCAAGGAAAGACCTTGGAGTCATAACTTGGTACAGGGGGGTCACCACCTGCTGCTGATCTCAGCTTGACTTAAACACCAGCCTAAAATCAAACCCTTCATCCCTGCTTCACTTGCAGACATGACCAAAATGCACAAGGGGTGCCTGCTCATGGTCTGGACAAAGAGAGCACCTGAAGGAGGTTCTGGTTCTGCCTCAAACCCTGCAGAGCTGTTGATTTCTAGGCACCTGATTTGCCTTAGAAAAACTCCTCTTTCTCACTTGTCTACCAAATTTACCATCCCAGCCCTAGAGGGGGACCAATGTATCCTTGATGCACACATTTGACCCAGGCTGTGGGTGCTGAAGCAGATTTTGAGCAGAAATCTCTCTATTTTTTAAAGAAGGTTTGAATTTCCTGTCCTGCATACTTTAACCAGGCCTCCTCTGCTTCCCACTAACCTCAAAACATGAGCAATGGTGTCTACCCTGATGTGGGAAGAAGGGCATAATGAATCTGCTCTTCTTGGTTACATCTATATCAAGAAAATAAATAGTACTTTTGGCTCAGGGTGGTCCTCCCTGTGCCACTGCATGTGTGTGCCTTAGCAAGGTGTTGACTCACGAAAATAAACCATCTCCAGGGCCCTGTCCAGGCATGAGAAAGGGACCAGCAGATGCCAGGGATTGCTTGCAGGCTGTTGCAGGAAGGGAGCTGAGCTGTGCCAGGATACTCCAAGATATAGAATGAGCCTTGTCCTGTTTAATTTATGGATATAAGTCATTATAGATACAATTATTGAGCCCTAAGTCCATCCTTTGGCATGCAGGGGGGGGTGATGGAGGGTTTTCAGTTTAGATTTTCCCCTTCACAGCTGGAGAAGAAAGGAATAAACTCCCTCCCTCTTCCCTCTCCCTTTAGCAGCCAAGAAGATGCTCATCATCCCTGATCCTTCTCCTCCCCAGCCTGAAATGGGAATGACACTGTTTCACTCCATGTCTCTCCTGCTCTCTTTTCCTTTCTGTGACAATTTTGCATCTGGCTCAAAAGCCCCTTTGAGCATGCAGGGAACACATGCCAGCAAAACAAAATATCTCCTTCTTTTCAAAGAAATCATTTTGCTGGCCCTGCTCTGCTGTTCTCACACCACCACGAGCTCCAGACTCTTCTATTTATTAACACGGCGAAAAAGCTGGAGAAAAATTGGCAGCCAGGAGCCCTGTCATGTGGCAGAGAGGGAGGAGAATGTCATGGAGCTGAGCACCTCATAAACACGGGGGGGTGATGGGGAGGAGGGAGGCAGCCAGGAGAAGTCACTCCTGGAACACCTTCCCCCTGCTCCGTGAGCCTCAGCACCTCCAGCAGCACTTGCTTTGCCTTTTCAGCCTTGCAAATTCCCTTTTTCCAGAACACGAGGCTGTTCTGAATAGGAAGACTTGGTTTTAATCAAATTATTAATCCTCTGATTAAGTGCTTCATCCTTTGGGGTCCAAAGCAGGGAAACCTAAAGGGGGTTCTGAACACCAAACATTGACACGTCTCTGTTCTGGCAGGCAGGCTCTCTGGAGGCTTTGAAAAGCTGTTGCTGATGTGTCTATCTTACCACTAGTTATTTCTGGAAGTCCAGCACGTACATAAAACATTGCTCTGTGTATCAATTAACCCTGATGGTGCATACCATACCTAATAGGAAACCACACAGGAAATGAAAAGTTAAGCCTCCTACCCGCCCCGAGCCCATGGAACCACCACTAACACAGCCACCACAGCCCACAGAGACCCCAGAGCAGCTTGAACCTGCTTATAGAGGGGCTTCAACACCTCCTGCCCCCTCCCCAGGGCACAGTTTGCCAGAGCTGTGTGGTCTGCAGTGGCAGAGAACAAGGTCTGTGCTGCCCAGGGACTGAGCTTTGTGGGGCTGGGTTTGAAAGGGAGGTGGCAGGTGACACATGGCATCTGGGGGAGGGGGGGGGTGATTGGCTCTGTTTTTTATATAAAATAATTCCATTTTATGTTAAAAAAGGCAAACTTAATTGTATTTGTATGTTCAGGTAGACACACAAACACACACGTGCACGTAGAGATGGGAATCATGAAGGGCAACATCTTCAAGCTGGAAATATTCAAAGTAGAAGGTAATTCTGCTCAAGCAGGAAGGGAAACTGGCTCATCCCATGGATTCAGTCCATACCTACAGCCCCATTTACAACAGAGTAGGGCCAGTTATGACTACTGAGAATTTTACCTTATACAAGGACCTGTGCTGGGGGTTTCCTCCAGGAAATCCCTGCTGAGGGGACAAACCCTCCTGTTCCCAGGCATGTGGAGCCAGGCCATGTGTGCCCACCAGCAGGAGGGGAGGCAGTGATCCCATCTGTGTCTTTTCCTCCAAGGAGAGACCTTTGCTTCTCCAAAGGACAGCAAGTGCTGCTCACTCTCATCTGCTCGACACCCACACCATGCCCAGCAGGAGGGGAATCCTGGCTTTCCCTTTTGGGCTGGGACCTGGATTCAGCCCCTCCTCAGCCCCAGGTTCCCTCCTCAATAACAGCTGAGGTGCAACGTGTCTGAAATCACCTGCTGGGGACCAACTTCCACCCAAACTTTGGGGACATAAACCATCAACTAGATTCCTGTTTGTCCTCAAGATTATAAAACACCCCTTCTCACCTCTGGTCTGCTCTCCTGCAAGATCCTGGGCATAGGGACTGGCTCCTCTCTTTTTTTTACCCACCCCAAACCCTTGTCTCAACTGGAGTCAACTGGGAAGACCAAAGCTCTGATAGGGAAAAGTGAACTCCTCTGCTCTGGGAGGCTGCAAAGCCAACTTATCCTTCATGGACTTTACACATTCCTTCCTAAAATCAGGCAGAGATTTATCAATATCTCACCAGGATGAAAAAAAAACACCCAAAACAAAATTCAGGTGCCGAAGCAAGCCATTTCCTGTAAGGGAAACAACTGTTTTTACAGGTATAAGTGAGGCCAGATTTTCTACAGATGCGGGGAAATTCTTCATTTTGCGAGTTGGAATTGGTTTTTTTTTCTTTTCAAGTGGGAAGGCAGGGGGGGAGTGGAGGAGGCAGGAAATGTAAAAGATTTTGGAAACATGAAATGAATAGGTCAAGACACGTCATTTTGCTGAACCAAAGCAGGAGGCAACAGCTTGAAATTGAAATTAAATAGACCACCTGCAAGAAAAGGAGAGGAAGGGGAGATGGGGAAGAGGGGAGGGAGGGTCAGTGCTGGCATGAATATAAACCACACATTTTTTAAAAGCATCCGTCAGTGAATTATTAAAGATGCTGTGCTGCTCGTTTCAGGTTTGGACATCTTGGCAGTTGTGATGGGAAATGTGCCAAGGCACATGAGCACGGTTTGAATACTTATTTTTTGAATTCCTGGCAGGCACCTTTCCCTTAAAACACCAGCTCTGGTGAGTGGTTGGAGGCAAAGTGCTCTCTCTAGGACCGGAAAAGATCTCTGCTCCCACCCCCCAGGCGTGCAGTGAAGCGCTGGACGTGACAGGGGTGTTTATTGGAAGCACTGTAGACTCTTCTCCCCACTCTCCACTTCAGCCTGTCCAAATCATCATTGTAAAATTCACCTTCCTCCCCCAGGCACACTCACAGGCACTGCTGCCCTCTTGGTTGGATCCTCTGAGCACTGGGAGCTTCTCCTCCCCACCTCGTGCCGCCCACCTCTCCCAACCCACATCCCATCAATCCTTTCTCCCTTGGGCTTTCTCAGCATCCATCTCTCCCAGGGCTCGGGAGCATCTCCCTGGGGGTGTCTCGTTATCCCACAGCAGCACTGTGCTAATTCCTGTCCTCCCCTGGCCACAGCCAATAAATCCTGCAGCTCCCAGTAGGCCCAGAGCTCCTGCTGGAAAGCTGAGGCGCATCCCTGGTGGCCTTGGCACTCCTGCCTATCTGTCTAGACCATTTGAACCCTGGTGCCTAAGGCTCCACACGCTGCTGTAAATCTCATTTGAGCAAAAACCCCCTCCCTCCTCCATCAACAACCCCCTCCCTCCTCCATCCACAACCCCCTCCCTCTTCCCTCGATGTTTTGAAGCGGGGAACAAGGCAAAGTGAAGCTTGGTGGAGGGTAAATTTGATCCTTCCCTGTGACAAAGCGAGGGAAACCACAGATCCTGGCTTGGGAACGGCTCGGAGCAGGGAGGAGAAAATTACAGAACAAATCCAGGCAATTGCCAGAATATTTGTAAATAAAATAATAAGCAGCGAAGTGAAATAAGCTGACACGAGAAATGTGCATGTTGATTAAAACAGCCCTGGAGAGCATTAAATGACAAAGTCACTGTTGATGCCAACAAAACCCCAACCGTAGCCCTGATGCATATTCATGGCATCTGAACAACGTCCTAACGAGGGGCTGTGCTTGGGAACAGCTCACATGGAGCCAGGGGGAGACTGCTCGGTGCCTGACAAATTTGGGAAGGCTACAGGCGTTGAAATCTCTCTTTGTTACTTAACAAACATGGAAGTAAGGGAATGCCATACCTCTTGTTATGGAAATAGCACACAGTGCTGAGGATATATGATAAGTCTAGGAGAGAATTACAAACATTCAGGCCTGATCCCTTTGAAATCTCTGGGAGTTTTGCCATTTATTTCAATGGGGGCTTTACCAAGTCCTTACAATGGATGTAGTCATTTATCTGCAGGCATTCCCTTTGCTGGGCAGCTGTGCTCCTCATGGACACCTGGGAAAGGGGTTCAGTTCCTGTGGAATGCCATCACCCCCAAGCCTAGCTGGGTGGGTGCAGAGGTGGGTCAAAGCGACCTGTGGAGGGAGGGACATCACAGAGATCTCCTCCTGCTCTGCTCAGCCATCCCACCCTGTCTCAGACAGTTCCCTGCCTCTCCAGCCCCAATGTCCAAGGGACATTGCAGCCACACCCCCAGGGACCAGGCAGGTGCACAGTGTTTCATCCAAATAACTCGAGGATCTGGGCTAATTCCACCCCAAACTAAGCAAAGAGTGGGCAATGGGTTTGAGATTCAGCAGATTGCTTAAGGGCTTAGAGGGTGAGTGTTGGAGAGCTCAAAATAGCCCAGGATCCCTCTCCCTGATCTCCTCCACAGCAGCACTCAGGAAGGTCCCCTCTGAGGCAGGGTTTCTCCCTCACAGGACTGGAGGGAGCAGGGGTTTGCTGCACTGACTGAAGACAAAGGAAATTCCTCCCTGCAGAGCCTGTGCCAAGGGCCTGGTGTCACCCACCCGACAGCAAAGCCCTAAATGGAGGCACAGCCAAGCTTTCCTCTGTGCACCAAGAGATGAAAACCCAAAAGCTCAACTAGAGCAGCCAGGTCCTTGTCCAGCAACTGCCTCCAGCCCAGGAATGGCACCACTGTTCTGTTTTCAAGTGTAACTTTGTGGGTCCTCCACAACAACCTAACACCTCACCCTAAAATGCAGCTGTTTGTACCCTTGCAAAGCTCAGCTACTGCTATTTCAGCATCAATCACATTACCTGACATCTCTCCAAAGCCCTCAGTGCAAGACTCTAATCTACCTGCAGGATTGCTTGACCTGCTTAAGGAGCTCAGTTATTCACTAAAACCAGGGGGGAACCAGTAGATTACAGAATTACACTGGATGTTAAAGGAACTTGTACTAAAACACTTGCTCTGTTGCTCAAGTTATGAGCAATTTATCTCATAACCATTGAGGTACCTTCAACCACAGCTCCACTGTGGGGTAAGGCACAAGAGCAGCAGATTACTTAGGACTTATCTTAATTGCAATTACCACCCCTGACTGATCTGACTGTTACCAGGTGATCTGTTCAGCCAGACCCTTCTATTTTCCTTTATGACTGATTGAAAGACACTCAGGAAGAGAAAATAACAAATCATTGGGCATGGAGGGGGCAAAAAAAACCTGCCATAAATCTTCCCTACCACTTTAAGAAGGAGTAAGTGGTCTGGAATTGGATTTATTCTGCCCATATTTTCCACCTCGGGAAGTCTGAGCTCCCAGTGGGGCAGAGGATGGAGGAAAAGGAGCAGAAGCTGCTGATGTGAATGACAGTTTGCTGGTGGGAATAAAATGTTTCTTGTTTGCTCCAAGATGGAGATAACAGAGTCAAGAGGTCAAGTGGTGTGGGAATGCGAGAGCCCTGTGGGTAATGTAGCATGATAAAAAATGAGGGATCCAGGGCACGGGGTGTCCTTGCCACAATAGACCCACTGGCAATTCAGAAAGGGTTCAGATCTTGTCTGTATTTAAATATTGACTGATAATCTCACTCCATTACCTCCCTGTCCAGGAGGTATGCAGGGAGCCCCCTCCACCCCAGCCCATTCCAGTATCCTGAGGGGAAGGGCCTGTGTTTGATGAAGTACTAATTGGGGTGGGGGGAGAGTTGTTCTTTCTCATCCATCAATCTTTTAGTCATATGCACAATTAATGGAGCTCTTTAGGTCCCCAGGAGTGACCAGCACACAGGAACTGACCCCAGACCTGCAGGGCAGTGAGGGGGACAGGCAGGACTGGGAGGGCAGTGATGCCCTGGGCTCTCCTGGCATGGCCTCAGGCTGAGGTCATGGGTAACCCGTGGAGAACCCATGTCCAATAACACCCCTCATTCCTTGGGATCTGGGAAGGGGGCTGCAATTTAGGTGCACTGACAGAAAGGAGGAGACCTGGGCCCTGGTCCCACGGCAGAGCTGGGCAGGGTGGAGGAGGGAGCCAGGAGGGTGAAACCAGCCAGCAGCTCTGGGAACCCGTGGCAGGGAGAAAGTTCTATAAAAGTAAAACCTCTGTGGGGGCTCTTTAATTACATTTCCCCCTTTCACACTGACTCAGTTTGCTTAGCAGGAGGATGGGCTCCACCAAAACTGCCTCCTCCTCCTTCTAACTCCTCTCTAAACACCTTCCTGGGGAATTTTCGTGTTCTGAATTTCTGATCTGGCACAACATGGAGAAGCCCATTAGTCCCAGGTCACCCACAGGGAGCACAAAGCTCTCAGGGCTCCCACCTGCCTCTGCTTTGCTGTCTCTTAAAGTGCTGCAGATCAATATTAATCCTTTCTGGGGTCTGGGATTATCTGAGTTGCAGCCACAGGCTGGGACCTGCCCCAGCATCAGGCAAACACAGCAGAGACAGGGGAGTGAGAGCTGGGTCTTACAGGCAGTGATACAGAACACTCCACTCCTTTTCATGGGACAGCAAGACCAACCCTCAGGGAAAGGAGAACATCTCTTTATGTGGCCTGTAACAATGGTGAGGAGCAGCTTAAACATCGTGGGCTTCTCCTCTTGTCACACTGGAGGTGTAGGAGAGGATCCCTGCATTTCACAGGGGGGAAACTGAGGCCCAGAAGAGTTGAACAAATCCTCTGAAGTCACAGAATAAATCAGAAGTGGAAATTCAGGAGCTGAGCCTGGCTTTCCCTTCCCTTTCTCTTCCAGTTTCACACCTCCCATGGCTTTGGAACCATTTGCACCATGATGCTGGGCTTTTAAAATGACCACATGTACTGAATGGAGAATCCCCTTCCCTTTCATGCAGGCACAAAGTCACTTGGAGATGCTCTTAAAAAGCCACCAAACCCAAACCAGTATTATTCCAACTGGTTGACCACCCCTGCCACCAGATGCCAAAGCATGATGTGTCAGCAATGAAATGATCAGCCACTCCATGTAAGTTTTAGGGCTTGCTGTGTTCACCAGAATGGAAAACATGAGGCTGATGCCAAGACTGGTGTTTAAATAAGGTGTCTCATGCAGTCAGACATCTGTCCAGCTGTGGCTGTGCTGTACTCTACAGCAGCTTCCCTGACTTATTGGTGCCAGATTAACAGCATGGGAATGTTCATCTCTTTAATTCTGGGCAGTGTGGAACCAGGAGGGAGTGTGGAGCAGCCTAATGAAGCAAATTTGCTCCACAACCCCTGCCCTAACAGCACCTTTTTATTAAAGGAAGTGGGAGGTACCCTCAGCTGCCTTCCCTGGCCTTTCTCATTAGGAACTGGGCAGTGCTGACAGTGTAGGAGAGAAAAACAGTAACAATAATAATAATATAAGAGAAAAAAGTCCAGGTGTCAGTCATGTTGCCATTGCATTGCAAGCAAAAAAATGGGAACCAATTTCCTTTCCAGTTTTTGAAGAGAAGGAGGCATAACTTTGGGGTACAACTGAATTCAGTGTGTCTTTAGTGCTTCTTCCACCTTCCAGAGAGAAAAGGAGCAGGATCAACCCACAGCTGCCCCAAAAGTCCTGTCCTGAGCTTGCCTTGAGGTATCAAGTGTCAGCTTTACTCACAAGGCACAGCAACTCCTTTTCATCTGCAGCCACACTGCGAAACACATTCCCTGTCTCCAGAAATGCCTCTGGACACCAAAGGCAGGGGAGAAGTGAGAGAGGGGAGTTATCTGCAATCACACACCAGCTCAGCTCAAACCAGTGCCTCCACTGCCTGACCTCCTGATCCAATGGAGCATTCACCCCTCTGGGGGGTCTTTGCAGCATGTCCCCACCTCAGGGTGCTCTGTTTTTCCAAATCAGAATGCCAGGTTCTTCCCCCTGACACTGCAAACCCATCTCAGCATCTTCTGTGATGTCTGATGTGAGAACGGGCCGTAAAAACACTTCTTAAATAAAAATACTTGTTATCCAGAGAAGCAAAAGGGAACACCTAGTCCTGCCTTCCCATCTCCCACCTGGATCAGCAGCTTTCACTTCAGATAGCAGAAGTACACAATTATCTGGAACTTGATGGGAAACTCCAGCATCCAGAGTGGCTTGAGGAGACCAGACAAGATGCCAACAGGAGGGAAAGGACAAAGGATTGTCCAGCTTGGACTGCAAGGGCAGTTTGGATAAGGATCCAAACGACTCAGCAAACACTTCAGGTGAGGAACACCAGGTGAAGCTCAAGGAGTAGCCCAGGAACAGCCAAGGGAACAGCCCAGAACGGCCCAGGAACAGCCCAGGAACAGCCCAGGGACAGCTCGAGGAACAGCCCAGGGAACAGCCCAGGAAAAGCAGCTCTGGTTTTCACAGGTGGCCTCAGGTTATGGTAAATCCTGGACTTGCTTCTGGTTTTTACTTCAGTGCATGAAAAAATCCACAAGGGAAACCTCCCATGTGCCTTGGTTGTGGTAGGACTCTGACCTTGGCATTGCCACATGCTCCCCACAGCCAGGGAGGAACATGGGGCTTTGCTGAGGAGACACTTTTTGGATGCCCTGGTTTTGGCAGCAAACCTGACACGGGACAGGCACCTCCCAGGTTTGTGACCCCACAGTTGTGCCAAAGCATCTGGTTTGGGGTCTGTCTTAGAAATGGATCTGAGTTAAAAATAACTCTCTTCTCCTCTTTTTCTATTCTGCAGATTGTTTTAGCCCTGAATCCACCCAGTGACCTGCTCGAAACCCCACGGTTGTGTAATATCCTTAAAACAGCTCTGCTGCTAAAACCAGGCATGAGTCATGGTATCACAGACTGGTTTGGGTTGGAAGGGACCCTGAAGATCACCTAGTTCCAGCCCCACTGCCATGGCCAGGGACACCTTCCACTCTCTCAGGTTGTTCCAAGCCCCGTCCAACCTGGCCTTGGACACTTCCAGGGATGGGGCAGCCACAGCTTCTCTGGGCAACCTGTGCCAGGGCCTCACCACCCTCATAGGGAAGGATTTCTCCCCAATATCCCATATAACCCTGCCCTCTGGCAGTGGGAAACTGTTCCCTCTTGTCCTGTCCCTCCATCCTTTGTCCCAAGTCCCTCTCCAGCTCTCCTGGAGCCCCTTTAGGCCCTGGAAGGGGCTCTAAAGTGTTTCTGGAGCCTTCTCTTCTCCAGGTGAACCCCCCCAGCTCTCCCAGCCTGGCTCCAGAGCAGAGGGGCTCCAGCCCAGCAGGTTCATGTGCTGGCATTGGGGGCCCCAGAGCTGGACACAGGAACCCTGTGCCTTTGCTGAAGTACCAGTGGGTTCCAGCTCTCCCACCTACATGACCTTATTTGCATTTTCCCCACTTCATGTTGCAGCTGCAAAGGTAAAGGACAGACACAATGACTGGAACTGTAACACATTCAGCTGACTCAGTGTCAGCTGGGGAAGTCACAGGGATGCTGCTGAGCCCTCGGGGTGTTGCCTGAATAGCAGATCATGGGGAAATCTCAAAATGAGGTCAAACTTAATTAAAATAATCTCTCTCTGTAGGAGGGCCTGATCCAGAGGTTGATAATAGGATAAATAACCTTTACTTCCAGGTTGCCAGTTAGAATTTGGCTCCAGCTGGGAGTGATGGAAAGTCAATGTGTCCTGGCCAGGGGCTGCTCAGTCTCCACCCTCAGAGAATTTAAAGTCTAGACTGGATAAAGCTGCCAGTAATCTGGTCTGACCTCAGAGCTTTGAGCAGATGTTGGGCTGGGGACCTCCTAAAAACCCTTTCAGCCTAAATTATCCTGTGATCCTCATGTCAAGGTTTTCTTAAGTCACACTGCTACCAGAGCACGACTTGGCCTCTGCAAAATGCAAGGAGCCACCTGAGACAGATGGACATTTTCCATCCTGATACTCTCCAGAATAAAAACCAAGCCAATTTTTTTTTTGAAAGACTGGAAACTTTCACGGGGAAAATGCCCAGTGGTGACTATTAGTGCCCTCAAAAGAAATGAGGAGGCAGGTTCATCTGAGCTGGCAGGTCCCTGCAGTGCCTCCTGGCTCAGAGACAGCAGTGCTGAGCATCACACTTAGCTCTCTCTGTCAACATTGATTTTAACATTTTAATTGTCTGTGGTGCTGGCAGGATGCTCAGACACCACTTTCCTTGTGCAGCAGCAGCTGAGGACAACCTGGTTCAAAGCTGGTTCTAACCCCAGCCACCAGCTGCAGCCTTTTTCAGAAAGGTGGCTGCATGCTGGCAGTGTCCTGATTCCCTGGGAGATGTGACCCTTCTGAGCACTGCCCTGTAGAGGGAACACTTCTGTGTTGTGGCTGGAATTACCCCAGGGGACATCAAAACCTGCCCAGCCCGTGTGGGCTGAGCTCAGAGCTGGTGGTGATGCACTCAGGTCACTGAGGGAAGTGCTGGGAAGAATTGCATGTCCTGTGGCAGCCAGAGTGACAACATTCCCATGAAACATTTGGCCAACAGGAGTAAACAAACCAAAAAACCCATTATTAGCAGAGAACACCAGCCCTGGGCTTCAATAATTGATGCACCAAAAGCATATAAAAGAGCCTCCAACAATACATTATTAAAACCAGCTATTTGTAAGGTGCTGTGAAAACAAATGTAGAGGGAGGAGGTGAGAGGGAGCCTGAGGAAAGTGATGGTGAGGCAGAAAAGGGGAAGAAAGGCATGAGATGGTGCAATGGGGTCTCACCTGAAGGAACTCCAAACCAATGTCTGGTCAATGTGGGGGTTGTCCCTCAACATGGCAAAAGCAAAAGCTCTACCTTGAACCAGCCAAAGAAATTTAACCTTCCTATATACTCTGGAGAAGAGGGGGTGATTTGTCCCTCCCCACTGGCTGTTGGGGAAAACTGGGTGCTATTTTGCCTTTAACTCCTAAGTTTAGTGGGGAGGCTGAATCCAGACTTCTGATCCACCTTTTTTTGATGGCTTTACTTGCTAAGCCCCCAAATTAGCACCTGCCCTACAAAAGGCCATGAAGACTAAGGTAGTGTGGCACTGGGGACAGCTGGAGGGCACACAGCACATTGTGGTGCAGAAAGTCAGGAGTGTCTGAAGTGCTTCTGGAATTTTTCCATTGAGGATCTCTCTGTCAAAACACAGATTCATTTATGCCAAAAGAGTTTGTGGGAAAGGTTTGGTTTTGACAAATTTCTTCTTCACAAGAAAGTCTTGAAATCATCTCTCTGACATGCTCAGGTTAAAACATTTTGCTTTTTAAGGCCAAAGCAAGTTTTCAGCTCTAACAGAGTCTCCTTTGGACAAGTGATTTTATATGAAACCAGCTACAAAGGCCTCCTTCAGGGAACTTTCTGGCCACAGTTCCACTAACGGGGATAAGGGCACAGAGGGATATTTTGTGTTGACAAAATAAGCACTTTCTTCCTTGAAAGTTGGCTGCATCATTTATTTAAGCATAGTCAATATTTAATGGAGTGCTAACATGCACATTAAATGTATTGTGAGGCCTCTTGGCCTGATGTCACAGCAGCAGGAACAGCTCCCCAGGAATCCAGGACAGGAATTACAGCAACTCTACTCTGCCACACTTGGGGTGTTTCTTAGGACCATCCTGAAACACTTGTTATCTCAAAGGCAGGCATCTGGGGCTCAGGGAAGTGGTGGAAGTGTCAGCTGAGCTGCCACGGGTTGGTATCCCATAACTGGGCCTTGGGGTCACTGTGGTGCTCCAACAGTGACATCTGCACGGGGAAACCTGCTCCTGGGTGCTCACCTCTGCACTGCCCCTGCTCACCTCTCCTGGGCTGCTTTTTGCTTGAAACTGCCTTTTGTGAGGTGGGGAGGGGCAGGAGGACAGATATTCTTTAAGCTTTGACTCCCCGTGACCTCCCAGAAGCGGCGGTCGAAGAGGATTAGGGAACCCCTCCTGTCTGGCTGATGATGGACTGCTGCAGCTCTGCACCTCCCAGCACCCTCCTGCCTGCCCACCCTGGGCCTCCAGGCTGTGTTTCTCAGGGCTGCTCATTTCCACTGGGCTCAGACTCTGCCCCAAGGAGCTGTTTTCTTCTCTGGTTGTTCCCTGCTGTGCCGCAGCTGATGCTGCTCTGCCTTTGTTGGGAAGTTTTTCCTCCTGTCCCCCCTGAAAAGGCATGTTTTGTTGACTGAGCAGGAAGCAGAGTGTTCAGCCCACAGGGATGCTCAGACATGGCTTACAGGAGTGCTGAGAGAGTCCAAGGGGGGATTTCAGGGATCTTGCATCACCTATTTTAATGCAAATACACAGATATGTGCCCTCTGCAGCCACCTCCTTTGTGCTTTATATAAACCTGGGTCAGGACATGATGTTAACACTCAGCCAGCAGGTTTGGAAAACGTTTGGCCCTTAAGCTGTGCTTTGGAGGCCTGGACTGGGCTCATCTCCTTTGAAGAGACCTGACATCACAGACTTTATCACCCTCTCACCCCAGGAGCCAACACCTTGCTGCCCGGGAAGATACTGAGATGCCAGATGAATGCCAGCAGCTGTGGGACTCCAAGGGACAAGTTTGCTGAGTGCCAACACACAAAAGTGCTTGGGAAGCCAGGGAGGTGACAGTAGGGATGGGTGAACCTCAAAGATGTGCCTCAGTCCTGGTCACTGGGGGCATCCCAGCTGCTGGGGCTGCAAACTCCTCTCGTGGCTCAGATCAGTGGATGCATCGAGGTTTGCTGACTTCACTCCTGCCATCCAGCCAGTGACACCTAAATATTTTCCTCCTTCAGGAGACAAAGGGAAGGAGGGCAGCCTGGCTCTTGTCAAGTGTGGAGCTGACAGCTTTACAGCCTCGCTGGGGAGAGCAGCTGAAAGAAAGAGCGTTAGATTTAATCTGTGCTGACAGGGGTGGGTGATGGGTATTTTTATAGTGGAGGAAATGTATCGAACAGGGGAAATTAGACCAGAAGATGATAAGGATCTGGGCCTGACAATGCCAATTAATAGATGTTTACAAATGATAAAAGCTGATAGATCAAAGCAAATGCACTCCTTTTTACTCCATGCCTCCAGATTGTTTGGAAGTGCCCCAGTTGGTGGTGGCTGTTCTGTCCCTGAGCTCAGGACACTCTCCAGCCTGTGGTTATCCCAGAGCAGCTCTGTGGTGCAGGTTTCTGCTGCAGCCAAGTAACCACAGTGCCTGAGCACAGCATTTGGGAGTGATCAGGGAGCCTCTGAACAGGTCCTGACTCCCAGTGTTTGGATTTGGAGGGGCATAATTCCTCTTTGTTCAACACACAGGGGACATTTCTCTGCCTTGCATATCTCCCTGAAGCCAAAAAGCCGACTGAGAAAATGTACAAGAGATCCTGATATCCAGATACAGCATCCAGCAGCTCTTCCATGGAGAGCCCCTGGCTGCCCATGGCTGCTCCAGGAAGGAGCTGGGCCTCCCTTATATCCTGAATTAGATCCACTGGAGGATACTTGGCAAAAGATACTCTGCAGGAGAGAGGTGTGCTGTGATGGTGAGGTCAGTGGCACTCTGCTCCTTGGGGACCTGCATCCACTGTGGCAATGAGGACTGAATGGCCAAACTCCTTCCCTTGGTGTGCCTGCACTGCTTCTTGACTTCTGGATCATATTCCTTCATGCTCCATCCCCTCCACATGCATTTGTTCCTTGTTATTTTTGAGCTGAGTGTGCAAAACACTCCCAAGCCAAAATCCAGGTGCAGCTCTCAGGGTCCAGGCCAAACCTGCTTCCTGCAGACCCCACTGATGAGAGAATTCCCAACTCTCTTCCCCCCATCTATGCCCCAGCCCACACTGCCCAGCTGGCCCTGTATTCCCATGGGGCACATCAAGCCACTCCAGGACAGACAAATCATGTCCCCAGGGAACCAGAAGCTTCTTTCCTGAGCCTCCAGCTCCTACCACACCACACCTGGAAGCTTTGCAGGGTGCCTGTGGGGTAACCACCCCAAATCACTGCCAGCTCAGGGCAGGCTTGTCCTGCAAATAGCTGTTGCTTCCAGCAGCACAGCTCTTCCCTGAGCTCTCACTGAAGGGAAACCCCATGAGGATGAAACCAGGAATAGTTTGGCACGACCATGAGATGGAAAATCAGTGTGAGCTGCAGCTTGCAGAGGGGTTTGAACACAACCATTGCAGGAGGCAGCAGCTCCTGGGATATAAGAGCCACTCAAACCCCCAGGCTGGAGGCACAGTTCCTGCCCTCAGGAAGTTGAAGGCCACCTCCATCACCAGCCCAGGCACCTGGGCTGTGTTAAGCTGGACATGCAGCTTGGAAAAAGAGTGGTGCAAATCAGTAGCCTGGGCCTACCAATACAACTGGACTAGTCTGATCTACCCTGCTTCCAAGTGCTAAATTCCTTGGAAACTATATATCCCATAAGCCCAGGTAATATTTTCAAAGTTTCTCAGTGACTTAAGAACTTATATCTCACAGACTGACACTGAAATTTGGGCTTCAGCACCCAGATCCACCCAAGAATACGTGTGCAATGTTAGTCTGAGCTCCTGTCTCCCAGCTTGAACTCAAAGCATATGGTTGGACCTGGGCCTAAGCATCCAAGTCCCTTAGGAAAACCAGACTTTGGCACCTAAGTCACCTAGATGGCATGTTTATATTTAACCTTGGCCAAATCTGTGGCCTGCCCACAGGTTCTCCTCCACGTGAGAATCCTCAGCAGCATCAACATTTATATTTTAAATCCAACCCTTGGACAAGGCAAAACCTCCAAAATCCTGAACATTACTTATATTAGAGTTCCTACAGCACTGTCTGTAGAGGAGAGGTGTTATCCCCAGGACCCTGGTCAGGTTCCAACTCAAGCAATTGCTCTCAGTCTCTAACACTTCAAACTCCCTCTCCAGTTTCTGTTTCATTGTGTTGTGATCCTCTCTGCTTTGCCTAAGCCCTGAGATTTTATTAAATCTCTTCTAGTCATTTATAAACCTATCCCAGCTCCACCAGTGTCAGAAATGGCAGGACTTGCACTGTCCTCCCCCAGGAAAATAAATACAAAACCATTTCCCTCTTAACGTGATCGTTTGATCTGCTCAGGTTTTACTTTTTCATTCAAGTTAGAGTTGAGATTAAAACACTATGGAAAAAATATTTCAGAGGAAATATTCAGTTCAAACAAGTAGATCTGCAGGAGAAGAAATTTGATGTTTGTGAGGAGGTCACCCAAAAGGATATTGGTGATTTCAGACCCTGCTAAGAACTGTCTATCAAGGCAACAGGAAATTTCTCACTTCAATCTTCCCCGATAAATTAATAATAATAATAATTGACAATTATAAGGAAAATTAAAATATTCCTGTAGACAGCAGTGATTTTTTAAAAAGAGCCATTTCACATCAGAATGATCTGCTGCTTTTGTAACACGTGATAGAATCAAATCTTGATTTTCAGCCATGTTCTCTGGGTGAGACCACCACGGCCCCACATCTGTGCTACCAGGGGGACTGAGAGCCTGTGGAGCCCTGCCTGTGGCATGAACATCATCCACTCCTGGCCAAGAGTCCTGTCTGGGAGCTTCCCAAGAAGCTCAGCTTGGGATGGGGTACAGCCAGGGTGAGCGGAGCTTATTCCACCCCACCTGCTGAAACCTGCTGCCAGCAGCAGGAATCTGGCTGTTTTCAACAAAAAGGTGGATGTTGATCTCATTGCAATGCCTGGGAAGTCAGTGAGCATCTCTTTATTCCCAGTTAAGTCACCCTGAAGTGACTCCCTGGTGTGAGCAGGGCACGAGATGGAGCCCAGAGTGCCCTGGGGTGACCTGCACCCACCTCACACAGGCATGTCCTGCCAAGGGCTTTGTTAGACCTTCTCCCCACAGGGGAGATGAATGTGGGACACACAGGGATCCCTCCCTGCCTCCTTTGAAGGGCAATGGCATTCCTGGGATGCTTGAGAGTTGATGGTGTCGAGGGCTTTGAAGTGAAGTACTTGAGCAGTCTATTTTGACTTCCCTGGGTGACTCATGCTCAGCTCCGTATCTAAGATGGCTTTTCAGCTTCCTTTGACTGCTTTCCAAAAGCTCCATGTTTGCTCAGCCTGTAACTTTTCTGCTCAACATTCACCCTTCCTCCTGAGGGAGGATGAACAGCTTCCTAACTCCAAAGGGGTTCAATGGTTCAGGCAGTTGTTTTTCAAGAATAGCAGTGTCTAAAGGCATTTTTGTACCAATAGGACAAACCTGAACCCTTCCACGAGCCCATGCAGAGCCTCAATGAGAGGCACTTGGCTGTGACACCGCAGCTGATCACATGGCAAATGGTACTGACACAGAAAAGCAGGAGCACCAGGGAGGTCTCACATCCTTTTGTCGTGATCTGGATCATAAGGGTGTGATAAGGGCTCAGAAATAACTTTGCAAAGTCCAACCAGAGCTGGAGTGATTCTGAACCCCTGTGTTGTGCCTTTCACCCAAACACCTGCAATTCCCCCATAAATGGGCTATTTTTAGATGCTCTTTAGTTTGTGGCTCTGCAGTGGGTCAGCGCCCACCCACACTGCCCCACCCCAAAGGAGCAGGGCCCTGACTCTTTCCCAGAGGAGGGGGTTGAGATCCCAAGACTCAAATCAAGCAGAAACACACACACACATTCACAGAGACCTTCATTTTGATATCTCCTTCTATCATCCACACACAAACTTTTCACTAAGAGAAAATACTTGAAAAAAAATATCCCTGAGCTCTACTGCCAAACCCACCCGGCTCTGACAGGAGCTGCTGCAAAATGGAACAACCTTAATCTTTTAATTTTTTAATCAGCTGAGAACTTTGTTTCATTTTCATTGAAATTCCACTGCTAGGTGACAATTCCTAGAGTTGCAACAACCTCCCTACCTGACATTTGACCCAGGAATTAGCAGTTTCCCAAATGTTTTTCTGACCCCCTGGGGTTACAAGCACTGGTTTTGGGGGAATCAAGTCTCCCTCATTGTTCCTCGTGGTCAATGTCCTGCAGGGAGGCACAGAGAGTGTGGTACCTGTTGTGCCACAGGGTGCCCAGGGAAGGATGTTACAAGGATCAGAGGCCACCGTGAGGAATTCCAAGGTACAGAAACACCACGAGCCTGACTCCAGGTTCACTGAGGAAATCTCTTCCCAGCAGGATTACCTGGCTGGCATTGGAGGCACAGCACTTTCCTACCCTCTGCAGCAGGGAGACAGGAATGGTTTCAGAATATACCATGCCCTGCATCTGTCATTCAAGAGAGGCACAAGAATTTGTGCAAATTACCACAGAATGAAGAAACAAGGCCTGGATTTGGCTGCAGGTTCCCACATGCTGCATCTGGAGCTTGCACAGGAAGGGAATGGTCTCTTAAACACATCCCTACACCTGACACCAGGGAACCAGAGCACTGTGTGTGCTCCATCGTGGTGTGACAGTCCCAGACCCACATCTGGGTCCTTCCAGACAGGATCAGACCCACGAGTCACACCCTCAGTGGCACAGGCTGCTGTCTGCCACAAACATCCACTGCTATCGGGCTGTGGCCTTCCCTTCTTCCACCTGGATTTATCCTTGACATAGGAAACAGTTTTGAAATGTTTCAGACACTTTGGAGAGCTGGATCCACGTCCCAGCTCCCACACTGGCACCACAAGGACCAGCACCAGAAAGTACTTTTGCTTGAGGCCACCAAAGGGTGCAACTTATGCTTGTAGCTCCTGGTTTTCCTTTACTTATCCACTGGGAAAAGGATCCCTTTTGGATTGGTGGGATGCAAGTCACAGAGAAGAGGCACCAGAACCCCAGGCCTGGAAGGAAACAGGAGCATGGAGGTGAGTGAGCAGGGAAGGAGGGCTGGCTGCTCTGGGCAGTGGCAGAGAAGACTTTGCTGCCTTCATCTGCAGGAGCTGCTGAGCATCCCTTCATGCCAGGAAGCCAATGAGAGGTGAATGCTGACAGAGATGCTGATGTAATTTTTATCAGCAAAGATGAAACCATGGAGAACACCCCATCCAATTTTGGATTTCAGACAACCCCCCCTCCCTTCTCCTTCCCTTCTCCCTCACTGTGCTCTCTCACCACAGAAATTTTTAATTCCCATCTCTTCCTGATGTGTCTCCACATCTTCTGGCTGCCCTGGGACACCTTTGTGCCAGTGAAACACGTGGAACCAAATTTTCAGGGACGGTCCCTGCCCAGGTCACCTCCACGTCCATGGGTGTGAGCACAGAGACCTCAGGTCATTCCTCTGTGCTTCTGCCATGAGGTACAGCTACTGCAACCACTGCCTGGGAGAACCAGGCCCCTTTGTACCCTACAGTGACCTTTCCTTGGGGGCTAATTACCAGCACTGAATAGGGAATGTCTGGGATGAGGGGGGTTGTGCATGAGTGCTGTTTCTATGGGTTTCTGTCCTCTATACAGTCCTATAAACTGAACAAAATGAAGATTTCTCAGGGCATCTTGTTCACCTACTTGTCAGTAACAGGACTGTTCCCTCCCCTGCTTTGTGCCAAAAATGCTTTGCTCTTTCCTCTGAGAGAGACCAACCTCTTCCAGTGAGGCTTCAGCACTTAAAGGAATTTTCCCTGAGAGCCTGATCTCACCCCCCACTGCCCCATGGATGGGAGCAAGCCTCATTTCCCAAGATTAAATCATTTTTTTCCTTGACCTCCTTCTTCCTCTCAAATCTTCTCTTTTATATTCCGCTCATCCCAAAAACAGCACACCAGGGATAACTGTCAGGAGAAGGAAATACTTCCCATGGCTAATAGTTCAGATGATTCCTTGTCTAAAAGATGAAAACTGTTAAACTGTGATGCCCAGAAGCATTTGGACATTTAGGCTGAGTGACTCTGTCTTGGTTTAGACACTGTAAGAAAAGAGAACATGAGTATTCAACAAAGAATGAAAATTGGGCCGTCCATTTGCTTACACATATCACATCTACATACAGCTGGATGTATAAATCAGATTCCTGGTTGCCCACCATCAGGGAATGGGAAGTTTGCATCCCTCTGTCTTATGTTCAGACTCAGACTGTTGGTTCTGAACAGCCTCCCTTTTACACCAGTTCAAGGTGCAACCTGGTTTGAGCACCCTGGTTTAGTGGAAGGTGTCCCTGCCCATGGCAGGGGGTTGGAATGAGAAGAGCTTTCAGGTCCCTTCCAACCCAAACCATCCTGGGATTCTATGATTCTAAGATGCCACTGCCTGCTCCCACACCTTATGCTTTGCTTAACCTCCTGTAGTGGTTTGCTTGCTGAGAATTATACAGTTCACCACCCAGGGGCATCTCCTCTCTGCTGATGCTCTGAGCAAGGGGAAATAGAGGGGCCTTGCTCAGTTTTAGGCTCAGAAACTGTCCCTTCTGTCCTGGAGACCCCAATGGCTCATTAATGAACCCCTGTTCCTGCTCCCATTATTCCAAAGGCTCCCTTGGAGCCCTGGTGACCCCCCATCAGATGCTTCCTGTGACTGCACCCCCAAGCCCTCCCTCTCTCAGTCCCCTGGGAGGTGACATTTCACACCCCTTCATGTCACAGCACTGTTCCAGTGCTCTTTCCAGGACTCATGGCAGAAGTTAAATAATCAAATCTGCCGCAGTGAGACTGGGACATGGGAAGGAAAGGAGCCAGATATGATTAATAATCCTTTTCCTGGAGGCCTTTGAGGGAATCCCAGCACTGCAAACTTCATGGCCAAGCTACAGCCTGGAGACATCCAAGATGAGTCATTCCCCGGAGTTCTCTGAGCCACATTAAAACCTTAGTTACAAGCTTAGGTTTGGAGACACATGGCAGCTGCTTGAAAGGAAAAAGGCATCACCTCCATGTGAACAATGACTCACTGACCCTTCCCCAGGACAGATCCCTTCAGCTCCAAAAACCTCACGTGACACCCACACCTCGGCACCTCCGCCTCCCTCTCTCTACCCTCCTGACACCTCACTTGAGCAAGGCTTGCAAAGGGGACATGCACCTCACAAACAAAAGTCAAGAGAAGGCAGGATGCAGCTTGAATGGCATTCCTGCACTTCCATATTTCCAGATTTTGGGCTCTGTGTGGAGATCACAAACCCTCCTCCACCTCCTGCTCCCGCCCGTGTCCCTTTTCCCGCCGGCGAGATTTGTTGCAGGATAATTCTCAGCGACCATCTCCCCACAACAAAGCTGCCCCCTTTAGATGTGGGCAGATGATATAGAAAATGGGTGGTTCAGGCTGATTTCATGAGGCCTAATAAATCTTCAGTAAATTAAAACTCATCCCCCTTTCCTCCCCTCCCCGGGCCTTTGTCTTGCTAATACACATTAAGCCCTGCCTGGCTACACACTTTGAGGCGTTTCGGAGGTGAGGTCTGTACAAAGCTGCAGATGTGGGAGCTTTAAAGGACCTTTGGCCCCAGTGTTACCCATTAACATCAGCCATGCCAACACAAGAATCTCACCATGGTTCTCTCCCCTCGAAAGGGCTCCCAAGTAACAACCTCGCCTTTTGAGGGGGGGAGAGAAAGAAAAGAACAGAAGGAATGAGCAAGGGAGAATGAGAGAGGGACCTTCCAAAAGAGGTGTTCCTTGTAAGGCTAATTTTGTCCCTAAATCATTGTCTGGGGCTGGTTGCTGGTTAGAAATTGCTTCAGAAATTGGTGCACCTCTTTCAAGGCAGGCAGTGCTGACACTCCCAGCGCCATTTGTGATGTATGATTCATCTCCCTCATCCCCACTGACCGTTTCCACCCTGACCTTCCTAGTTTCAGACCTTGGAATAAGGGGCCCTAATGCAGTCCCATATTCAAAGAGCCACTTTTGTCCCATATTCAGGTTTTTATTCCTGTTCAGATGTTCTCTATGCTTTCCACCCCTCTTTAGAAATCAAAATCAAGCTGTCACCCGGGCTGGAAACAAAGTGACAGGCCAAAAATATCTCTGGGAGGGTAACGGCCCTTCTGGAGTCTCCCCTTTTGCCCCAGTGTCTTCTGTTATCCTTCCACTTGGAGCATGTTGGTGCCCCAAGCACTTACATCCCTTACCCAGCACAGGGGAAAATGCTGCCAGAAAAGCCATAATTATGAACCTGCCTGTTTCCAGTGGGCAAAGAGTTGAATCAAAGCTTCAAGGATGTGAACAATGAGCTTCTCTGTTCGGTGCCTTCACCGAGGTGCTTTCAGGTGTGATTCAAACAAGAAGTAACAGCTCCTCTCCCCGGGTTTCTCAGCAGAGGCTTCGCCTTCCATCCCTTCAAGCACTTTGGCTAAAATGTAAAGAGAAACTTTGTGGCCCTATGTGGGTGCTTTAGAAGTTGTAAGGTGTGATGAATGAGCTCTAAAAAACACAGATCAAGAGGAAGATAGCAGGGATGAAAGGACAGGCAGTTAGATCAGACTAGACATCCTGGGATGAAAGGAAAGGTGAATGGGTAGCCAGATTAGACAGTTACGGTAAGTGGAAGGCAGGAAATCCAAACTTGTAGGTGTTTATCCTAAACTCCAGATCTGCACCTGTACAGGCTGCTCCCTTCCTTCATTTTTATTCAGTCCTTTCATAAGCAAATTTCCCCTCCCGGTCAGGAGGTGCCCCTGGCACAGGGGCCGTGAGCATCAAAGAGACACGAGACAAACTGACCAACCAACCTCAGTTAGAACCTTTGTGTTGGTTTGTTGGTTTGGTTTTTTTTCAATCTCAAAGGAAAGCTTAGATCTCCACTCTTTTTAAATTTTTTGGCCCAAAGCACGGCTCAGTTCTCGTTTTATCAGGCTGGCTTTGTCCATCCCAGCGAGGAGGGACCGGGCACTTTGAAAAGGCGACAGCGTCTCGGGCTCGGGAGGATTAGGGACGGGTTTATCTCTGGAGCGTGGAGCTTGTTAAGTCTGGACTGTGGCTGGAGGCAAAGGCTGGAGCATTCCCTGTCCAATCAGATAACCATGATCACCTCTCACTCTGCTCCTGAGCCAGCCCGAAGCCCCGCGGTGTCACAGCGAATAATGGCAGCGAGAGCGCGCCCCGCGTTCACTCGCCAAATCCAATCCCGGCAACACCCAAAACACTTCAGATATTTATCTGGGGCTGCTCGTCTATCCCAAAAGCACAATGAGACTTGTCATGTTCTTCTGCTTTCCTGGTGAGACTGTTTTACAACAAAGCAATTATCCCTCGGGGATCGTATAACTATTTACATATTCATTTCCCGGTGTCGTGCCCATCATTTCCCATCACATCACGGGGAGGCAGCGGCCGCTCGCACTCCGCGGTGCTCAGAAACTCGGGCTGATAAGCAGCTTGGAGCTCGGAAATCAGCTGGAGAGGCACACCAAGGAATTGTGCTGCTTCCCTTTACATGGAAAAACGCCAGGTAAGTGAGGAAGTGGATCACCAGTAAAATCCGCCCGGCTCACTCCACTGGAATTTCACACTGACAGCTCCGATCTTCTCACGGTTTAGCAGTGGAACTGGCAGTGCTGGGTCAACGGTTGGACTTGATGATCTCAAAGGTCTTGTCCAACCTTAATGACTCTGATTCTGGTGTAAATTTGTGCATTAAGATTCTATGCTAAACCTTGACCAAAAGCTACATTCCTCCTGTGTTAGACACATGCAAAAATCAGCAGAACAGCACTTTTTTTTTTTCACTTCAAGACTTTAGTCGAAGTATTTTTCAATAGATAGCTGAAGCATAACAAAATGTGTAATATGTTCCATTTTTGCCAGTAATTGGGTGGTGTGTCGTCCCCCTACGGCTCCATCTACACATCAAAGATTCCTGTATTTATTTCTATGACATCGATTAGTTTTATTCCAAAATCACTACAAAGCCCAAAGTTGCTCAATATGGGTGTTAAGGCATAATAAAAAGCCATAATGTGGAGCAATGCTGCCTTCCTCTGAAGCTTAATCATTTTAGCCTTGATCAAATAAGGCTCTTGCACAAAGAAAAGATCCTCCTGAAGTGTAAACACTTCCTGGAGATGCCCCTGCTTATCACCAGCAATAAAGGTGGTGAAAACCAATTAGATTTTCTCCATACTTCAGGTTTGTGCCAGGTTTAGGGGAAGGAAATCACCTTTTGGCTGACTGGAATCAGTGTCACAGTTACCACCCTGACAGCGAGCAAAGTCATCTCAGCATTTGGCTCTTGGAGCTTGGATCTGAGGAAGAAAAACAGCTCATTACATTTTTCACTCCATTAAATCAAACCAGGAAAGCACGATATAAATGGAATTTTAAAGACACAGAGAGCACCTCTGGCAGTAAATAAACCCAAAGAGGGTAAATCTGTGTTTCATTGCAAACACTCTAAGACTCAAAGTGGCCACGAAGCAACGACTCTTCTCTTTTAGGGAGGAGATCCTGAATGGACTTTGAAAACAAGTGCTCTCCATGCCCTGACACCCACCTGGCCTTCCTGACAGAGACCTCCAGGACTCATGGCCTCATCCTGCTGACACCTAGCCCTTGGTTTGGAGCAGGATGCTCCCTGGGCACGGAAAGCACACAGAGCCCTTTGAAATGCTTGGTACAGCCTTTGGCTGGGAGGGACATGCTCCAACCTGCTCCTCCAACCTGCTCTGCTTGGAGGGAAGCACAAAACTATTATTGACTTCAAAGGCAGTGGGACTCAGCCCCCGGGGTGGAAATTAGCTTCAACATTAATTGAATTAAAAGAGGGGGATTCCCTTCAAAGAACTGCCACTTCCTGGGCCATGGGCTGAGGTTTGTATAGAGCACAATTATAACAAGGCCCAAACACTGGAAAACAGGTGCTGAATCCAGTGACTGGGTACCCCTAGAGCCAGTGGAGGAGAACCAGCACTTAGAGCAACTCCAGGTGGAGTTTGATTTCCCTGAACACAGCCCTGTTGAAGGACACGGGAAGGGCAGAGGCTCCTAAACAGCACCACAGCTCCCGAGGCTGGGAGAGGAGGCAGGACCTCATCTCCCACCAGGAAAAGGACACATGTGAGTATTTCTAAACCTTTATCACCTACAGACAAGGTGAAAAGGGAAAATAAATATGAATAAAGTATGATTGACAGAAGCAGCTGAGAAACTGCAGACCCCAGGGCTGGAAATGCCACCAGACTCGAGGCTTGAAATGTCCCTCATGAGGTGTCCAGGAGCCCTGAAAATCTTCGTCTCCGTGTGTTTTCCCTCTCCAGGAATGTGTTGGGGCAGGCAGACTTCTCTGTGGAACCTCATTCCTCCAGGATTACAAAGTCCCTGATATCTCTGAGACCTCTCTGCAGTTTTGGATGTGATCTCCAGATCTTTGTTCCTTTAATCCCCCATTTATACACTTGTTGGTTGGGGTATCTTTTCCCAGCTCTGGTAAAGCAGCAAAGTGGATTTACTTTGAGTTCTGAAGTTCACTCAAAGAACTACTTTAAAAAAAGTTATTAAAATCCATAAGCTTGATTTCTCTCAACACAAAATGAGCCCCAAAATGCTCAGCACCCTCTGGCCTTGGGAAGGATGGAATTCCTGCAAGAACAACCCTCTCAAAAATACCAGTAGCCTCCCTTTTTGACTCACAGACAAAATTAGACAGCATTTATGATGAATAATCACCCTTCCTGAGTGAGGTTTTGCCATTTGCTTCCTCCTGCAGCACATCAGGTGCTTCCAGAGACAAAACCCAATCTGCTGAAAGCATCTCTCTCCTGCCTCACTGAAACCTCCTCTATTTCCTCCCCTCCTGGGGGAGAAAAAAGGGTCTGAATCAGTGATTTGTGGCTCAGGGCAATGCTCAGAGCTGCCTTTCCCAGGAATTGCAGTAGTCCGTGAGGTGATGGTGTCAGCATCAGATAAGGAGGAATTCACCCAGGGACAGCTGCCATATCTGATCACAGCTTAGGTTACTTGCTGAGCAAAGAGCAGCAAGGTGCCTCAGAGCAGCCAACCCTCTGCAAAAAGGTAAAGTTTAATGTGGCCAAATGTGTTCCCTGTTAGGAGGTCAGAGAGGGAAGCAGTGAAGGCATCAGAGAGCTGGGCAAAGCCCCTGTGACCACAGGGCACATTGCTGTGGTGAAGGACAACCAGCCCAGGGGAACAACAAATTTCAGACACCATTTTTTGATGCTGATCTGCTTTAATTTGTCTAGAGGATGGAGCCAAGGCTTGGTTCCCTAAAGAGGTGAACAGAGTTTCCTTCAGGTCCACAGGAGGATTTGTTATATCTCACCATTCTATCTCCTGCAGGCTGAGGGCTGGCAGTGCTTCAAGCCTGGTCTTATCCCCACACTCCTGAGGTGGTCTCTGGGTCTGTTCTCCTTCTGCCTTGCACTTTGGTAGAGCTCACAGCACTGAGAAAATGTTCTTTAACTGTTCTACAGCAGCTGTAGAAAGTTCTTTGCAGCAGCAGGTGCCACAGAGCTCTGCCACAAAGAACAAGCTCCCTATTGCCATTTTCTACATGAGGAATATAAAACAGAAGGACTTGACTGAGGGCATTCACCAGCCCAGGGGCCAGGGAGAGAACTGGTCCCCGAAGTTTCTTGGCTTTTATAGCAGACTTCTGCCAGCCTTCCTCTCACAGCAGAACCAAACAAGTGCTATTCTGTGATAGAAAGAGCACTGCACATGAATGGCCATCAGTCAAAAGGGATGTGCTGAGAGGATGGCCCAAATGGCCGGTTTGGAGAAGAAAAGAACAGTGCTGTGACCCCAGCAAAGGGCAGGACCCCGCGCTCCACCACTGCCCTCTGCTGCCAGAGCCTTCACCTCTGACACCCCCCCTGCCCTCTCTCCAGAGTCTTTCTGCAGCCAAGGCTACCAAATTCACATCAGCTCTCCCTGAGAGGCCACGGGTTCATCTGAACCACCCTCTCCTGCAAACGATCCCAAAACTCGAGAAGGGCTAAAGCCAAGAGCTTCTGTGACACAGGCTGGGAGCTCTGGACCTTTGTGGTTCTGGCTGGACTACCCCAGAGGTGAGTTTTACCGTGTGAAGTGGGTCATACACTCATGATCTGCTTGGCTGCCCCTACAAGACGTGCCTCTGGGTGCTGGTGCTGTGAGTCTCCCTCACAGAGTGCCAGGAGCTGCCTTGTCCTCACATCAGCATCTCCTCCACCTCCCCTGAGCTCACTGCCCAGTTCTCTGCAGGATGTTTGTGATGAAGGGCACAGCAGTGGCCTGGCTGTCTCCTCTGGGGTTTCTTATCTTCTCTGTGCCTCCCAGCTGCCCCTGGGTAACTGCTGCCCCAACACCCCCCTGCCCAAACCCTCCCTGTGCTTGGAGGAGGCTCCCACGAGGGTGTTTGGATAACCTCAGATGTGCTCCAGCAGACAAGATTTCTGTGCTTTTCCAGGAGAGCAGAGCCAGGCAGAGGCAAAACTTCAGAAACACCCCGTGGCTTAAAAGAAGAATAAGTGAAACACAAGCTGTGTGTTGTTCTATAATTTATCCTACAGCTTTTAACTAACCAGCAGTACCAGAGCACCTCCAGGAGACAACCTTGCCCATCCTCCCTCCTCCCTCCCAGCAGCATAAATAGGGAGAAAGCACCCAAGTGAGTGAATCAACACAGAAGCTCCCTGAGCCAATAAAAGAGGAGAAATCAGGCCTTAAAATTGACTCAGGCAGTGACAACTTCTTTTCATTTACCGCCGTTATCCTACATCCAAGCGCTCGGTGTTCCAGCTCTCCCACAGCAACATCCCAGCTTTCTGCATGTTTAACTGAGCTCAGACTGACCAGAGCTGCTCAGTGGCTCCCAGGAGTGTGACAAAAGTTCACCTTTTCACTTATGGGATCGTTTTGGAGTGCACAGCCCACACCCCCATCCCTGCATCCTTGCCGGGATTGCGGAGGGTTGAGAAGTGAGAGAGGTACACACGGATCCGCCCGCACTAATCCCCTCTCAGGATGGCTTTTTAAGCAGGAGAGGTTATAAATAAATAAAGCAAAAAGGATCTCTGACCATCATCCATGAGCTGGCCTCCTTCCCTTCTTTCTTCCCGCAGATCCCTCCCTCCCCTTTCACAGACATCCTCTGCATCAATGAGCGGGACCAGAAGGCAGCAAACTTCCACCTCCCCGCTCATGCGGAAAGAAATCGCGCTCCCGTTTCAAGAGTCCGCGCTGCCTGGCTTTATTTCAGCTCTGCACATTGTTCTGCCCGGGGAAGGGGGGGAGGAGGCAGGGATGGGGCATTGTTTGCAATTCAAATGGTTGGACCTCAGGAAAAACCAATAAATTTAAGTCACCAGAGAATTTCAACAAGCGGGGCCACTCTCACAAATAGGAAGCCTCCTCCCTATCGGTGGGGGCTGTTGAGGAGCCACTAGACAAGAGAATAACTAAGCACTCGTGGGGCTGAGAGCTTTTCACTCAATGAAGTCCAAACCAAACAAATTCCCCCTTTAGGAGATGCCTTTATCCAAACACTCCGAGCACGCACAGAAAGGGGCTCGGTGCCTCCGGCTCTCCGGGTTCGCTAAACCAGACCTGTTTTCTTCTCCCCCTTCCCTGCCCATCACGGGGCTGGGCTGTGGGCTGGTGGAGGTTTGGAAGTGCCCCCTTGGCACGGCGCGGTCTGTAAAGCCCCGCGGGCGCTGCTGGCGGAAGAGGGATGTGAAAATTCCCCGGCCGTAAATCCCCATTCACGCAGTAAGTGTGGTGCAGGAATAAATTGCACCAGGACTGGATTTATAGGTGAGGTGGCTTGTACCAGCTTAGTGTTTAATTTTCAGTTCAGCTTTAACTGCCCTTTCTTAGGAGGATTTAAGGATTTCCATAACTCATTTCGGTGAGCGCGCCACGGTGCAAATCCCACACCTCCCCTCCCTGCTTCCCTGGAGCTGAGACATCTCCCTCGGGTGAGGAAGAGGAAGGCTCCCACTGCAGAGGGGAACCTGACACATCCTCTGGGGCATTATCTAGAGCTGCTCAAGAAGTGACTTGTGTCCAGCTGGGAGTGCTCTTTGTGCTCATCCCCACGCAACTGCTCATACAAGTGGGGCAGGGATAAAGGCAGGGAAAGGGTGTGAAAAAAAAAGACCTTCTGACACCACTCAAGCACTGGGTTGAGGCACCAGAGAAGCATGAGAGTGGCTATCAATGGCCCAACCTGTGGCAGAGCATTGCTGAGACCTACACAGAGAAGGACATGGTGAGGTGATGGTCCCCCCTGCCACATTTTGGAGGTCCCTAATTTGATGCTGACTCAATAAAGGAGGTAGGCTGAAAAAGCTGATGTGACTGCTCTGAGCCAGGGAAGGAGCCCTGAAAGCCCCTTCATTTCCCCCAATTCAGGCTCCATCTTGAACGAGCTGGAACACAAAATTCACTCTCCTCCTTTCCATCCCTTCCTCACGACTCTTTTTCCTCCTTACTTAGCACACAATTTCCTTTCCCCTCTTTTGCCAACTCTAAAGAGATGGTTTGGTTTCCTCAGCCAAGACTGCAGGTTTTGCAGAGTTGCTGTGGGCAGCCAAACATGCAACTGCTCCAGCCTGCTTCAAGTGCAAATGTTGGACAAGGTTGGACAGGGCTCTGAGCAACCCGGTCCAGTGGAGGGTGTCCCTCCATTGCAACAAGATGGTGTTTAAGGTCCCTTCCAACCCAAACCATTCCATGATTCTGTGAAGTTCCCTGGTCCCTCAGAACCTTTCTTTCCATGAGGCTTTGCTTACAGATGCCACATTTTCCTCTCTGATTTCTTTCTCTACCCTCTTTCGCACTAGGTTATTCCATGAAATCTTCAAGGAGGCAGGACCCAGTGTGATCTAACAACAAGGAGAGCAATAATCTCTTGCTCCTTTTCAACTCTCTCCCTCACAGAACTGACAGTTCTCATCAGCAAGTGGGGAGCACTCACTGGGCACATGCAGAATGAGGTGGCTAAAATCACACAATATCCAGGTTGTTTTCACACCTTTCTCGTGGTCACAATTTCCCATCAGTTCATGGGAAGAACTGTGGAAATATCCCAGGATTAACCTTTGCATTGCCTGGCAGGTTGGCCAGAAGGTCCAGAGGAACAAATACCACAGAACTGTTGCAGCTTCATAAGGTTCTCACTAGAGCAGCCAAACCCAGGAGCATCCCAAGGACTCTCCCAGCCAGTGACAGGACCCAGGGAACAGCAGGAAGATGAGTCAGGGCAGGCTCAGGTTGGATCTCAGCAAAAGGTTCTTCCCCCAGAGGGTGGTTGGGCACTGCCCAGGCTCCCCAGGGCAGTGGGCACAGCCCCAAGGCTGCCAGAGCTCCAGAGCTCCATTGGACAATGCTCTCAGGGACAGGGTGGGATTGTTGGGGTGTCTGTGCAGGACCAGGAGTTGGACTGGATGATCCTTGTGGTCCCTTCCAGCTCAGGATATTCTGTGATTCTGTGACTTCCACCAGTGCATCCCCACCACCGCTGTTGTGCCCCCTCAGTGTTTCCTGCCCTGGCAGCACTTCAGGTCTGGTTCAGATGCTCTTATTTACCTTGACCTCTGGTATCTCCGTTCAAGGTAGATGATAAAAAAGTTACCCATGACTTTACAGTCAGCAGAAAAGTAGATTTAGAGGAGGAATTCAATCTCCAGTTGTGGAGATGTTTGATATGCAGCTGCCATGCTGCATATGCATCAAGATGCTTAATTCACTATGGGTTTATGGCAAAAGACAAGAGTTCTTCTGTATTAACTATAGAAGAATATTTAAGGCAGACATTGTAAAGTGAAATCAACTCCTGAGCAGATGCTTTTGTCTGGAAGTTAATAATACAGCTACAAGTTAATATAGTGTAATTCACATTGAAAGGAATCAACTCTGAATAAAAAGCACTTTAGTGACACTGAGTTCACCCATTCAATATATCTATGTATTATAAATTAAAATATTCATTAAATATGTTATGTATATAATATAAAATATATTAAATGTGTGTATATATGTAATATTTTTTCTTCATATGAACATTTTTACATGACTGGGGCACTCTGGGTTGCAAGTAGGAGAAAGGCTCTTTTTAAGCAACACTTTCTCTGACACCAGGCAAAGCTGTGCTTATCACCAACCAGTCGCCTCCATGATTGTTCTGCTCCTGTTTCCTTCATTTTGCTGGTTCCTGGATCTTATTAATGGAGGTGTGAGGGGGTGGGGGACGACAACTCAGCCCCCATTGTTTATGTCTTGCTGGTAGGAAGGGGGACTGAGAAAAATAAAAGCTAACAATAAAGCAAAGCCTTAGCCCAAAGAATGCTTTTATTGCCACCAGGAGTAATTCAAACCTTTTGTGGTGGTTTTGAGACAAACTTTACGGTGGTCAAGTCATACATTGTTGGTTGGATTTAAAAAACAGGCAGGATATTTTATGACCATTAATAAATGTTTGTAGCCTGCATAGGAACACGGGAGAGGGAATCACACCCCTGAACCGATCACCTGCAGTGGTCAGAGAACTGCTTCCTACCCCTCCCACCCTCCCCACAGGAATTACTGCTGGATGCATTAAGGAAAGAGTTGCTTTTACTCTTTATATCCCCTTCTCTGAAGGATCAGTGTTTGCTGCTTTAGCACACAGGACACCAGACTCGAACTGGCCGGGCTGCAAATCTTACAGAGTTGCTCAGAATCACCCTGGGTCAAACCTCCCCTGGCCCTGAGACTCCAGATAGGATGTACTTAAACTGTATGGAAATTACCTTGTCACCCAGTTAAGGCCCCTCACCAGATTGTTGTAAAATGGGGGCACTGACTCCTAAAGAATTTCACTTATTCATAGATTTTAGGGCCTTTGTGATGCTTTGGCTTGACCTTCTGCACAGCCCAGGTCAGGGGACCACCCCACGTTGATTCCTGCCTCAGGACCAAGGGCTGTGGTAGAGCCAGAGTAGAGTAAAACCTCCTGTCTTGAGTTAACAACTTATAGCAATGAGGGGGAAAAAGTATATATTTATATATATAAAGGGCCCAAAGTTGTGGTAGCAGTTCTTCAGAAGTGCCACCTCTATTAAAACCATGATTCTTATTGTCCACTCTTCTCATGGATTGGCCATATTTCTGCTGTGCTTGCAATGGCATCATTCACATCCCAGAACAGGAACACACCATCTGATTTTTCCCCAATATGAGACACACATACTGACATTCCCAGGACACACACACTGACTGAATGGCCCTGATTTCTGTGTATCACCACCCCAAAGAGAAAGGTGGCAAAAACACTGGTAGTATTATCTTTTCCTGGTTTAAGTACTGGTGGAAATCTGTCCTTCTTTAACACCTCTACATGTGGACTTACTCCACTATATTTTTCTTCCTTCATAATTTTTCCTGTGGTCTTCAGTTTCTAATTTATCCAGACTGATAAACGCTTCCCACTCCCTTTCCCTCATATTTCACTCTTGGGGAATTGCTGCACTCTTCGTTCCTCCATCTCCAGCTTTAACCAGGGCAAGCACTTTGATTTTAGTGGGATTTAATGCTCTCAAAAAGCACTTTTGACTGCTCCATATTCCTGTCCCTCAATGCTGTTTACCTGATCTCTCCAGAACAGTGCATGAATTTCCAGATCATTGAAGGAAATACTGCACAGCATCAGACCTTCCAGCCCAGATCCCTCAGGAAACCTATGGAAACACTTGAAGCTAATGGCAAACCTCCAGCCTGGGATCTGTCAATGCCTAACCAGTCAAATGCCACGTGGAAAATCCAGGGGGGAGAGTCACCCTCTTTGATTTCAGCTTTGTGAAGGTGGGGTTGGGTCTAATCTAGTTGCAGGCACCCCTTGTCCAGTCACCAGCCACACTGCCAGCAGCAGAAGGAGACTTTCCTTTGCCAAAATAGGAGGTTAAATCTGGAGGAGCTGCCACTTCTGTTCACCAACAGGAACGAGGCAACACTTGACACAGACGTGGCTGCTCTGAGGTGGAGCTCCTGTGTCCATCTCTCCTCTGTCCATGTGCACAGAGCAGTCTTTACCAACCAGCTCGGAAATCAGCTTTCTGCTCTCAAAAATATTGGCAAACAGAAGGTCAGACTCTGCCCTAGTGCCTGACAGTACTTCCCTGTCACCCCTCCATCCTGCTTCCAGCACAGGTGCTGCTGGCTGTGCTTCCTACAATCTACCCCAGCCTGGCTGCCTTCACCAGTACCCAGGGAGCAGTGTCAGAGGGACACTGGATGGGCAAACTGGTGATTCCAAAGAGACAGGATACACTACTTTCCACAGAATCACAGAGTCAACCAGGTTGGAAAAGACCTCTGAGATCATCCAGTCCAACCCTTGATCCAACCCTGCCGTGGTTCCCAGACCATGGCACTGATGCCACATCCAGTCTGTCCTTAAGCACCTCCAGGGACGGTGACTGCACCCCCTCCCTGGGCAGCCCATTCCAAGGGCTGATCCCTCTCTCTGGGAAGAACTTCTTCCCAATGTCCAACCTAAACCTGCCCTGGTGCAGCTCAAGGCTGTGCCCTCTTGTCCTACTGCTGGTTCCTGGCAGCAGAGCCCGACCCCCCCCCCGGCTCCCCCCTCCTGTCAGGGAGTTGCAGAGAGTGAGAAGGTCTCCCCTGAGCCTCCTCCTCTCCAGGCTGAGCCCCCCCAGCTCCCTCAGCTGCTCCTCACAGCACTTGTGCTCCAGAACCTTCCCCAGCCTCGTTGCCCTTCTCTGGACCTGCTCCAGCCCCTCCATGTCCTTCCTGAACTGAGGGTCCAGAGCTGGACACAGCACTCCAGGGGTGGCCTCACCAGCACTTAGTACAGGAGAAGAATCCCTGTCCTGGACCTGTTGGCCACACTGTTCCTGAGTCAGGCCAGGATCCATCGGCCCTCTTGATCACCTGGGCACACTCTGGCTCCTGTTCAGCTTCCTGTCCATCCAAACTCCCAGCTCCCTTCCTGCCTGGCTGCTCTCCAGCCACTCTGTCCCCAGTCTGTGGGGCTGCAGGGGGTTGTTGTGGCCAAAGTGCAGGACCCGGCCCTTGGTCTGGTTGAACCTCATCCCCTTGGAATCAGCCCATGGATCCAGCTTGTCCAGGTCCCTCTGCAGAGGCCTCCTGCCTTTCAGCTGATCAACTCACCCCCTCAACTTGGTGTCATCTGCAAATTTGCTGATGGTGGACTCAATCCCCTCATCCAGATCATCAATAAAGATATTAAACAGGACTGGGCCCAACACTGATCCCTGGGGACACCACTGGTGACCGGATCCCAACTGGATGCAGCTCCATTCGCCACTACTCTCTGTCTCTCTCATTTATTTACTCTGAAAAGGCTATTGTCCATGTTCTAGAAGGATCTCAGGTCAATAGCACCTCCCAGGCCCTCATTACCTGAGCAGTTTGGTCACTTGTTTAAAGCTGTCAGTGCCTAACAAACAGATACTGCTATTCCCAGCCCATCATTTCTGCCCACTTTCTACTTCTAAAACAAATCATAATGAGTGGCTTTAGCATTTGGGGGTTGTCACTCTCCCCACAACAAGTTAGTATGTCCAACAAAATCCTATTTTCCCCATTCTCTTTGCCAGACACCTCACATGGGGTTAGGAACAATTCCACAGTGTCTCTTCTTCAATACTCTTAGTGCTTTGATTAGTGCTGGTGGTGTTGATGTAGCTGTGATGGTTTAAGGATATGTTCATTAATTAACCTTGTCTCCTGATTAACTTTGTTCTTGACATCTTGATTTTGTGCTAAATTAATTCTCATTTATCCCCCCTTCCACCCTCCCCTTTCATGGATCACACTCTTCACTTCTAATCAGGTTTCTCCTCAGATTATCTCCCCCCTCTTCAGAAACAGAAATCACCCAGACTATGCAGCCACTCTGACCCCTCAAGGATTGACTCATCTCCCACCTCTCACTCTCCTGGGGGCCTTCCCACTTCCACACCCATCTTTTTTCACCCACAGTATGAGAGAACCCTCAGAACAGATCATGGATATTTCCTGCATCCAGCAATCTTCCCTCCAGCACAGACCAGGAACCTTTTGTCTGTCTTCTCCTTGCACATTGCCCACACTCCCTGCCTGAAAAAGGGCCACCCCTCCTGTGTAAGGTCCCTGGATGCCACCACAGGAATACCACTGACCCCATCAGTTTTAATAAGGCAAGGAAGACTCATCCAAAGTCCTTCTGGTTTAAAGCACAAAGGTCCCTGTCCCACAGAGTCAAGATACAGGAGCCAAACCTGCTGAGGTTAAACACAACCAGCTACCAGCAACCTCCACAGAATCACAGGATGGGTCAGACTGGAAGGGACCACAGTGGGTCACTGGTCCCACTCCCTGCTCCAGCAGGGCCATCCCAGAGCACGTGGCACAGGATTGTGTCCAGAGGGCTCTGGAATATCCCCAGTGAGGAGACTCCACACCCTCTCTGGTCTCTGTTCAGGGCTGGGTCACTGCCCAGCAAAGAAGTTCTTCCTCCTGTCCAGATGGAGCTTCCTGGGCATCAGTTCCTGCCCGTTCCTCCTGTACCATTGCTGGACCCCCCCAGCAGAGCCTGGGCCATCCTCTGCCCCCTCCCTGCAGCCTCTGACACACCCTGGGGAGGGCCCCTCTCAGGCTCTGCTCTGGAGGCTGAACAGCCCCAGCTCCCTCAGCCTTTGCTGCTCCCAGAGCTGCTCCATCCCTTGGGCATCTCTGTAGGAGTCACCATCCAGGAGCTCCCTGTCCCTGCTGTGCTGAGGAGCCCGAGCTGGGCCCAGCCCTGCAGATGTGCCTGCCCAGGGCTGGGAAGAGGGGCAGGATTCCCTCCCTGCCCTGCTGGCAAAACTCTTCCTCCTGCAGGATCCCACTGGCTTTCCTGGCCCCCAGGGCACTGCTGGTCAGGGACAGCTGTTGTCCACCGGGACCTCCAGGTCTCTCTCCAGCAGGTCCCACCAAGGGAAACCTCAGAGGGCAGCGACACTTTCCCAGCCAAGCACATGGTGAGAACTCCAGTAGGAGTTTTTGACCAAGATGCAGGGATTTGGGATGTGTTCAGACAGGAGGTGTTCTGTTTAACTAAAGCTTCCAAACCGTTCCCAGGGATTTTTGCTGGATTTCCTCCTCCCCTGCTCCCAAGCAAAATAAGTTAATCAGGTGGGTTTTGCTGCCTGGAGACTCAAGGAGTGGAAACACATCCCCTGGTCGTGCCAATGACTGGAGATAGCCTGGTGTAAACTTAATTATTATGCATTGAGAATAGCAACACATCCTGGTTATTGCAATCACTGTCCATCCATGCAAACAGAGTGGTTGGTGGATTCCATTTAATGATGCAAATGTAGCCAATCAATACAAGGATTTTGTTTGATCAGAGGCTCATTTTCCTTTTTTTTTTTTTCAGGGAAAACCCCCTTATTTTACATGTCCAGCCCCTCAGCTGGAACAGCTCCTCATAACTCCACCCCCACGAGAGAGCTTTTGCTCGTTTACACTTAGGTGAAAGTCTTGCTAAAATAAAAAGGGGAGATATAAACTCCCCGTGCAGTCAGAGAAGGACACATTTCACAAGGCAAATGGTTAAAGGACAGCTGGGTATAAGCCCTGCGGGAAGACAGCAAAGAATTTGGAGTTTGTGTACGTACATGCTTAGGAATCAGAAAGAAAAGTCTACACATTTTTAACCACAAAAGATTTCACTGGACAACATGGTCTAGCAAGAGCTTTAAAGGGGAAAAGCAGTTCACAGACTCTTCTGAATGCATCTCCAGTAGCCGGGTTGTTAAGACATTCAGGGCTGTTAATGTGTACTGTCAGGGCATTGTAACCAACCCTTTAATCCTGGGCCTGTCAGACTTGAAGGAAAACTAAGGAGCTGACAGTGCTGCAGCAAATGGATTTTCCTTCTCTGCTCTCCTCGCCTCCCCCCTCCTCCCATTTAAAGTTAGAATAACACTGAGTCTATTCCTTTCAGGGCTTGCAAAAAAACCGGGGAAAAAAGGGGGGTGGGGGAACCAAGCCTAGATGGACAATCTTCCCTTTCCAAAGGGAAAGTCCCCAAACTGGGGGAGGATAACCTGGTCAGACCTTGCCTGGGTGAGACCTCTTCCTCCTTGGCCGTGGTCATAAAGTTCTCATGAGTTTATTGTTATTCTCAGACATCCCTGCACAAGGAGAAGCACAGAGAACTCCAGGTGGAACTGCAAAGTCTTGCCTTTTAATTTTGGTCTTTGGTTTCAGACCTCACCCACATGAGATTTGACAATATGACCCATACACAGACACTTTTCCTGTGTGTCCACCAGATTCTCTATCACCACACAGCCCTTACAGCTTTACTTCAGGACACCTTGGGCTGGGATTTCAGCTTTTAAAGCATGACAGGTGTGTTCTGTGGGAGAGCCTGGGTCTGGCTTGCAACATTCCCAAACCTCCACCCAGCCCTTCCCTTCCAAGTTCATCTCCCTTGTTTGGTCTGTTCTGGATGATTAAGAACAGCAAAGACAACAGGTAAATGGGATCATTTGCAACCTGTTCCTGGCTCAGAGGAGGTGATGACAGCCTGGATTTGCCACAGGCGCTCCAGAAATTTCCAGACCACCTCTGTGTCTGACGGGGGGATACAACCCATCCTGCAAGGTGAGGTGAGTGGATGGTGTGTTAAAAGATAAAGGTGCACCCCAGGAAATAGGGCCAAGTGCCATTTGGAGGGAGAAGCTGCACAGTTTTGAAGGCAAGGCTGAACACAGACCCTTTCCTGCAAACTGGCCTGTCAAGGTACTCTCCTCCAGTCACCAGGGTCCTGCAACTCTGGACATGACTGGGATGGGTTCATATTGCAGTAGACTGGGTTTATGCTGCTGGATCAGCATCATCAGCTACTCCCTGTGACATGAGAGCCATGAATTAGACTGCAAGTTCATGAAAACACGTGTTCAAACACTGATATCTCTGTGTACTGGGGCACTGAGTAGGATCAGTGCTAAACAACCAAGACAGAGCTGGACCTCAAGGTGGGTAAAAATTGATATTAACTAACCTTTGCTTGAAATCCCTCTCAGTTTCTGTCTAAATAAAGCAGGATATTAGCAGGGGTACTGCTGAGTGGGTGCCATTTCCCTGTGTTTTTATCCTAGATGCCCTGTGATTCTTAGGAGTTCATTCTCCCAGTCTTTAATTCTTTAAAATGTACCCAAATAAAATCACAGCTAAAATCCAGCCCACCTGTTGCAAATGCTTCCAGAAATTCTGTTTTGTCATGTCAAATTCTGTTCTGCCTGTCAATGCGTTTCAGAGTTCCAACTCCAGATCACAACACAAAAACAAAAGAGAATGGGCAGAGTGTGCCATGAAAAGGAACTTTAAAGTTTTCACATCGATCTGGTGGTTGTTCTCTAAACTCGGGGTTAATTAGAGACCCTAAAGGATTTCAGAGCAGTACTTAGAGGATGAAAAGAAACAGATAACAGCTTCTTTAGGTGTGGCTCCCTCCTCTGTTAGCACAGTATCACTCTCCACACAGGTCCAATTGAAAGGAGTAACTTCAGCTCCCTTCCTGGTCTCCTGCACCACGGATTAGCCAAGGGCTAACTGGAAGGAGGCAGAATTTCTGCATGTCTCCAGGATTGTTGGTATTTCTTTAAAAGGGATTAAACCGTGATGGTTTTGGATCAGTAACAGATGGTTCCTCCCTCGCCCATGTCGGTGTTGCACATCGTACCTGTCCTGCAGGTGAACATCATTAGGGGCTGCCAGCCCAGGACTTATCACTAGCTGTGAATTGTTCTAAGAAGGAGAGACATAGCACTGAGAACACCTTTAAATGGAAATGAGCAAAAGCAGCAAAATCAATTTGAGAAGTTGGTTCACGTTCCGAGGGGAAGAAATACTTCCAGAATCAGGTTAAGCAAAGCCCTATTGAGCCACTTATTGATTTCTTAATGAGCCTGAGGGGAAAAAAAGGAAAAGAAAAGAGCAGAGGATAAAAAAAAAAGGAGATAAAAGAACAGATTCCAGACAGAATTGGTCATGCAGTTTCCTTGTACATGCAAAGAACAAACCAGCAAGACTCCGGAGAGCAGCACAGCACTGAGAAACATGTTTGTTTGCACAGTGGTGTGGCAGCAAAAAGGGGCTCACAATTTGGGGGAGGGCAAGGGGATGGAAAAGGCCAAGAAGGAAAAAGTTTCACAGACCAGCACCTCAGAAACCTGCTCTGAAATGCCCATCCTGCTGCAGGAGTTCAAGGATGTCCATCTCATCCCCCCCCCCCGGTTACCGTGGCGTGGGTTGGGTTATGACAAACTACAATGTCATTGCAACTGGACTTCAAAACCCCTCAGGTAGGGTTTGTGTACATGAGCAAAATACTCTTACAGAGACATCTGATGGGCCACTCTCTTGTCTTTTTAACTCAGCTAAAGTAGTTGTGCTGGTAGAACCGTGTGTAACATCCACAGCCGTGTCCTGGGCCGGGTTTCAGCTCCAGACAAACCCTCTGGTCAGCACAGTGATATTGTTACACTGACAAAAGCTTCCAGCACAGAGCTGACCTCAGCCAGAGCCCTTGGCAGTCTGCAGGGATGGTCCCACCTTCGCCCTCCAGCAGTGGGGCATGTCACAGGTCAGGGCAATACCCAAAGGAAAGACGTGCCCAGGGCACAGCCCCGACAATACAGAACAACTCCTCACCTCACCTGAGCTCTGCCACCACCCAGCAGATATTCCTGACTCCCAGCTGGGAGGCAGGTACAGCCATACCCCCTTTCCAGCTGGGGAGGGTGAGGTCCAGACTGGTTAAAGATCTTGTGATGCTCAATTGGTGCCACTTCAGAGGTGCCAAAAGGCTGAAAAGGGGCTGCCCCGACCCTGCCGTCCAGGGCAGAGTCAGCCACAGGGAATCAAAGTGCTTTGTGCATGCACAGGGGAAAAAAAATATGAGGCAGCTCCGTCACAGGTGTAATGAAGTCCACACGTGGTACTGCAACTGTGCAGCTTTTCCAGGAAAAAAAGGGGAAAAAAGAGAAACTGTGCTCCACTGTAAATAGCTGAGGTGGTAAAATGACTATGAGCTAAGTGAGAGCTCAGAGATGATCAAAAAATGAGCCTGGACCCCAGTGAAGTTATAAGAGGGGCTGAGCCCCCAGTGCAAGGAGTCAGGAATCCTCTCCCATTACCCAGCAGGATGCCCTAAAGATAATGGTTTAGGTGGCACAGCCAAGTAGAGGCAAAGAGGGGAAACATCAGAGCCCTGACTGGCAGACCAACACCTCAGTACCACAGAGCAACCTGGAAGTACAACTCCGCTAAAGCTGCATGATGCTGCTCTGAAATAGTCCAAGTTTGGGACAAGGAAAGAGAGGAGCTGGGAGCACATCTTTAAAGACTTTACAATTTTTCGATGCCCAGGCAGGTTCCCAGCTGAAATGAACACTTTATAAAGTCCATCAGACACACAAACACACCTTGCATCACATCTGACAAGAGTTTGCCCCCAAAGCAAGTCTTTCCCCGGAGGTCAGTTGGAAATGAATTGAGGCAGCACCAGCCTTGCTGTTTCCCCTATGGAATCACAGCAAATGATCCCCAATTTCTGTGTTTTCCTGCAAACCCAAGTGGCTGAGGATGTTTGTCACAACCAGCTGTCCATCCATCCCTGACAGAACGAGCAGTGACCTCCGAGAGAGGAGCCGGGGCCATGGGAAACAGTCCCCAACCCCGAGCAGCTCCCAGCGCTCGCCTGCCTCCAAAAACCGGGCGTGGGGGAAGGGGGAGAGAACATCTATTTCCTTATTAAGTAGAGCTCTTTCTCTCTTTTTTTCTAATCTATGGAAAAATAGGAATGCAAAGGAGAGCCGAGAGGAGCCTTTCTTCGCAGCAGGGGATGCTCCCGGCGCCGGGACAGCGGCTCCGCTGGGATGCTGCGAGCCCGCAGCTTCTCAGGGTGTTTGCAAAAGGGGAGTCAAAACTCCCGGCCGGAGGAGAGGCAGGGAGACCCGGCCGAGCATCTTAAGGTTTAAAATGCAAATTCCTCCACTTTATTTTAGGTGGAGGGGGTCAAGGTTTGCCTATTTCTTCCTCTCCCCCGCCCTCCCCCGCCGCTCCTTCCCCCTTCCTCGGCGAGTTTTGTTTAGGGAGGGACTGTAGATGCGACAAGGTCTTTGTGCTGGCCATTCAGCTGAATGAAAAGGCCGAGGAGTCCCAGCGGAGGGAACAAACTTTTGGGGGTCAGCGCGGTCAGCTTAGAATAAATGTGTCGTATTGTTTGTATTAAGGACATGATCTCAGCGGGGTGCCCGGAGCCACCGCATACAACATGAAGGACTATTTATTCAACACAGAAATACGCAGGGCACAGGACTCCTCTCCCAGGGAAAATAGGAACCGCTGCTGCAAACGTGCCTGCCTCTTCCTAGCAGCAAGGTTTGCTGGAGGGGGCAAATAAAACCCCCTTTAGTTTTTTTATGTGCATCATAAAAAGGGATGGATGCCAAGCTCTTGTGGCAAAAAAATACTCGTGGTTGGAGAGCGGCCGCAGCGACGGCACAGCAAAGTGGCTTTTTATTGTTGCTTTTCTCCTAAAGATGGACAGTTCAGGTCATTAAAGGCCTAAGATAGAAACAGTTTCTCTTCACGCTGTTTGAAAACAGGCTTTTGTTTCCATGGAAGTGGCTCAGTCCTTTCTTGGGTTGCCTCCACCGCAGAAGTGGCCCGCGGGGTGGGAGCGGGGCCGGGGGAGCCCTGCAGCCCCCAACAGGTCCATGTGAAACCCAAAAGGAGAAGCAACACAAAGGGGCTGGGGGCTTGAGAGCCTGCAGGGCTCCCCAGGAGGGCTCCACAACGAGGGCCCCCAGAGGAGGTGGCCAGGTGGGGAGAGGAGCCCATTCTCCCCAACGCTTCAAAACCAAAACCCTCATAAAGGGACATCCCTGGTTGTTGAATGATCCCCCCTCACTCACTGTTTGTACAGAGGAGCGTGTGCTCCCCCAGAAAGTGGCTTTTCTCCTCACTGACCTCACTCTCTGGTTCACAGAGGGAAGGGGTGTTTGGTTGGTTTGTTCATCCAGGGACTGCAAACCAGGGTTTCATGAAGCTGAACGATTAACCCAGAGGAGCAGAACCCTGGGACAACCTCCAGCCCACGTGGCTTCATCATGGCCAGCCTACCTTAGGGCATGGGGTCTAGGAAGATCAGGATGCTTAGAGATCCCAGAGAGAAGCAGGATATGTTTTAACATATCCATGTGAATTCCAGTTTCCCTCAGAAATTATGGCTTAAGCCCAACCTCAGTGGCAAAATAAAGTGAGAAGAAAATGAGACTGTGAGGGTGGGGAGGCCCTGGCACAGGTTGCCCAGAGAAGCTGTGGCTGCCCCTGGATCCCTGGAAGTGTCCAAGGCCAGGTTGGATGGGGCTTGGAGTAACCTGGGCTGGTGGAAGGTGTCCCTGCCCATGGCAGGGGTTTGGAATGAGATGGGCTTGCAGGTTCTTTCCAATCCAAACCATCCTGTGATAAGAAAAAAGGAGATTTCTTACCCTGCAAGGAGACCACTCCCATCAGACAACTGAGAGCACAGGGGTTTGGGCACCTAATGCTGCATCTTCCAGGACTAAACCTACCCACAGACACCAACTGCATCACGGGAGGGTCCTGCTGACGACTCCTACTCGGTCCTTGTAAACTTGACCTCCAGAAAAAGGTAACTATGACTCAAAAAACCAACACATCCAACCCCAGCTGGTGAAAATCTGAGAACGGCTGGAAAAATCCGCTGTGTTTTCACAGCGCTGCGGTGAGTCTTTGCTCGTGAGCCCGGCACAACCCTCTTGGAAGTCCCCCAACATGGGACACCTTGACTTCCACCCCCTTTGTGCCGGATGCCCCCTTCCTTTTTTTGTCCACCCTATTGCCTTTTGTGCCAAAGTGACACAGACTGATGAGGATTATTTCCACGGCTTCCTCAGGGACAGGGGGGTTCCCTGCTGCCCTTGTTCAGGGACAATAGACCCATTAAGCGTCTTCCCAAGGCGAGGGGAGCGGGGCATACCTGGCCCTCGATGTGGGAATGGCCACTGCCCCTGACAGCCATTAGCATCTGAATGAGAGTGATGCCTGCAGAACAACAGGCAATTATCCCTCTGAAAAGCTTTTAAGTGGCATTAATTGCTGGCCGCAGACTCGGGGCTCTCTCAGAATGAACCGTGTTGACAAACAGGATAAAATATACTGGACTTCCTGCGGGGGAAAAATTTGTAGGAACGTGCTTCACCGAGGGCAAGCTCCACTTTCATCCTCTGCTGTCACAGAGTCAGCTCCACTCCACACCTACTGACAGCAGGGCAGCCTGGGCTGTCCGAGGGAACCTGGATTTGGCTCTGGTGGCTCTGCAGTGCCTGTCTGGCTCGATGAGAGGGCACCCAGGGGAAGGGGAACACCTGTTCTACGCACTGCTGGGCTGGATGAGCAGCCCCTTTGTCCCAGCCGCGCCTCTGAAGGCCCAGGTGTACCTTTTTGTGCTGCTCAGAGAGGCAAAGATGTGGCACAGCTCTGAAACACAACCCCCTCTCACTAACAGGCACTGGGCTTTATCTCCCACCGATCTTTGAACGGGATAAATAGCCCTCCACAGCCCAGGAATGGGGACGATGTGGGAACATTTTATGCCCTTAAAAATCAACGATATTGTTAATAGATAAATACTCTCTTTTCTGTTAAATACCTGCAAGGATATATGAAGGGCATAGCTAGAACTTTACTGTGATTCCCTGGAAAATCCCACTCCGATATCCTTTCCTTTGTAAGCACTGGAATGCTTTCAGGGCTGATTTGCACTCGTGCAAGGCGCTTCTTTTTATAGCTCCCTCCTGCAAAGTGCAAGGCACTAACCTTAAAAAAGTACTGCAGCACTATTTTTACCCCAGGAGCATCATCTCCTCTTCCACAGCACGTCGTACAGACCATTCTTGGATTGGTTTGAGGTGTCTGCTCAGATTTCTGTGTATGTCCAGACTTTAGGGCTGTCAATTCAGATGGCTCTGGGTTAGACCAATGTGTATGACCAGACCCTAAAGTGTGACAGGGAACCACAGCTCCACTGACTCCCACAGCTCTGTGACAGCTCAGTAATCTGCCTTTGAGGGTCATAAATCTTCCTTTCCTTACCTCTACCCCTTGTCTATATGGGAGAGCAGAGGGAGCAGCCTGACCACGAGGAATAGCCCATGTTTCCACTCTATTTTCAGGAATTCTTGCTCGTTCTGCTGCCAAAGCTGCCCCTTGAAGCTGGCAGAGACAGGTCACTCCAGTGTCACTCTCAGCCCAGCAGCAGCCTGGGTGCCACACTCCTGGTGACTGTCCCAGACTGCTTTTGGTGGCTGGGTGTTCCAAAAGCAAAGGTTCTTCCCAGTTCCCAATGAGTTTTCCAAAATATGCATGATAAGCCTTCAGTAATCCAATGCCAATGTTATTGTGCACATCCCTGAGAGGTGCCAACCCTTCTCTCTCTTCATGGCCAGAGGACAGGGTAGGGCACCCTTGGGTGCCATTTTCCCACCCTAAGCCTCACTGCAGGGTCACACAGCAAGCAAGCAGCCCTTGGAAAGGTGGCTCAGAGGTGGGATACCATTAGCACCCCGAAAATGAAGACATCCTTTCCCTGAGAAACAACTCTCTTTTGAAGGCTGGCACGTGGATGAAAATGAAGGTGACTTTACAGAGCTTCAGGTCTCAAAGTTGCCTCAGGTCTCTCCAGCAGAGACCACCTGGTTTTCCAGCAACCATCCCCAACACTCACAATGAGAAGCTGTTATAACTATCACATTTGCCACGGGGCTGATACTCACAGAATCACAGAATGGTCTGAGTTGGAAGGGACCTCAAAGCTCATCCAGTCCCACCCCCTGCCATGGGCAGGGACATCTTCCACTAGCTCAGGTTGCTCCAAGCCCCATCCAACCTGGCCTTGGACACTTCCAGGGATGGGGCAGCCACAGCTTCTCTGGGATCTTTGACTGTGAACAACTCCCCTTATTAGAAAAAGCAGAAAGAAACAAAATACCCTCTCTGAAACACTAATTTCTACTTAGTTACAAAACCTCTTTACAGTGGAACCACCATTTATTCAAGTGAAGAGGAAGAAGAAACTTTACCTGATACTCTCTTGCATCACAAACCTGAACATGCTCTCAATGCACTGTGGCTCAAGCACTTATAGAAGATTTCCAATAAAGATGGGTAATTTTATGGCTCAGAGTGAAAACCATGGGAAAAACTCTGGTTTTTGCTAATTTAGACCTCCAGCTCAGCAAGCACATGTGGGTGGCCTTTTGAAGTTTGAGCAGCAGATCTTCTGCTTGAGCAGAATGACTTAGTTCTCCCGCAGTCAGTGGCTCTAGGCCAGCCTGCACCATCTGAGGACAAGCCCTCTCACATTTATCCCAGCACAAAACTCCGACAGGAACTCAAAAAATCGTTAAAGGCATCTGTGGAGAAAGCTTTGAAAAAGCCTGTACAAAGTCCAGTCAACTGAGACTGCAAAGCTTTGCCTCCAGTGTGTGGCAAAGAATGGACTGCACAGTCAGAAAGCCAAAATATTAATGTAACCCCCCACAAGATGTCTGTCCAAGAAAGACAGTGCTAAAAAAAGCTGGCTTGGGCCCCAGCAAACAAAAGATGGACCTCATGTGCTGCTAATAATGTCCAATCATCAGGACTGGGCTAATTTCCTCTCATATTGCCAGATCCAGACCACAAATAATTAACTTAACTGCAGAAAAGATGCGCTCTTTGTGTTGGTTTTGTTGTTGTTGTTCCAATAAAAGGAAGGAATTCAGCTCCACGGAGGATATGAGGCTGGTCTGGTTTGTTCCTGCTGAAGATTTGGTCCTTGGTGTCTACTGCTGAACCTACAGGATGACTGGCAGGAGGATAGCAGGGAAGAAATGCCAAATTACAATAAAAAATGGCCAAATCCTGTGGTCCATAGAATTTTATCAGGCCCAACGTTGAGAGGCAGCCAAGGGCTCAGCTTTACCCCCACAGCAACCTGGCTGATGAGAAGGGTCTCTGCATCTGTCCTCCTGAGGGAAGTAGGAGGATTAAATGTTTTTTAAGGGATCCAAGAGTCAGAAGTGAAACATTTCCATGAATGAAACAGGTCTGTGAGTTGTTTAGACAGCACAGCTCTCACCTCCTTCACATGGGCTGGCTGGAAACCAGTGTGCTGAGGTTAAAACAGGAGGATGATGGCTGAGATGGACAAAATGGGTCACCCCCAGGTAGTTTCTCCAGTGATTTAAAAAGTAGCCTGTTGAACAGCCAGGACTGGCCTTTACACAGCAATTCCTACAGCTGTGGAGCCCAACCCCAGGGTGGGCACAGCCAGGAAGGGACTGATATAAACCAGTATTTATATTGTGCTAGTGCTGATTTGCCTTCACTTATTTGTGTAGTTTGGTGCCTGCAGGTAGGGAAAGTGGCATCATCTGGGGGATCATCTGGTACCAACCCCTTGTCCCACCCCTGTAATTCCTCTACTGAGCAGCTGAGTCATAATTCACACCTGTATTTTGGCACAGCTCAATAAAGCTTCACTGCTTCCCACTGCTGCCCCAAGAGCTCGTGTCCCACTGCTCTGAGCACGCTGGAGTGATCAAACCACCTTCTGAAAGACCAACCCATCTCATCCTCTCCCTGCAGTCCATGGTGGAAGCTGAGTGAGCAGTATCTGGACAAACCCATGGAAAGACAAGAAATAACAAAAGAAAGACAAAAAATAACAGAAATGAGTCCTGCTCTTGTCACCCCTCACCACAGCACACCCAGACAGAAGATGCACCATACAGAGCTGTGACAACAGAGCACGTGGACTTACAGAACCCAACTTTTATACCTCTAGATAGGTAACACAAATATCCTCTTGGGATGGAGGTATTCATGGGGGACAGTTTGCAGTGCTGGTTTGGAGTGTCTGCCTAAGAACCCCCCAGGACCCCTTCCCATGCTCCACTCCTACCCTGCCTAAGAAAGGCCTGAGGATCTGCCCCTGGCCAGATCATGAACCCCCTGCTCCTGGCTGTGATTCACAAGCAAAGGGACCCCACCAGGTCCTGCACCAATCCCCACCAGGAGCTGCAGGGAGCAGGGGCACCCTCACATGGAGTAACACCCAGTTTGTAGAGGGTTAAGGGCTGATCCAAATGTCCCCTGGAGTTGCCTCAGCTTGTGCAGGGACAGGCCCACCCACTGGGAGGTTCCTGGTGGGCACCAGCAGCTGGTGACTTACTGGTCTCTATAACAACCCTTTAACAACCCCCAGGGTACTCACCCTTTCCAAGGGTGGAAACCAGGACTCCAAGAGTGTTGCCTCTGGCCGTGGGTTTCCCTCTGTTTCCCTCTGCCCCTTCTCCTCGGGAAGGTGGCACATGGGCACGTGCAGAGCCAAGAGCCAGAGGGGAACAGACCCTTCAGTGGGGCTCAGCACACAAACCTTGGCAGCTGCCAAACCCCCCTGATCCCACCAGCTGCTCTTGTTTAACGGGGCAACAGGGGAGTTGCAAGAGGCAGGAAGGGCGAGAGGGAAGCAGTTAAGTTGGAATTAATTTGTCACTCCATATTTAACCAACCTCAGAACTATTAAACAAATCTAATAGGAAATATCCCCCAGATTCCAAACACCTCTGTGTTGCCTGCTGGGCACCAGCCACTGTGCAGGGTTGTAGCCACCCAGCAGACTGGGACAGGGGAAGGGGGGCTTCCCTCCACCCCAGCCCCAAGCCTGGCTCAATTCACATTGCCCTTTGCCCTAAGCCTGAAGGACAGTTGATGGGAGAAGCAGAGAGAGTATCCAACATCCCAGGGAGAGGTGCTGGAGAGAGCCAAGGGATCCTGGTGCATGGCTGTGGGTTTTCCTGGCTCCTGCTGGAAGGAAGTACGGAGAATGCTCAGGAGTGAGGAGCAGTGATTGGCTGCTCAGGAATCATCAGGGGGTTTTCCACCCCTCAAAAAGAAAAGATATCCCAACTCCTCATGTGTTACTTGAGACCACCACTCCCTCTGCATATGGAAAAAAGAAGGAATTGGGAGATTTAAGGCTGCAGATGGAGTGAAGATGGATTTTATTGCCAAAAATGCACAAACTCAGCAGCTAGAACATGGAGAGAGTCTGAGGGGGGGAGGAAGCTGGCATAAAAACAAACAAAAAGCAGCTTTTTCTAGCTAATAGGTAAATCCAAGCCAACCCCCACCCTCCATGGCTTAAAACACCTGGTGGTAGCACATTTCTCACCGTGGAATGCTGTGCTTGCCCCAGGTCTGAGCTCTCAGAACCTCCCCTTCAGGGGGATCCTCCCTGGGGTGAAGAGGGTAATCAGAGTTACCTCTTCTACTGAAAACCAGGATTCTTTTAATCATTAAATGTTCTTCATGTCTTCTGGCCCCCTGACTGCCATTGTCATCATTGTTAAAACATTCCCTCTGACTGGAATAGTGCCACTGATGATCCCAGCTAAACCAGGCAGCTACAGAATGGTCCAAATATCTCCCCTGATGATGTCATTTCACAGGTTTATTATTTTACATAAAATTTAGCTGTCAGTGTTTATTCAGCATACCCCTGACTGTAGAAAGCCTACTAACAGGATACAATAACCTTCTCTACTAATGCACAGGCTTGGTTTCTACACTGTCCTGCACCGATTCACTGTTTGTTACCCCTGATGCTCCAGATGTCTGACTTTTCCTTAGTAACTTCCTTTAAAAGTAAAAAAGAAAGTCCCTGTGGTTTCTTTTCCTCTCAGTGTTTGTGTGTTTACGCTTACAAACCTTCAGCTGTAGCTGCCATTTCCATCAGGAGCAGCAAATACCGCAGAGAACTGAGCTCGGGCTGATCCCGGCGGCTGAGCGCCCTGGGAGGGATGTTGTACAAACATCCCCGGGAGGATAACGCGCTGTGCCCGGGCTGGCCGAGCTCCGAGTGCCCTCTGCCGGGCAGGACCCTCCACCAGACCCTCCTGGTTACCTTTCCAGGGCTTTCAGCCCTTCTCGCTAGGATGGAGCCGCTCCCTGCCTATCTCGGGACAGGCTTTTCACAGGATCGATGGTTCGGGCTGGCAGGAACCACCGGAGAACGTCTGCTACAATCACCCGAGTCAGGCAGGGGCTCCAGAGCACCTTCCTCAGGGTGTGTCCAACCAGCTTTTGAGTATCTCCAGAGAAGGAGACCCCACACCCTCTCTGGGCAGCCTGTGCCAGTGCACAGTCACCTGCACACCAAAGTTCTTCCTCGTGTTCAGGTGGAATGTCCTGTGCATCACAGACTCACAGAATGGATTGGATTGGAGAGGACCTTAAAGATCATCGTGTTCTACCCCCTGCCGGGGGCAGGGACACCTTCCACTAACCCAGGTTGCTCCAAACCCTGTCCAGCTTGGCCTTGACACTTCCAGGGATGGGCAGTCACAGCTTCTCTGGGCAACCTGTACCAGGGTCTCACAGCCCTCACAGGGAGGAATTTCTTCCTCCTGTCCAGGTGGAGCTTCCTGGGCATCAGTTCCTGCCTGTTCCTGCTGTGCCATTGCTGGGCCCCCCGAGCAGAGCCTGCTCCATCCTCTGCCCCCTCCCTGCAGCCCCTGACACACCCTGGGGAGGGCCCCTCTCAGGCTCTGCTCTGGAGGCTGAACAGCCCCAGCTCCCTCAGCCTTTGCTGCTCCCAGAGCTGCTCCATCCCTTGGGCATCTCTGCAGCCTGCACTGGACCTGCTCCAGGAGCTCCATGTCTCTCTTTTCCTGAGGAGCCCAGAGCTGGGCCCAGCCCTGCAGGTGAGGCCACATCAAAGCTGATTTTAGAAGCAGGATCCCCTCCCTGCCCTGCTGGCAATGTTCTTCCTCTTGCAGCCCAGGAGCCCACAGGACTCCTTGGCCCCTGCTGGTCAGGGACAGCTGGTTGTCCCCCAGGTCCTTCTCCCCAGAGCTGCTCTCCAGCAGATGACCCCCAGCCTGTGCTGCTCCCTGGGGTTTCTCCTCCCCAGGTGCAGGACCTGCACTTGCCTTTGCTGCATTTAAAATATTCCTCTGCCCATCACTCCAGGATCAACTTCCCCCTCCCATGTTTGTGTTGCTTTTGGGAGCTTGTCCTTGGAGGTTTGGTCTTACAGCATCCACAGAGAGTGGAGGGCTGAGACTGAACCCATTGACAGCAGCTAAATGCCCTTTTGCTGATTCTTCCCCTCCCAACAAGTGTATAATTTGGCAGAAAGATGAATTTAAAGCCAGAAAAAGAGGGCAAAACAGTACAGCTGAAATTCCAGAGAGCATTTCATCCTTGAGAACTGATCTCTAACATCAGTTCCCTGCTCCGTGGGAGGATGAACGTGCTGTTCCCACCCTGAGGAGATCACAGAGATTAGATGTCTCCATCAGGGTCACTCCTTCAGCACTGGGAAAACAACCCCAGAGCTTTGGCAGTGGCAGCTTCCTGGGCCAGAAACCTTGCAGAGCCCACTTTTATTTTCTTCTCCAGGAACCCAGAGGGATCACTTTTGCTTCCAGGGGCACTGGTTGCATCTGTGTTTTGAGGAATATTTTAAAATAAATGCCTAAATAAGTTTGAGGTATTCAAACTAACATTTTACTGATACTTTTGATAGGTGACAAGAATCTACCAAAGTCTGTCCAGGTATCCTAAAAGGTTTCAGGAAGAAGAAGACTGTACTTATAAGGAAAGTTTGAGCAAAGAGGATGGGTTATTCAATCCAAGTGTTGCAAACCCTGTGTTAGTAATTCTCCTGTACCCAGACACTCAGTAAACAGGTCAGAGCAAAGATGTTTTTGCAAGAGATTCATCCACTCCCTCCCACCATCAGGAGATTCAGGGCCTGAACCAGCTCCTGCTGAAGTGAATGGGCAAAATCTCTGCTTTTAATGGCACGGGATCAATTCCCAGCTCTGCAGGCAAGAAGTCTGACAGAAACATCCAGCCTTTCCCCCTGGATATTAGGGATACACACACCTCTCAGCACAGAGCAGGCAGGTTTGGTCAGGTTTCGAGGTGGGAAAGAAGCTTTAATGTTTCCTTCTTTTTTTCTTTAACTGTTAAAAGACACAAAGGTGCTCCAGTTCTATCCACACACGGCACTGGGAACACAGTGGTGGTTGTTGTTTAAAGTTGATGCAGAAAGGCCCCTGGGAGGAAAGGGAACCTCAGGATGAGGATCCTCATTTGACCTTTCTCAGCTGCCACACATCAGCCCCTTTCACCAACCACCCCCAGGAGCCCCAGGCACAGCTGGCATCTGCTCAGCACAGACTGCACATCCCGTGTGGCACCATGTCCTGTGCCAGTGCCCATCCATCCCCATTGTCCTGGGACAGGGCATTCAGCAGGAGAGATCTGCAGCTGTGGGAAGACTCCTCCTGTCCCACCTAAGAGCGCTCACAGAGCTGGGACACAAACTGGATGGAGAAAACCTCCATTTCATTCTTCTCCTGTCACACCTAAAGCATCACATCTCATCCCTCTCCTCTCCCAGGGAAGAACTGCACAGCTCTTCCAGGCCACACTGAGCCAACAGGAATTCAGGTGAAGGTAGAGGAGCAATGGCCATAAACTAAAACACAGGAAGCTCCACCTCAACACGAGGAAGAACTTCTCTCCATGGAGGTGGTAGAGCCCTGAAACAGGGAGGGTGTGGAGTCTCCCTCTCTGGAGACATTCCAACCCCATCTGGACAGATTCCTATGTCACCTGCTCCAGGTGACCCTGCCTGGGCAGGGGGTGGACTGGGAGATCCTCAGGGGTCCCTTCCAACCCCAACAACTCTGTGATTCTGTGAAGAGCTGACACACTCACTTTACCCCAAGGAACTCTTACATTTAAATAAGAGGAACAAAATACAACTTGCATTCCCATCCCTTCTTCCCAAAGGCTCTCTCTCCATCCTGCACTGCCGGACCAGCCTCAGCATCTCCAAACAGATCCCAGCCCTGAACTGCCCCACAGGGATCATCCTGGGGTAGAGAGCTTGGCACAAACACTTTTTTACCCAGCCAAAATTCTTTTGTCTTCTCACTTCTTAAGGTTAGTTTGTGGGTTTGTTTTGCTTTTCTCTAATCTCATAGAAAAATAAGAAAAAAGAAAGAAAAAGGGCTTATTAGGGCATCACACTCCGTGCCAGTGTCTCTGTCCTAATCCTCTGACACTCCTCGAGAGTTTAGTGTCAAACATTTAATCCAAGCAACAGTTTTCACTTCCCTGTGTTTTCTAGTTGAGGAACACCACAGAAGCACACACTTCAAAATTTACATGGCAACACCACGTTCATTGGAGGCTGATTCCAGCTCAGGATTTGCAGGGAGCCATGAATTAGGTCTGGTCCAAGGATGGGAATAACATTTTTCAGAGGAGAAATTCCTGAGTTCCCCAAGGGGAGGAAGGCCCTTTGTGGATATAGGATTTCTCTAAGCTCTTCTGTGAGGATAAACCTCTTCACTTCATCGAGTTTTTGTCAGATAAGGAAGAGCTGGAAGAGGTTTAGAAATGCTTCCCCAAACCCTGGGATTTAACCTAGAGCATGATTCCGGTTAAACAATGCAGGAGGGAAGGAGACAAATCCATTCTCCTACAATCATTTCCTACAGTAAATCCTCGGGAGCCACCTTGGGAAAAGGCATAAAACAAGGCAAGTGTAAGGCAGGATTTGTGCAGCAGCTGCAGTGGGGGACCTGCCCCTGAACCAGAGCACTACACCTGAACTCTTGAGCTTTAGCAGCTCCTGATCAAGATGTTTCTCATTAATTTGTTCTTTCCTTTGTTCCCTTCTTTTTAGTTTTGGCCTCCACACGGTCCAGCAACTGGGAGCTCCACAGTTTAGTTGCACCAGGGAAGAAAAATTGTTTGCTTATGATTTAAACCTGCTGATTGATGACTCCTCACAGCAAATAGTAAGAGGAGCACAATGCTTTGCTGCCCACCTTTTCTACACCATTCCTCTCTGCCCCTTGCTCATCTTAAACTGGAAGACACTTCCTTCTCCTTTCCTAAATCCTCTTCTAGCACAGGGAACAGAAGGGCACAGGGAGGCACCCAATAAGTGGCTGGAAGCATCTTAAGTAAGTGGTTGGAAACATCTGAGATTCACCTTATCCCAGCCCCACTCCACACCTGGGATACAGGCTTAGAAATAAGGAGAAAGTCCAGCCTTAGAGCTTTTTTTGCTATTCCCATGGGAGTTGGGAAAGCACAAAATAAACAGTAAAAACAATTCTTTCAGCTATAAAATATTATTTCTCCTGGTCTCTTTTCTGAGTGGGTTGGAATTACACAAAGTATGGGTGATTGAGGAAAACAGCTTTTCAACAGGAAAATAACTTCTCTGCAAATGTTTTGAAGTTACTGCTATTGTTTAACACCTAAAATTAAACATTTTCTCTATTTTCTTTTAATTGAATTCCCCATTCTTCTGGTTTTCTGTATTGAAAGAGAGGACTCACAAAGGAATAATTTGTATTTCCGTGACTGGTTCAAATCCTTTATGGCAGAAACAAATCAACAAGCCAACAACTACACCGAACTGATGAGCTGGGACTCCAGAGGCTGGAGTTTACTGGGAAAAAACACAGCTTGGCCCAAGCAACTTGACCTGCCCAGCTCAGAAGACTCAAGGCTGATGTTGCTCCCACCCCAAATCCCATGTTCTGTTTTCTCCTGATTTCAAAGAGAAGTACCTTCATAAGGGAAAACTCATTTGGGATCTCAAAAGGTTTTAAGCTTCTTAGAAAAAGAGGATTAAGACATCCTCTGTGTGCACTGGACTACCTGTGCTGGCCCTCCAAGGCTCTTTGGTGCAGCTTAAACCAGGCTGGGCTTCCACTCAGGTGGAGGCTCCATGGCCCACCAAAACTGCCATCCCCTGCCCTCCTCTTCCAGGCACAAGCACCTATTTTCACAGTCACAGGGACCTCATCCTTCCCTAAGAACCCCAGGAATGAACATCCAGACACAGCCCTGGAAATGCTTCCCCAAGGATCCTTCCCCAGCTCCCTGCAGCTCCCTGCAGCTCCCAGCCTCCACCTCTGGGTGTGCAGGGTGGGGAGACCCCCAGGGCTGTTCCTGAGCCCAGGATGCTCCATGCCCACCCATCCCAGCCATGCCAGCCTGGCAGATCTCCAGTTGCAGCAGCTCTGTCCTTCTGTGGCTCACCAGCTCTGTTTGACTGATTCTGAGGGGGTTACAATGTCCAACAAACACACACTTTCACACCACAAAGCTCTGGTTCATCACTCTGAGCATTGGGCAGCGTTGCCCTTTCAGGAAGAGACAGATTTGGGGCTTTCTAATGGCACAGGGAAGAGAAGGGAAGAAAGATTTGTCCATCCAAGCCTGCCCCAGGCAGCACATTGGATGCTGCTCTCCAGAGAGCCTGGCAGGTGCTAAAGGCACAAACAGTCAGACAGAACAAATGCAAAGATCTTCTGCCCCGTGGAAGGACACAAGGGCTTGGCAGCCAAATATTTCATGCCAGGCCCTCCCCTTCCTTTCTGCCTCCTCCTCTCTGTGCTGTGTTCAGCCCCCCATGGGTGGAAAGGGCAACAGAGCAGCTTCCAGCTCTGGCACACACCACAACCCCAAAGCAACCAGGAACGGGCTGTTTGGGGTCAAAAGCCAAGTGGAGAGGGATCATTTGCTAAAAGGCTTTGGGACAACTGTGTGTCTTTCAGACCTCTGTGTGTTCCACGGAGGCTTTGCCTCCAGGCCATGGAGGTTTGTGGAGCCTGTTCTTCCCAAATCCCTGCGGGGTGCTCAGAAGACAACAGTGTAAAACCTTCCTGTGCAGAGGTGGATGGAAAGCAGCAGGACTGAGCCCCCCAAATTTCTTCTGTCCATTGGAGAGCAAAGCCAAGAAGCTGGAGCTCTTTATTCCCCAAATAAAGTGAAAAATGCCAGTTGTTGACAAAAGAAATGATTCATGGAAGTGGTGCTTTCAGGGCAGCTTTATTCTGGGGAGGAGAAGAAAAATGAAATAACAGTCACTTGGTGGCAGCTTGGGAGGGTTGTGCTTCAGTGGAGCAGGATTGAAACATCTGACTTTTGGAGGGACTTGTTTGTAGTGTAAAGATTTTCCAACCCTGACCAAGCAGGGCTTTTCAGAGGACCCAGAGGAACATGTCCCAGCCCAAGACAGAAGAATACCTAATACATGTACGAATTTTAGTTCAGAGGCTTTATGTAGTTCTGATCTGCTTCCAAATGGAAAAGAAGGATGCAGCCACCCAGGCACAAACAACCCTCACTGCAGCTGTGCTGACTGTGCTTCCCAGCACCCTGGAGAGGAAGGAGCATTTCTGGATGGTGACCATCTGTGTTCCCACTGTGTGGAGAGGGGAACTCAATCAGCCTTTATCCCCTGTCTGTCACCCAACAGACCCCTTGTCACCCACCTGGACCAAGGGACAGGGAGGAAATATGGCAGCAGTAAGAGGACATGGTGGGATGGAGCAAAGGCAGAAGTTGGGGTGTTCATGGGGGCCACCAACATTTTGAAGAGCCCTGTCTCTTACTGGAGGTAAATAAAGAACTGGAGTTGCCCTTCCCAAAGCACAGCACCCCCTCTCACCCTGCCCAGAACACAGGGAGACTTCTGTGACCCTCTCATGTAGAAGAAACTCATGTTTTAGGAAAAAGAAAGCACTTGAAAAAATCAAAATAGACCAAAGCTACAAATCGAGCTCTTCTCTCAGTTAATATTTAATGTTGCAATTGGGTGGTTTTCAAGGAGGGGGAAAAGCACTGGGATTTCTTTGCTACGGATTGACCTTGTGAAACTCAATGTGTCAAAAAAAAAAAAAAGGAAAGAAAGAAAAGAGAGAGAAGGAATTTTGCTGAATATTTCAACATCTGGAGCCACTTAGTGGCAGAAAAAAGCAACTTCTTGAGAAGCACTTTTGATCTAGAGGTTTTAAACCTTTTTCTATTTGCAGACCCATAAAATTTGTCCCTGCATAATGAATACAATCTACTGACACTCAGTCCTGCCATCTCAGTCAACTCTGGAGATCCCTGAGGTGTTCAGGAGCAGGAGAGGCAAAGTTGTGCTTCCACAGAGCTGCACAAGACTCTGCTGGGCCACTTCAGTCCCCAGTGCAGGGAGATGGTCACCTCATCACAGGACAACCTGCAGAAATGTGACTGTGCCTCCCTTGACATGGCCTGGCCTTTTTCTGAGGCTGAGACTGGTTTTATCTGTGGAACTCATCAGGTCTGTGTCACCCCAATAAACCAGCTCAGCTCTGCCCACAGAAAATCAGAGTATTTCTGCCTTTCAAGGCTATCTCAGAGCTGCTCCACAGCAGAGAGTAAGTTCAGGCTGTAAGAATTATCATCTCTCCTGCTTCCCAGAGTCTGCTGTGCCCAGTCTCCAGGTGCTTTGGGCTCTGGGCATGTCCTGGGCAGCCCATCTGTTGATGGGCCTCTTTTAGCCCAAATGAGGCCAAGCAAGGGATGCATTTCCACAGGGATAATAAGGTGACAAGTTACTGCATTTGGAGGTAGAGAATTCCGGGCACTGTCCTTGACTCCTGGTGAGTTTTTCTCATGTCATGGTATTTGGACATCACCTCTCCCTCCCACTTCAGTTTTTGGGCTTAGCTTAATTTCTCTGTGCACAAGGTCAATACAGTGCCCAGAAGGAGATAAGTCTGTCCCCTGCATTGCACCTCCCAGTGACAGGGGAGGATGAACATGGTTCTAAGTTGTCCTAGGGGAGCCTTTCTTACTTATTTGAGCAACAAACCTGCCTTTTTAATTGGGCAAGGATTTGTTAGCATATCACTGGGAAATCTGCACAAAGGACTGGCAGGAAGTCACATGAAAAACAACTGCTGTGCCCAACAAAGAGTGGCATAGATCAGGTCTTTGTTCCCATTGTATTTCTCCTCAGCTCATTTGATTAGTTTGGTTAATTGAACATGTAACACACTCTATTATCATACACCAGCAAAAGAGGTTTTATGACTCAAACAAATATGGCCATTATTAGCTGCTTCTGACATAACAAACAGCACTATTAGCTCTGGAGAGGCAGTGGTTTATGGATGGCTTTTTGGTAAATTGGCTGCTTAATCACTTTTTTTGTAAAAAGACTCTCCTTCCGTGGCTGCCTCTGGGTGTTCAGTGCAGGGCTGAGAGGGGACACGAGTCACAGCACTGCTGCAAGGGCTGTGCCATACATTCCCCTTCTTTTCTCACTCAAGGAGGTAGAACATGTTTAACCATCACAAATCCATCACAAATCACTCCAAGCTCCTCCTGCAAGCACAGACTCCACAGAGCAGCTCTGGCCTGGGCTCATTTAGTAGGAGACTCATGAAAACTCATTTTCATCTCATCAATCCACACAAACATCTCCAAGGTGGGTGTCAGGGGATGGTGCCACACTCTGCTCAGTGGTGCCCAACAGCAAGACAAGGAGCAATGGCCACAAACCAAAATACAAGTTGCACTTCAACACGAGGAAGAACTTCACAGTGAGGGTGACAGAGCCCTAGAACAGCTGCCTGGGGAGGGTGTGGAGTCTCCTCTCTGGAGACATTCCAACCCTACTTGGACGTGTTCCTGTGTCACCTGCTCCAGGTGACCCTTCCTGGGCAGGGGGATGGACTGGGGGTTCCCCAGGGGTCTCTCCCAACTCTAAAGGTTCTGTGATTCATTCCCAACGTGCTCAGTGAGCAAACCCAAACTCAGGCAGCCCCTTTAACCCCTCTGTGTGTGCTGCACAGCTTTGGGTGCACTCACCCCTTGCCCCTCCCCTCAACACTGGTTTCTATGTCACTGGTGACTCGTTTGTAGAAACTTCTACTGGTTTTGCAATGTCAGTAGAGTTAAAACTGTGCTGGAATGTGCATGGTCCTACTGGGACATCCTCCTGACCTCCTCTGAGCCTCTGCTGTCCTTAGTCCCACACCTTAGTCCCTGCTGGTGACCAAGGAGGAGCTGTGTCTGCACAGGAAGGCACACAGACGTCAGCTCTGCTGCTGGGGTGGCACTGCCCAACCTGGCAAGGAGAAAATCCTCCCCAACCACACCACACAAAGGAGTTTGTCACAACACTGCCTGGTGCATTGATAGCAGGAGGTAAAAATACCACATATTCACCAGGAAAGGCACTTCATAAACAATAATAAATTTTATATATATATATATATATATATATATATATATAAAAATATTCTTTCTTTTCCCCTAGTTCTTCCGTGCTAGTGAGAGCTGCCAACCAGAAACCCTAAAAGCTGAAAGCCTCTCTATTTTCCTTGACACAACAAACCTGAAATTATTACACATTTGCTTTAAGCTACATTTCTCTAGAGGCTTGGGTCTGTGACATATGTGTGTTGACCTCGTTTGCCATCAGCTCAATTTTTTATTTGGAAATGTGATCATAAAAACTGAACTTTTCATTGGAAATGATGAGTTTCAACACCTTTCTTGCTGAACGATTCTCTGGCTTTTTAAACCAGAAATTCACTGTTTCAGCTCACATTTTTCAGTTACAATAGTCCAAAGCATTCAGTTTAAAAATATTTTGTAATTGATTAAAAAGAAAGGATTTGTTTTCAGATGTCTTGGATTGGGATTTTGAAACTCCCACTCAGTTTCAAATTATTTTTTGTTTGGTTCCAAACGTTCTTATAAGAGGTCAGGTCACTTCTCTTTAGTCTGCTCATACCAAGGCACCTGAGTAAAATATAATGACTGTGGCATTAGAAGTGTGATGTAAATGTTTTTTTATGGCTTTACCTTCTTTAAGTTTGTCAGTGAACTACGAATTTGCATAACCCAGATGTAGGACAGCGTTCCATGATATTCTTGATGTGCACATGAATGGGAAAATATTTAATGGTTTAATGACCTCCTGCAGTGTGCTCACTCTGAAATTCAGAGCTGGTGGAATAATAAACTCTGAATAATAAAACATCTGCATCTTCAGAGCCTCACTGAACTCCACAAGTTATTTTTTAGAGATCCAGAGGAGGCTGCTTGTGGATGTGAGATGATTAAGATGTAACTCAATACTGGGCACAGGATTATTCTCTGCTTCCCAGTTGAGAACGTGGTTGATGTTTTCACACCCCTGACTGCAGAACTTCCAGTCCATCTTCCTACTTCTGCTTCTTAAGTAGCTAAAACTGTTTCACAGCATTTTCTAGTCAGAGGAGGATTTTCCACACAGAGAGATCCCCTGGCAGCTTTTCAAATTTCATACAAAACCCTTCCCTTCCCACACTTGGCCCCACAACCAGTATTTACCATGGTGAATAAAATCACTAAGAAATAACAACTTCCATCCTTATTTGCCAAGATTTTGATCTGTTTATACCACCCTGTTATCCCAGGTTACCTGATCTCAGACAGACTTTCCAGCTGTTGATGTGTAAAACCTGAGCACTATCAGACAGCTTAATAAAGATGTGAACACCTGCTAGAAATGCTGAAATACAGGGCAAGAAATGCCTGCTATGCTTGTAATATTGAATGATCCCCCCATTAAGAATCCCCTGTGGATGCTGGTGAGGTTTGTGGATGGGGCTCCTCTTGTTCTTTGTTTTTGACTGGCTCAAGGTCAGACAAAATGCAGGACAGAGATTATAAAAAGGGTGGCAGCAGCTATTGCTCAAGAAGAGAATGAGTCTAATGGAGGCACAATTTACAGAGGTACTTGAGAACCAAGGATTTTAGCCAACCCTGGTATGGAATCTGGTCATATCTACTCTAGGGGCAGGGAATATATAAGTTCTGAAGAGGGGTTATTTAAATTGGAGCTTAAAAAGTCCAGTTCCAGGCTTTTTCTAACCTAATTCTTTATTCTGGTCACCATCAGGTTGATTTTATCTCTTTTTTTGTTCCCCCAACTGCTAATTCTCACGAGTGTATGATGACAGGTTTGAGGAAATTTCCCTTATTTCCATCACCACATTTTGCAAGTGCAGATGCTCCTCACCATTCCAGAACTGGCTGTTCCCATCAGCTCCAGGGGGGTGACCTAGAGGGTGTTCAGTCACCCTACCCAGCTGAAAGGTCCTGCTCAAGGTTAAGAGCCAATTCACTCTGGGATCATTTTCTTGCCAATGGAGACAAGAACCTTCAGGGAGCAACTCAGATCCAAGGATAAACAGGGATTTAGGGGGAGCAATCTCCATGGCCTGTAGAAAACAGCAAGGCAACAATGTCTTGAATGAGGAGCTGACTCTTTACACACCAAGGAATAAACCCAAGAGCTGGAGTCACTCCAAACAGGAGCACAAAGCAGCACAAGGTCTGCAGGACTGAAGGGATTTGTGCTGGGGTCATGTGCACAAAGCATCATCTGAGATTCCAGATGCTTCGAACCATCTCAAAATGAGTCTTTAATATTTAATTGGAACAAACTAACTGAAACCTGTTGCAAAGGTTTAGGAGGATGTACCAGTTTATATTTATCACCAGAGGAGGCCCCAGACTGGCACTGCCATGACTGAGCTCCTCCTGCCTCTGAGTGATGGGAGAGAATATTCTGACCTCTTGTGTGGGCTCAGGAACCACAAAGCTGAAGGCTGTGAACCTCCTGAGGCACAAACTTCTCATCCTCTCTCACTGAGCTTTTCCACTGCTCCCCAGAAGGGATCCTGATCTTCAAAATGGGAGTTCTGTTGCCTCTACCCCTCTTCACCCCATTGCTGCAGCAACCAGCTGCTGTTTACTCAGGATTGCTGGCAAAACACAGCCCCCTCAGCAAAGGCTCACCAGGGTGTGTGCCAGATCTCTGTGGGTTGCACAACACTCCCACTATTATCAGCTTTTGCACAAATCCCTGATAGAAAGAGAAAACACACGATTATGATAATAAGAAAATCCTGTTTGTAGCTGCAGAACATCTTCTGCATGATTTTCTGCCCAGGATCATCCCTTCCCTACAACACAACCCAACTCAAAGGTTTTCAAATGTGCCTCAAACTACACACTCTGCTTGCCAAAAAAAATTAATGCAAGTGATTAGCACGGCAAACCCACTTAACAAATAGTTCCATTCAGTGCGGTGGTGTCTCACATCTGAGCAGGAGGTGACCTACACTCCCTGTCTCCTGCACCCACCCTCCCTCGTGCAGACACCCAGCAGTTATTCAGTGGCAATATTTAGATCACAAATCCACACTGAGCCATTGGGGAGAGGTTCCCACACTTGCCTAAATGTATTTTCTTCCCTTTTTCCTCGGTGTTTCAGTGCTAGGGAGAGGTACCAGCCTGAAACCCTAGAAGCTGAAAGCCTCTACATTTTCTTAAATGCAACAAACCTGTTTTTCATAGCCATGAGCAAGACCAATATTTGAACCTTTGGGTTTCTCTTTCCCTCCTGGCTCGATGGAGGCCCATCTAAAGACCATGGGGAAAACTTCCCCAAGCCCTTCCACACCATGGGATCTCTGCCCACATCTGTGCACCTTGTACCACACCAGAAGACCACATCTCCCCAAGTTGTCCCTGAGTCAGCAGTGCCCTGGCAGCCAGAGGGTCCAACCCTGTCCTGGGGGCATCAGGGAGGGGACTGACCTACTCTGCCCTGCCCTGGAGTGGCCTCACCACAACATTGGGGCAGTTTGGGGGGACACAATGGAAGGAAGAGATTGAGACATTAGAGAGTGTCCAAAAGAGGGCAAAGAGATGGGGAAGGGCCTTGATTTGAAGGACACTGAGGGCACTTGGTGTGTTCAGCTGGAGAAGAGGAGACTGAGGGGAGACCTCAGTGCAGTTCCACCTTCCTGGGCAGGGGCAGAGGAGGGGCAGGGACTGAGCTCTGCTCTGGGGGGACCAGGGACAGCAGCCAGGGAATGGCTGGAGCTGTGCCAGGGCAGGGTCAGGTTGGATCTCAGGAAAAGGTTCTTCCCCCAGAGGCTGGTTGGGCACTGCCCAGGCTCCCCAGGGCAGTGGGCACAGCCCCAAGGCTGCCAGAGCTCCAGGAGGGTTTGGCTGATCCTCTGGGGCACAGGGGGTGACTCTTGGGGATGGGCCTGTGCAGGGCCAGGAGTTGGACTCGATGATCCTTGTGGGTCCCTTCTAACTCAGCACATTCTATGAAAACCTCTCCGAAGAGCCCTTCGGCCGCTGCCTTCCCCGGAGCCCCGCGGGAGGTTCAGCACCACGGACAGAGCCGGAGCGGCCCCGGGCAGGGTCACAGCCCACCACGGCAACAGGATGCACAGAACTTATCCCAAAAGTGTTTAAACGAGCCACCACCACCAACCCAGCGACCTGGGGTATACCAGCATCAGTACATCGAACAGTCCCAGACCCAGGACCAAACGTGAGGGGTATTTGGGCACAAAGAGACAGGGTGAGAAATGGCTAAAGAGGGGATTTTGGTAGAGGTGGGTTATACCACCAGGTTGCCAGTCGTTCAGCTGAAGCAGCAAAATCCAACCTTGGCCATTGAAGTGTGGCTGTACAGTAAGGAAGAGCCAGCTGAGAGGTAGAAATGCCTCAATAAATCATTTATTGCTGCAAAACACAACTATCTCACTGTGTAGAGACCAGCAGCAGAAGGATCCAAATTCCTTTTGCTCACATATTCCTGAATGCCAGCAGAGAAGTTACTTTTATGACCTATTAATTTTTTGTAGTTGCCTGGCAAACAATAAAAAAGAAGGCCTGCTTGCCTTAAACAAAACACAATAAAAAATATCCTTGAAAGAATTTTATAACCTACTTCACCCCAAGACATATAAAGGCTCAGAAATTATGGAGTTGGATTAGAAGTGAGCAAGTCCTACTACAGTAAAACAGGGCCAGTTAAAATGTAACATCCTGATGGAGGTCAAAAACACATGAATGGTGTGTTGTTTGGATAAGTGTCATCCTGAGGATGGGCTGCTGGACAGGCACTGTAAATTATCTGAAACACCCTCTTTTAGCAAGAGGAGCCAAGGAGATGGCAGGGCTGTGTTCCTCTCTGCCCTGATGTATTTAATACAACAAATGGCAGTAACTGGTTTGACTTCACTGGGCAGGGGAAAGGTAAAATAACTCTCCAGAAGATGATAATCCAATTCCTTTGCAAAAGATATAAATCTCCATTACTGCCCCACACCTCTCCAGCAGTTTCCAATCGGCCTCTGTGTCAAAGGAACTGCTTTTATGATGGATCTGGGGCATTTATTATGACAACACAAGGCATAAACACTGCCCAGCATCAAACAGCTTGAGAGCTCTGCTTTCAAGCTAAATGCAATAAGAGAAGAGAACCTCCCCACACGAGGGAAATGAAGACTGCTTTAGTGGATTATGGTGGGAGAATAATGTTTTCACTACAGAGAATTTCATTCCCCCATCTAGCCCAGAGTTCATGAGGAAAACTCTTCTTTTTTCAATTACCCTGAACCTCACTCTCTTCCTCAGAAGAAAAAAAATATACACTTCTTGCCCATGGAGGACAGATCAGAACATAAAGGGGTCCACTACCCAGAGCATCCTTTTACAGCAGCAGTCTTGTCTCTCGTGGGCAGAGATTTCAAATGCAAGTGGTGCTGAGGTCCCTGCCACAGCCCCAGGTGTCTGGGAGAACATGCTGAGGTGGCTGAAGACACACAGGGTGGCACAGTTTAACTCATGCCAGTCAGAGAGCTCCCCTGGCCCTCCCTGGAACCAGCTGCTGCCAGAGCTCACCCCTGGGGTACCTGGAGTCACCTTCACCTCTCCTGCTGCTCCTCCAGCCTCAAGTGATCCTGCTAACAGGGCTCTCCAGCCAGGAGCTCATTGACATGAGCCAGGATCCTACCTTAAAACTAGTTAGATGGGGCCAGGACAAGTTTTTTCCCCTTTCAGGTGTGTTAGAGGGGCTTTCTTTGCTGTCTCTCTCTCTATTTTCTGCATGGAGGAAAAGGGACCTTTCCCACCAGACAACTACTGAGGGCTAAGAGACTCCTGTAGCCTCTGAAAGGGCTATGATGGTTTAATCTCCTCAGGATAAGAATGAAACTCCACCTGAAAATGCCCTGAACAAATGGTGCAGAACCAGGGATTGTGCATCCAAGGGCAGAGCTCTCCTGTGCACAGCTGCCCTTTAAAAGAAACCCCCAACTACCCCAGTGTGCTGTGCAGAGCTCTATTTCCCCTCAGACAGGCACACTGCACAAATTCCTCATGGATAAAGCCCCTCTGGCATGGGAATTTGGACTCCTGGCCCAGCTTTTCAGCTGCCTGGCCCCTCAACACCAGTGTTTGCTGCACAGGCAGGAGCACTGTGGGATCATTATAGTCACAAACTCTCCTGCCCCTAAAGTTTCTGAGCCCCTAAAGTTAAACTCCACCTAAAAAGGGGTTTTCAGGTTGGTAACTTTAGATTTAGGAGCCTGAACTTCACCTACAATACGATTTTTTTATCTGGGTCCTGATCCTCTGCACCTCTGCAATAAATATAACACCTCAGTAATAAATATAATTGCCCAAAACTGGGAAAAGTGTTCTCACTGTAAAATGTAAAGTACAAACTCCACACTTGTGGCTCAGAGGCACCTAAATGGGTGTTTAAAGTTGCACTGGGCAGGTGATTTTCTAAACAAGCTGAATGTCTGGGTGCCTGAATCCTGGGCTGCCCACACTGCTGGGCTGGGCTGGCTCACAGCTCCTTGTCCCTGGGGAATGTGCTGCTGGATCAAATCTCTAATCAGACCCTGTTGTCCAGGGCAGGTGGGAGGTCAGCATGAAGCTCCAAGCAAAGATATCAACCCAGCCAGGCTTCTGTGCTTCCCCTCTCATGTCAAATGCTATTTTCCCATCTTTTCTTCCCCCCCTTCTTCCCTCCATCTGTGGAAGATGAAACGTAAGAGATGGGAGAGAAATTGAAAATTGCTAATCTCTAATTTCAGCTTGATAATTTGCTTTGGCCTTTGAGGTATTAAAATTATAACACTTTCAGACTGTATTAAAAAAGGCATCAACTCTGTGATTGACAACTTCCTTAATAACATTTTTCTTTTCAGAAGGCATTACATTGAGTTAATCTTTAAATGAAGTCAATTACTGCTTCTATCTATAAGATCAAATACTCTCTTAATCATTCAGGGCAGAAAAAGACACCACTTATATGTACTTTCTGTCCAGGTTTGGTAACCAATGATACAAACCAGCAAGGAAAAATGTCACACCTAATCAAATGTGATCAAAACCTTTGGGCTGCCTTTCTTTGTACACCAAACCCTGTATTTCCAACAGGTTTCATTAGCAAAAGACTCCACAAGTTGTGCAGACCCATCAGTTGTGTTTATGCCACAAAGGTTCCCTTTAAATTTCGAGTGACACAGGGAGGTTGCACAACCAGAGCTGCCTGAAATGGTTTCCTTTGCTGTTGTAACCCAGAGTGCTCTCCACATTTTTTGTCTGTTTTCCATACGTGACTGGGATTTGTACCAGGCACTTGCACTGGGGCTGCTTGAAGGGTTTTCCTAGAGATTATTTTTTCTTCTAAGAAAGGGCTGACTTAATGAAATTAAGCCACACTGCAAGACTGTAAATTCACTTTGCTTTTTGATGGGAAATCACCAAAGCATTTTGTTCTGATTCAAATATTCAATTCCAAATACCTTACCTGGACTTTGATATCGCAGTAAGAATGAAATCTAATGTGTTGTGTTTTTTTTTTTAATTATAGCAAAATAAAATATTTTGACTGCACCGAAATGAAATATCACAGAATCACCAGGGAATGGTTTGGGCTGGAAAGTTCATCTCATTCCACCCTCTGCCATGGGCAGGGACACCTTCCATTCTCCCAGGTTGCTCCAAGCCCTGTTCAATCTGGTCTTCAACACTGCCAGGGATGGGGCATAGGTCAATAATGTCAAAACTCAGTAGTTCAGGAATATGCTGACTATTAAAAAAAACCAAAAACCCTGAACTAAAAAAGTCTCCCAAAACTGATCGAACAAAATTTGAGTTTTTCATCCCAGTTTTGGCCAAAATAAAGCCCTGCTGTCCTCAGGGAGCTGCTTGGCCTATGCTGAGGTACTCTGAGAGGGTTTTGAGCACCCCAGTCTGAGAAGGCATCAAACCTCAGCTCCTCAATCCCTGACTGAGGGCTCAAACCATCAGGAATTTACAGGCTGAGCCTGAGAAGTAACAACAGCAGGGCACCTTTCCAAGGCAGCTGAACAGAGGTGAACCTCTCAGGAACCTGCTGCCAGCAGCTCTCAGGCACAGGGGGAGTTTCTTCTGAGACCTTCCACTGAAGGTGCCTCCTCTAGGATTAGTTTCTCTGCTGCAAGTGGGAGAGCAACCAAACCCAACATCCTTCCCCGGGAGCTGCTCCAGAGGATTCTCACCGGGGCAAAGCAAAGCCTTGGTTTGCAGCAGCCACTGTTTTCCCACACTCCCAAACTTCTAAGCTCCCTCCAAAGGTGAGTTGAGGCCACCACCTCTCCCCAGAGCAGCTCAAAGCCGAGCTCAGCAGGGGTAACATCCCCTCACCCCCCGTGCCCACCGGCGGTGCTGGAGGTGAAAGGGATCTCCAACCCTATCACTTTGCAATCAGACCTTTGGGGCAGCCCCTCTCCACAGCTTTGTTTGGCTTTGTTTGGCTTTGCAGTAATGGGATCTGATGGGGAACAGGCAGGGCAGCACCTGGGATTAAGGGAGCACATATTAGCTGCTCCCCTCCCTGCTGCCTCAGGGGGGTTTGGAGCAGGTGCCTCTCCCCATGTTCCCACAGGCTCCAGCCAGTCTGAGGACAGCCTGGAGCAGCTGTCCAGTCTCATGGGAGGGCCTGGACATCTGAGTGTGAGACCACATGTCCCCAGGAAGGACAAATGTCACCATTGCCTTCCTCTAATCTGGGATAATTCCCTCTTAGAAACACGATCAGGCTCGTCTGCCCTGGCTGCACCCAGGTGGGGAAGGCCACTTTTTTCCCTGTCTTTGCTAAATTATGGTAGGGTGGTGCATGTTTTCTTTTATTCTCAGCAGCCAGACTGGTAAGAAAACAGATGACAAGAGTCCTCAAAACATTTCAGGTCATTCTGTTTTCCCAGTACCTCACTTGGAGAAGCTGGAAAAGCACCTGGTGTGACACCTGTGCATGCAAATGCTGTGTCCTGAGCAGAAATATGGACAGGTGAGAAGAAAACCTTGAAGAGCACATTTCTCACTCACGTGAGGCTCATTTGTAGACATATCACCTCTGTGGGTGCTGTTTGGAATTTGCTATTTGGAATTTTGCAAATAGCTGATGGAAGGGGACAAGAGAAGACAGGCAGACACGAAGTCAAAATTCAGCCTCCCTTGGAACTGCCAGGAGGGGATAGAAAGTCATGAATGAAACATGAAATTGTGATGAAACGTGAGATACTGTTTGTAGACACACAACTCTTTTTTGAAGAGTGAGTTATCCAAGTGCTGCCCCAGAGCCATGGGATGCAGTTCACACTCAAGCATTAGGATGCTTTTAATAGATTATGTGTAAAATACCTCCTTTAGTCTAACCACAAGTCAGGGACTGATGGAGGAATCAATAAGAAAGATTCTGATGTGTCATAAAGAAGGTCAAATTAGACAACCACAATGGGCCCTTCAGCTTCAAATTCTGTTAGAGGGTGGAAAAGGGAGAACATGAGTAGCCATCACAGAGAGACACAGAGCATTTGCCTTATTTTGCCTCTGCAAATGCAAAGAACTTAAGAAAAACAGTAAAATCAGCTAGTGCACCAGTACATCAGTGTTTGTACCAGCCACATAAACATCATTCCCTTTAGGAGACAAATCAGCTATGGTGGAAAAGCTAAATCCATCTGAAGTCAAAAGCCAGTCCAGTGTCAAGGTCTGAGTCCATCAAGCTGCTCTCCTGTGATGGGGTTGGAAAGAGAGTTCGGGGTAAGAAGTTAAGGCAGGGGAAGCCCAAGTTCTGTGTTTCATTTGTGAAATCCAGAACAAAGTGACATCACAAAGGGAGTGTTCAGGACACAGACTGGGCTGTAGATTCCAAATGTTACATTAGTTTGGCTCCACTCAATAGTTTCTCCTCTACATTCTGACCAATGTTTTTAAAAATAAGAAACCCCAAAAGGTAAATGCTGCTTTCAGGAAGTAAGGAACTTCTTACAGAAGTAAGAAACTTCTGTAGCTGCTGACTTATGTTATTTGATGGCTGGGCAGGAGGAGTGCAATGACAGAGCTGACTGTTGTCCGTGGAAATGTCTCTGTTGAGGTGTTTTGAGAATGCTCAACCAAGAAGACAAAAAGCAGGTAGAATTCCTCCTGCACCTCTGCACTTTGACCCCAAAGACTGTGAGAGTTTGTCATTGCAGAGCTACAGAAATACTGGTTGGAAGGTTTCTGGTCCAACCTCCCTCCTCAGAGCAAAATTAATGTCAACAGCAAAGCTGGTCAGTCATGTCCCCAAGCAGCCAAACCCTGGGGACAAACAGTCAGGTCTTCAGGGGTGGACAGTCCACTCCTTCTCTGAGTGCCTGTTCCTGCTTGAGCTATCCACTGGATTTTTTTTTCCCCCAAACATCCATTCTGACATCTGGAGGAATCATTTTTCCCATTACCCCTTGTCACATCATCTCCCACTACCAAGTGAAGAAGAGTTTGACTCCAACATAGAATCATTAAGGTTAAAAAAGACCTCGAAGATCATCAAGTCCAACCTTCAACCGAATTCCACCATGCCCACTAAACATCCTTAACACTGCCCTGAAGCAGCTGCAAACTGCTCTTGGATTGTCCTTCAGCAGCTCAGGAGATCCCTGGTGTATAATATCTGCTGGCAGTATGTCCTGCCTGGCCTCTGAGTCCTGGCTCTCCAGTTGTTCACAATGCCTACAAGCCCAGGAATACCAGAATTCCCCCCTGCCATGCTAGAATTGGCTTTCTTGATGAGAGGAATACAGGAATGATCCCCATGTCACCACTGCAAGCAGGATATGGATGGATCTGGGTCCCAGTGTACATCCCTGTGACCCTTGGCATGGTCCTGTGCAGGGTTAAGGGTTGGGCTCAGTGATCCTGGTGGATCCCTTTCAACTCTGTGATTTTGGGAAGTCACTCTGTGCTGTATGAGCCTCTGAAACTCCTCCCCTGCTTTGGGGACTAGAAGCAGACACACCTGCTCTGCACCAAAGCTGTCTGGGATCCCAGGAAACTGGAACCTGGGACAGGGGCTACAACGGGCTGCCTCCCATGCCTGCTCTGGTAGGATGAAGATTTTCATCTTCCTGAGTCATGGAATCCCAGATTAGTTTGGGTTGGAAGGGACTTTTCAAGTCATCATCTGGTTCCATCCCCCACCACGGGCAGGGACACCTTCCACTAGACCTGGTTGGTCCAAGCCACATCCAACTTGGCCTTGAACACTTCTAGGGATGGAGCATGAGGGAGATGAGGTCTCCATACCAAATATCTCTGCAACAGAAACCCCTTCAACAACCCACAGGGGTGGATCATGTTTCCTCTTCCTCCTCCAAATCACAGCGACCTGATCCATCAATGCCTTCCTCCTTTTCACGTCCCTCCCTTCACTTTTTCCTGTATCATAACATATTCCTTCATCTGCCCTCTGCACAGCATCTTTCTCACATCAAGGAACCTTTCTGCATTACCACATGTTTGAGGAGCAAAGGAGTTGTTCTTCCTGGTGCAGCAGCCTGAGAGGTGGCAGTAAAAAAAAACAACAAAAAACCCCCAAAAAATCAGGATACCATGAAGTCATCAACATCAACAAAGTGAAGAGCTAAAAACCAGCAGCAATTTCCAGCCTCCTCCAGTGGTGCTCATTATGTATTCACTGCACAGCAAATTTGACAAACTTTCTTTCAAATGGACCTGTTCAAATGTATAAAATGTGTAGCAGATTAGGTGATTCTTTAACCAGGCTCCCAATGGGACGGACTTAAGTGGAAACAGCTCTTTAGAGGAACATCCTGAAATTTGTTTTGACTTATCTCCTGAGCTGTCTGGAGATTTAAATCGTCACTCAGATGTGGTCTCCTAACTGTGCCTGCAGCTTAAAATAGCACAGGAAATGGGTTTCTAAAAGGCTGTTAAATAACACAAATGCTGGGGGGGGGGGGAGAAAAAAAAAAAGTTAATTTTTCTATTCCTCTCCAAATGGGAGACCATGTTATTGACCTGTTTAAGCTCAAAAGAAATTTAAAGTTAGAGTTTAAAGAACTTGTTGTTTGAGCAGATTACATTACCCAAATTGTCTCCTGTGGGAGATTTGATCACTTACTGCCTTTTCTTAGAGCTGTTCCTTTTCCAGTACGTGCTCATGTCACCCTCTTTGCAACTGCAATAAAATAATTAATGCCATTCCAAAAAAGTTCTATTTCCCAGAAAACTGGGCTTCTGGACAGCAACAAATCTTAGCAAGAAAATGGAGGGCTTATTTTTCTGTTTCAAAGTGCTTTCTTTAAAAATGTGAATGCTCCCAACTAAAAATAAGGCTCATCTTTTCATCCTAAAGCCTAAAGGTTTCTCTTTTGAAATGCAGCTACACTGGTTCATAAAAGGAAACATTCATATGTGTTGGGCTAATTCTGGGGTCATGTTTTCATGCCTTAAAATGCGTTTTGGTGATGATGACTTCCCTCACCAAAAGACTGTGATGCAGGAGATGGGACATGAAGTTCAAACTCCACCTGGTCTCTGAAGAAGAAAGAGAGTGTGAGCAGCTGGAATGTCCTTCCCAAAGTACTACAGGAGCCCAAAGTGTTCCCAGGGAAAGTAGATTTTCTTGCCAGACCTGACTACTGCAAACAACCAGAATAATGAGGAAACTCCAGGGAGGAAAGAGGCACCTGGAGAAGGGTCATTCAGGTCTAGTCTGGGTCATTTTCCCATGGTTGGTCATCCAGCTTTCTCCTACCTTTGCTGTGTCTCCTTGGACACCAATTCCTCAGGCTGAGTGCCCTGGGGGTCTCCTGCCCTTGAGGAGCTCCCCATAGACATGATGAGATATCTGATTGGGCCATCAATGTGAAAACCCTTCCCTCACTTCAGCAAAATATTTATTGGCATCAAACTGGTAGAAGCAGAGCAGTGTTGGGAATTTTGACTCCATGAAATCCCTGAGTGAGGAGTGGCTTGGGGCAGAGCAGCTCCAAAGGGTCAAAGCTCGACATGAATCTCTCACAGAGGTCTCAGAGGCACAGCTCCTCCTGGAGACCCCCTGACAAGCTGGAAGAAAGACACCGAGGTTGCATTTTACATCTTCAACCCCTTCAGCCTCAGATTCCTCCTACTTCCCTTCTTTGACACTTATACCAAATCCTAATGGTCTGGAGCCCCAAATCCCAGCCATGCCCAGAGCAACTCCTCCTTCAGAGTTCAGTGGTGCAGTGTGGACACTGCCCACGTATTCTTGGAGCAAACACTGCTCCTCCCAGGGCCTTTATGTAGAGAAATAGTTTAGATAAGATTTGGACTCTCTGTCCCTGCCCTGTGCACTGAACAGGTCCCAGATGAACAGCTTCCCATCACATTAAACATCCCTGTGCCCTGCCAAGGTGACACTGGACAGTCACTCGTCTCATGAGGACCCTCACAAGCTTGTCCCTGGCACTCAGAGTCCCTCTGTCCATGCCACATCATCTCCCACCTCCCACAGACCCCTTCCAGCAGCCAGCTCTTTTGGCCAGAGACCACAAGGGTCAGCACAGGCCTCCCAACAGCTGATGGTGTCAGATCAAAAGCTGTGATGAGGATAAATAATGTGAAGAAGGTCTTCAAACCACCTCAGCAATTTAGTACCTGTTACTTGTGTGCAACCAGGGCGGAACCACCCCAGGTGATTCTCAGCTGGCACAGCTTTTGTCACCATTGACAGAACAAGAGGATGTGGCTTCCAGCTGTGCCAGAGGAGGGTCAGGTTGGAGGTCAGGAGGGATTTCTCCATGGAAAGGGTGGTCAGGCATTGGAAGGGGCTGCCCAGGGAGGTGGTGGAGTCCAAGGAGGTGTCCAAGGAATGACTGGACATGGTACTCAGTGCTCTGGGCTGGGGGACGAGGTGGAATTTAATCAAAGCTTGGACTTGATGGTCTTGGAGATCTTTTCCAATGTGAATGATTCCATGATCAAAAGCTGCATTTATTCTGGCAAGTAACTTGGTGTCATGGTCAGACCTGCAGGATCTGCACACCTGGCACTGACACTGGCCCTCCTCCTCCCTGTGCACCGTGGAGGGATTGATCCTGCACGAGGTTTAGTCTGAGCCCCCAGAACAAACATCCTGCCCGTGCTGGTGGTTCGGAGCTGTCGGAAAAATCAGGCTTTGATTTGCACCATTAAACCTCCACGAGGGGCCAGAGAGCATCTGGAGCACACCTGGAGGCAAACTGGGGATTTGCTTCAAAATTGCAATCATCCTGTGAACCCAAATACTCATCTATTCACAGGCAAAAAAACCCCCCAGGAATCTAATCCAAAGCAGTTGCCAAGGGGCCATTTAGAGTCACTGGAGAAAGACAACTTTCGGAGGGTGACATGAAGAAAGCTCACCCTTTAAAAGGGTACTTCAATGCCTCAGTAAAGCTGCTTGAAAGTTTTTTGAAGATTTGATTAGAAAACTCCAATTAATCCGTTTCATCAAAAAACAACTTTTTCCTGGGAAAGCATCTGTTTTGATGTTAAGAGGTTTTTTTCTCTTTTTTTTTCTAAATTAAAAAAAAAAAAAGAGACAAATTATAAGCAAAGAAAGAATCCAGTTTTCTGGTTTAAAATTACTTTGAAATTTAAGCTAATTGGAGTAAAATAAATCTTTTAAAAATAAGAAACATTCAAAACCAAAATGAAACATGACCTTTCTGGAGATTTGCATCTTCAGAAGTAAAAGTGCACTTTCAGAGCTGTCATCTATTTTGTGGGTAAAAGGGGAGGGGGGGAAAAAAGGAGCTGTATTTTTTCTTTTTAAACTATTCTTAGTAAAAGAGTAACAATCCATGGAGTCTATTTGATGGCTCTTTGGAATTCCCAAGTCCCTTTAGGGGGAATGATGAAGCATCTGGAGCTCAGCCCTGCACGTGGTGGGCACCCAATGGACTCTGATGCCTCAGAGGTCCGTGGGGGATGCCCACCCTCACCTCGTGTCACTGTGCAGATCCCAACTCCCAAAGCTCCCAGCAGCAACCCAGAGTGTCTCTGCTGGAGTTCAAATGTTCAAAATAAACACCCAGATAAATAAATACAAACCAGCCCCACCCCGTGTTGCTGCCTCCCCTCCCCGCACACCCTCCAAATGCTGCTCCACAGAGATAAGCCCCTGGCATTTTCCCTCCCAGCCTCCAATCAGCCATTATCATAAAAAAAAAAAAAAGTGCAAAGCATCTATCAGCCGTGCAGCTCAGTGATTTATGTTCAAAGTTAGGATTATCTATTCTGCTCAAATCCCTTCAAACAGGAAACCGGATAAAAGAGACCCGCGCTCCGCAGATAAAATTGGAATATAGGTTCGTGCAACAGAATGACAGGCAGGTTTTTATCTCAGAACGGCTCCAACCACCTCATTTTGTCAGGAATTGTTCATTATCCGCAGCCAGGGACTCGTGGCGTGACCTTAATGACATTCTTGCATCTCTCCCCCGCTGCACAGGGCAGGGTTTGTGGAGCTCCTTTCCGGGGAAGGAGGAATAACCCAGCAATAATGTGGAGCTAAAACCTGAAACCAAACCTCCCAGGGCAAGGTGCCAGGCACAGGAGCTCCCCCAGACCCTCTCTGAAGGGACATTCACTTCTGCCCCTTGGAGTGACCAGCTGATCTCATCACTACTCTGCCTCCGCCCTGATGTCCATGGCTTTGCTCAACAGGAGTGAAAAAATATATAAATCTGCTGAGGCAACACACAAATAAACATCAACCTGAGCTGAAACAAACACCAACCTGAGCTGAAACAAACACCAACCCAAGCTGGTTGATTTATCAGAAAGAAAAACAACTGTTGGCTCTTTTTGACTAAATCTTTTCCAGCATAGCAGGACTCAGGATTCAGTAATTTATTGCCTCCCTCTGACGAATAACTTCTCTATCCTGTAACCATTACGCTTCATCTCTCTTTATTCTGCTTAATTAGACACTATTATTGCTGGCACAGTAATGAGACTTGTGCAAGCAGGAGCACAACAGGAGAAGGTGGAATGCTTTCTTAATACAGTAGAAACCCTTGTGACAAGACAGCCATTCATTCCCACTGCAAAGCCCGGCACAAAGGCACTTTGTTGGGCTTTTAATTGATTGCCACGTTTTCTGCCTCACTTAGGCTACCCAGTTTTATTCACAGGCAGCACTGGGTGGTTTAAGAAGCAGCAGAAAGGGAGGGAAGAACAGATGATGGCTCTGAGTGGAAAGGAGGGAAGCAAAGGAGGCAGATCTGGCAGCCTTTGGGGTGACTGCTGAGCCACTGGGGTTCCTGCAGCCTGCCCAGCACCACGGCTGATTCCCCACTGAGACAGGAGCAGGCAGAAGGGATGGCTGAAGGGGACACTTGACCAGCTCAGATGGTTTTCAAGTCAGGTGAGGTGGCACTTTTCCTTCCTCCAGGTGGGGGTCAGATGTTGAAGAGCCACAATTCTGTCCAAAACACCATTTCAGTGCCTACACTGGGGGTTTTGGTACTTTGGAGAATGACCCAATGAACCACCTCCTGCCTCTATTTTCCCTTCTGGAAAAGCAGACCCAAGTAAGGCTAAATCCTTCTGACAACTGAGAGACAGACTTTGTGGGGATGTGAAGGTACCATGGCTACAATGGGTTCTGGCAGCTGATGCGTCCTTTCGTGGAGGACTTGAGAGCCATCAGAGAGGGAGAAAACACCAGGCTGGTGCCAGCACTGCTTTTGGCAAAGAAGGGAGACTACCTGTTGTGATCCTGGACTGGGCAAACATGTGGACACTGGAAAAAGTCTTTCAAAAGAGGGGTTCAAGAAAAAAGAAGGGTGGTCATCAGCCAGACATGAGGCCCAGACCCATCCTGGAGTGGGGGATGGACCAGCCAGTCCCCTCTGTCCCCACAGATCGTTGTCTTTGTGGTTCTCTGCAGCACCAGCACGAGAGGGGACAGTGGTGAAGCAGGAGGGATGGTTTGCAAGAGATGCCACCAGACTTGGTGTGGGACGTGCTGAGATGGTGACAGAGGTGGACTTAGAAGGCCTGAATCCCCAGGAGATCAGGCAGCAAAAGCCTGTTTGACAAACCCAGGACTGCATGAAGGGACTGGAAACCCTCAGCAAAGCCAGTGCCTCCCAGCTCAGAGCATGCCAGAGCTCCCAGGGAGCGCTCAGCTCCAAACACGGGGGGCTGAGGGGCAGCTGGGATAGGGTGAGGGGAGGAATCCCTGCACCCTGGAGGTTTGGACTGAAGAGGTGTCTCTGGTGCAGTGTCCTGCACTGCCCTGGTGTCCCCAGAGATCTGTGTCACTGCTCCTGCAGCCCCTCTGCCCCCACCCTTGTCCCTGCCCACACTGCAGGTACCCCAGGGGCACAAAGGTGTTGCTGATCTGCTTGCACAGCACCCAGAGCTGAGCCCAGGTCCATGCTTGGGTCTCCTGGTTCTGACCACAGTGGAAATCACACAGTCCCAGGATGGCAGATTCTGGTAGCTCTGTGACCTCCCACCTGAAACCAGCTTGTGACTGTTTTTCCAAGTTACATCTTCCAGTCTCATGACAGATACAAGCCTTTCCTCTAGAACTCCCTAGATATTCCCAACTACAGCAGTATTCCTCCTCCTCTCACACACTTTTCAAAGCTGGAACTAGAACATAAAGCTTTCAAAACACAGGGAATCAGGAAAAAAAGAAGCTATTTCCCTCTTATCTTGGATAAGTGAAAGGAACCCATGCCTGTTTATATTATTTTAATAATATTTTCAATATTAATGACTAATGTTATTCTTCAGCATTTGAGGTATTTGAGACAAGATTCTGCTGAGTGAGGCTGTGACATAGCCAGCTTTGAGGGAATTAAGCTGAAAGAACAAGCTCAGGCTAACGAGGTGTTATGAGTTCCACTGCACTACTTTATACTGGGGAAGAAGCAAACCTGGATCCAAGGCAGAGCCTCTGCAGCTGGGACTCCTTCTCATTTGCTCCAGGACGAGGAGCACAAAGGCATGAAAGAAAATAAGAAAGGGCCACAAAGACCTTTCCTCACCTTTCCTCATTTACTCAGAGGCTTCATCTAAAGATTCACAAAGGGCAGGAGATTAATTGTACCAGCTGCCAACTCTGAGGTGGATCACCACAGACTTAGGACCTTTCAGCTCTTTACCTGACACTGCTTTGGGAGATTTACAGGCTGCCAGCCCTGGGTATCTTGAGGTTTTGTTCTCCTCGACCCTCTCTCACTCATCTGCTCTTCATCCTGGGTCCAATCCTTACCTTAGATGCCTCTTTATCCATTTTCTACCCCAAACATCCCACAAGCTGTGTCCAGGCACTGCTCACTCTGCTCCTGGCCCCTCCATCAGGACAGTCCCAGTTTGTTCCCTTGGCTCCAGAGCTGGTTCTCCAGCCTTGGACGCACAGACAGGAGCCAACACAGAGCCCAGAGCTGGGGAGCACCTTCTGCCCCCCAATTTAGAAACACAGACTGTGTCAGAGAGGAGTTGAACACACAACTCAAGCCCAGGAAGCTCAACTGGATGCTCTTGGGCTTCCAGAAATCAAAGAGGAGTTGAGATGGGCCAGAACCTTCTCCTGATATCCAACCTAAACCTCCCCTGACACAGTTTCAGGCCATTCCCTCAGATCCTGTCACTGGTCACCAGAGAGAAGAGATCAGTGCCTACTCCACTTCTTTGGAGACACAAGATGGGAAAAATCCCACTGATCCTGACTCCTTGAGAACCAACTCAGCTCAAGGCCAGGAACTCTCCAAGCTCAACTGGACACTCTTGGGTTTCCAGAGGTTGAAAGGGAGTTGAGCTGGGCCAGAGCACTCAGAGGGGGAGGGTAAGGCCAGGCTGGCAGGGCCCTTAGACCGGGTCTAAGCCAGAGCAGTGCCCCAGGATTCCCCTGCACTCCCCAGCAGCAGCAGCTACACCACATCCTTGGCTCTCTGGAAAGACATGGTTGTCCCAAAAGTCTCTCCTATCCTAGGAAATCCATGAGGAGCAGACCCATGTTCTCGTCAGGGCTCCTTATTCGTTGTCCCAGTGCTGCTCCTCCATCCCTGCTCCTCCCAAACAGGTCGTGGACATTCCCATTCCCAGCTGCACAACCCCTGCACCTCCCAGGGAAAGGATGGCACTGTTTAACACCAGCCCCTGGCCCTGGACTGCAGGGGACTGACCTGGCTGCCACATACTGGGAATGTAGAGGGAGTGGTGCAGACAAACAGGGAACCTGAGGAAGATGTTGGATATGGAAGCTTGCTGAGGTGTACCAGGAAGAGGTTTGGATATTAAATATATAAGTGGGGATTGCATTCAGAGCCCGACTTAAAGCCAGAAAAGACAGAAACAGAAATCATGTGAAAAAAATCCTCACATTTCTCAATCTAATTCATGGTTCTGGCAATATCAAGTGAGCCATGGGAGGGAACACCGGAGTTGTAAGCTGGGAATCCTGGAGTGAACCTGAATTTCCAGGTTTTCCCTTGTTTTTTTTACATCTCTCTCTGATCCATCTCCATCTCACTGTGTTCCAGCTACTCACTCTCAAGTTATTACAGCTATCACACACAATTTCATTTATCACATATGTAAATATCTCCTATATAATTTCTATATATCATCTATAATTTCTATTTCTATTCAGGCCTCCCCTGGAGCTGCACATCCACAGTGGAATTGGTGACATTACCCTGCTGGGAAAAACTGAAGAAGCCACCATGTTTCCAGAAGAATTTCAAGCCAGGCTGGATGCAAACCTCTTCCTAACACACCTCATCAGTGCCTTGATTACAGACATTTCTTTGTTTTATTTGTTATTGGGACATCACAGAAAGCAGAACCAAAAGGAAGGGTCCCAAAACAGGATCAAATTAACCCAAACCACTCAAAAATGGTTGATTTGATCTTCTAAAAAGCTCCAGCCATGCAGATTCTTCTGCCTCCCCCAGTCCCTGCAATCCATCCTGTTGACAGAAAACTGAAGTACAAACATAATTTTTCCTTGGTGGTTTGAACTCCTTGGGATAAATCATTCCATGGAATCATGAAATCATTCATGGATGCACATTCTTCTCTGCAAAACCAGCCCAGGGATCAGCAGGACCAGCTGGGGATGGGGGGGAATTTTCCCAGAATCCCAACCCCTCACTAAAGTGTCAGTCCCAATATCTCAAACATTTCCAAACCTGGGTTTACCCGGAGCCAGGGCACAGCCCCCAGCCCTGCAGGGACAGGGTGGGCAAGCAGAAATAGGTCCCAAGCTTTGCTGACAGATCTCTCCAAATTCCCGTGGGTGGACCCACAACTTTTTTGTACTGCTGTGGCACCACAAAATAGCCTTTCAAAAGCATTTTCAAGCTGTCTTGCACTATAGGAGAGATGCAAATCAACCTAAGACTGAAGCCCAGAGCAACAAAATGACTTTTTTTTGTGGGAAATATCAACATGGTAACATGGGCAGCCTTGCAGGGAGGTGCCTCTTTTGGTATATTTTAGGGGTTTAGGTGTTGAGTTTGGTGCCCACAACTTGCCTTGTTCCAGGGAGGCAGAAGGCCAAGCCCTCTGAGCTCTTGTTCTTTTACATGAAAGAGGGTTTTCCAGCTACGTCAGAAGGCTCAAGGAATTGTTCTTGCAAGGCTCTCTGGTGTCCTGGGATGTGCAGGGTTCCAGTGGGGCAGAGCATTGCTGCTTGGAGAAGCTCAAACTTCAAAGTCCTTCCCTGCAATGGGCTGAAGTGCTGATTAGAAAATATTTCCTAAACATGTTTTGCAGCTGGAGAAACCCAGTGTTACAGAAAAGAGCAGGAGAGCACTGCCATGGAAAGGAACATTTGAAAAATGTTGGCAAAGTCACAGAACTGTGGAATCATAGGATATTCTGAGTTGGAGGGACCCACAAGGATCATCCAGTCCAACTCCTGGCCCTGCACAGACACCCCAACAATCCCACCCTGTCCCTGAGAGCGTTCTCCAAACCCTCCTGGAGCTCTGGCAGCCTTGGGGCTGTGCCCACTGCCCTGGGGAGCCTGGGCAGTGCCCAACCAGCCTCTGGGGGAAGAACCTTTTGCTGAGATCCAACCTGAGCCTGCCCTGACACAGCTCCAGCCATTCCCTGGATCCTATCACTGGTCACCACAGAGAAGGGCTCAGGGTCTGCCATTCTGACCACTTCTTTGGAGACAAAAGGTTGGAAAAATCCCAACTCCTCAAAAGCCATTTTCAGTAATGGACAGAAGGGAAGCAAACCCCATCTCCCTTCTGGAACATCAAACAGAATTTTACTGTTGCACTTCTCCCCATATTCCATCCTCATCAATCCAATAACTTTTCCTCTCGTGCTTTTTCGGTTTATTTGATTGTTTTTCCCCCAGTAAAAACTTATTTATAAATCCCTGACCCTTCATATTTACCCTCACAGAGGCAGAGCACATCCTTGGCAGCTGGGAGCTCAGAAGGCTTTTACAGGTTCCTTTGGTCAGAGTTCCTGAAACATTTTGGCCACATTAAAGCTCATCCACAGCTTCCCCTTTATTGTACAGTCCCCAGTATGTTTAGAAGCAGTTAATCATATATCTGAAATGAGAGAGCAGCATTTTACATTTATTGCCACCACTCTCAGGTGCTGTATCGTTTTTATCCCTTTGGCTATTACCTGATGCATTTGATCTTTCTGTTTAATGCCCCTTTCCCCCATTAACTTCTTAACTTCCGTGGATTCCTGTGCTTTACAGAGTAGGGAATAGCTCTGATAAAAGCACACATCAGTCAAATTCCCTTCCTTCAAGCTTTCACTTGAAAGGGACACAGCCAAGGTGTTTGCTGTAATGTTTAAAGAACGTTCCCCACCCCATCAATCTGTGTTTGCAAGAAGCCTTTGAAAGCTTCCAACCGGGATCACTTCCCTGAGCAAAAACTTTTCCAGCAGCTCCTGGGTGAAGAGGAGGTAGCCAGGCCATGGTTAGAGCAGGAAAGAGTGAGGGCAGAGCTCTGCTTTCTATTTGCAGCCCTGCCACACAGTGTGCTGAGCCAGCCCCCTCAGATCTGCAGGGCTCCCTTTCCCCGTCCATCCCGATCCTATCTCATATCCCTGCAGAGCCGTCAGGAAGTCAGATTAATTAATAGTTGCAGGATATTCTGAGAGCCTTGAAAGGCAAAAACAGAAAAAAAAATAATATCTGTCTTCTTGTGGCTAAATGCAATATGACTACAGAGTTTCTTGCAAATGTGTTGGTATTTATTTAATTAAGAGGGATAAGATGGGGGGAAACCACTGGGGGATATTTGCTGTTGTTAAGGAATCCCACATGCTGGAGCAGAAGCCACCAGGAGAGAGCCCACACACTGACACTCAGAGATAAGTTACCCCTGAGCTGGGTGCCCACACGGTGCCCACTCACCCTGTCCTTGGCAGCCCCCAATCCCACAGGGCACCCCCACAGCACCCACACCCTCCCTCCACTCCTTTCGGGTTGCTGGATGGGTGCAGAGGGTGGAAACAGCATCCCAAGAGCACCAGGAATGAGACCACGGCTCAAAAGACACCATCTCCCCTCCCCACACCCCCCCTTGTCCACTGGAACTCCCCCCAGGGTCCCCTGATCTTTCACAGGCACTCAGGCCGTGCACTGAGGGGCATCTTCATTAAACACTTGCTAATTTAGCAATGCCCCACCTTCCAGGGGCTGTGCCTCGTTCAGTCCCCCTTGGTAGCTGTGATATGCCCACCCCCCATCCCTGCTCTCCTTCTGTTGCCCCCTCACCCCTCCAGGGAAGGGCATTTTGGCCAAACCTACCTGCTTTATACAGCAACAAACCAACACCAAGTGCATGACAAGTCTCAGTCCCCTTCCCAGGGAATGGCTGAGCCAGGGATATATTCCCAACATCCTCCTGCCCAACAGGTTTCCTTCCTGTGCCACTCACTGCTCAAGGAGCACAGAATCACAGACTGGTGTGGGTTGGAAGGGACCTTAAAGATCATCTCAATCCACCCCTGCCAAGGGCAGGGACACCTTCCACCAGCCCAGGTTGCTCCAAGCCCCATCCAACCTGGCCTTGGACACTTCCAGGGATGGAGCAGCCACAGCTTCTCTGGGCAACCTGTGCCAGGGCCTCCCCACCCTCACAGGGAACAGGGAACAATTTCTTCCTCTATCTAATCTAAATCTGCCTTTCTTCACTTTAAGGCCATTCCCCCCTGTCCAGTCACTCCAGGCCCTTGGGAGAAGTCCCTCTCCAGCTCTCCTGGAAGCCCCCATGGACCAGGTTTCTCCATCCTGAATAAAATAAAGTTTCACCAGCTCAGTTCAGGGCAGAAAACACCATCTCCCTGCCACAGCAAACTGAGGCCACTGAATCCTCTTCAGCTGGCCCAGCTGCCCCAATGAATGCTATTCCAGGCAATCCAGGTGCAGATTCCAACCCATACTTCCATCTCCCTTGCTCAGAGAACCCACTAGTAGCATTTTCCCTGCTAAGTGCTATAAATTTTGCTTTAGAAAGGGGAAATGAAGGCATAAGGCACCTTTAGGTAATGAAGAAGCCTCCTGTGTAACAGGGAGAAATTGAGTCTCCCACCTTCCCATAGAATCACATTCCATTTATTCCTCATATACCTTTTGATCATTTCTTATGAATTTGCTTTTGTCTCCCTTCTCCCTCTTCTTTCCTTCTCCTTTTTAAGGCATTCCTCTAATATTTTCCTGTCTGCTCAAAATTTATGGAGGCCTCTCAATGTTGTAAAAGCTTTGAGGAGCAGACTGGGAACTGTTCCATGCGTGTTCCCAGACAATACAAGGAAATACAAGATATTTATCCAGTCTGGTCATAATGTTTCACCTTGAAAACACCATTTCTCCAGTAAAACTGCAGCCTGGGTTCCTACTGCTGCCAGATGATATGGAGAAGAGGTTAAGTTATTGATGTTTATTAAAGGGAAGTTCCAGGTTGGTGCTGGTTAAGATTCATCTGGAAGCAATGGAGATAAATCTGTCCATCACACAAGTCACCGGGGGAATTTATTAAGACTTAACACCCAAATTCTGTGTCTGTTCCTCAAAGCAAAGAAGGTTCTTATTCTCTTTCTGACCTCCTGTAAACTGGACTAAGCAATAAATTCTCATGTCATACCTAATCTGGGGACAGCTTCCCCCTTCCCCCAGTGATTGTGTCGGATCCGAGCCCGCCGGACCTCAGGTGGGGACAGGGGCCATGAGCAACTTGTCTTGACAGCTAATTATTTTCCAGCATCCTGATCTTGCAGGGGATAACAGCACTTGGAAACAGGCTGGGTTTTACCTTATTCAGGGAATTCTGCAGAGCAAAGAGAGCTGGGGGTGCCCATGGGGACACAAATACTCCTCCTTATTAAAACCCCAGAGAAATTACTACATTAACAAGCGTCATCAGACCATGACCCTCTGCTCCTTCCTCTTCCCACAGTGAAGCTGATGCTAAAATCCCACTTTGGAGGATGGCACAAGAAGCCCTGAACATGTGGATTCTCAAGTGATCTCCAGATTCTTGGTCACACATCTCGGTCACGGGGGTGACCGAGGTGTGTTTGGCATGTGTAGAACACCAGATTCCACAGGGTATTTCTCACTGTTGGTAGGAAAAAATCCCTGGACAGGCTGATATCCATGCTCCAGGAGAGACTTTGTCCACACTGTGTGAAGCACAGGTAGGGTTGAAGATGTTCTTTTGCTCCAGGGTGGTTTGCAGCAAGTTGCAGTGTGTGAATGAGCTGAAAATCAAGCGAGAGGAGGAAACCCAACCGCTGCTCAGGGGGTGAGGGGGGAAGCAGATGCTCTAATCAAAGCTTCTCTCCAAACCTTCAGCCTTGAAAAGGGCCACCCTAAAAAGCAGCATCGTGGAGGAGGGTGAATCTGCTCACAGTCAGAAGTGTCATTAATTTGAAACCAGATAATCAGGTTGAGGATTTGCCCTTACAAAACTGCCATAACCATTTGTGCCAGTGAGAAGAGGGATTTATGGACCCGTGGGAAACGACAGCAGTGCCAGGGAAGCTCTGTGGCCATGGTCAAACAGTGAGCACCCCCAGGGCCACAGCAGGCAAAAATCTCCAGGGGACACAAGCAGAGCACTTAGAGAACCATGAGATGATACCGGGATGTGGATCCGAAATCCAGATGTAATTCACAGAGCCTCCATAAGCACCGAGGGCTCTCTGAAGATGCTGAGTTCAGGATGTGGGGGAGAAAAGGGGGGGGCTGAGATTGGCATCACTCCATCTCCTCCTAATTGCTATTTATAAAATCCTGCACCTGCAGGACGAGGTGATTGATTAACGTGCTTCATAAATCTCAGGCACTTGAAGAGCTACGACGTGGTTACAATTTTCTTCATAAAGTTCCAACCATGAAAAATAAAATGGGTTTCCAAGGGAACTCAGGGGTTTCCACAAACACAGTTGATTTGGTTGAATTCTTTTTCTAATGAAAACTTGCAAAATGAAACAAAATGATAAATGTTCTTTTTGAAAGGCGTCTCGTTGGGTTTGTTCTCCAAATCTGGAAAGACTCAGGCTTTTCATTCCTTTCTCCCCTCTTTTTCTTCCTCTTTATAGTTTTCTCTCTTTCAAAGTGTGGGAAAAAAACCTCATAGAACTGTTTCCCCTATATTTTTTCCTTTCTTAACTTCTCATATTCTTTTTAAAATACAATATAAAATTAAACACAAACCAAAATCAAATAGAAAGGAATCTAAACAAAACTTTAACAAAACCTGTCTTCCATGAGATAGATAATTAAACTCATCATCTTCTTTCAAGTGTTTCACTTAAAATAAATGGCATTTCCCACAGAGGCCTACTTTCTGTGCTTATTCATTGGGTGACACTGAATCTCCAAGGGAACTGAGAGGATGGACATGATTGTAACCACCTTTAAAAGGGAGATAATCAAGATATAGAGCTGTGAAATTGTTGCTGAGTGGGGGAATCCTCCACATTCAGGTGGAGGAGGTGCAACACAGAGGTGACTACTAAACACAGGACTCCTGGTGATAAATCAGATATAAATATAAATATGCTGGTGACTCATTTAAATACATCCATTTCAGCACATGAATCCCATCTTTATTGACCAGAACTCAGTGGTAAGGTAGGAACACTAAATAACAGATACCAACCCGAGGTTCAGTAAGAGTTTGGGCAATAGATATTATTACAACAAACAGCTCAAATAGAAAGACAGCCCAAAGTGTTCTCCACACCATCTCCATGCTCTAGAGACCTTTGTCCAGCAGGACTTTGGGTTGTCTAGAGGATTTTTTTTTAGCATAAAAAACCTGTTCTATAAAAAAATAACCACCAAAATTCTCTCTTTTTTTCCCCTCCTTGTGAAAGTGTTTTCCTGAAGACAAATATTTTAGTTGCTCATATTTAAGGGTCCCAGAGAAGCTGCAGTTTAATAATAAATAATACATCTTATAAATCAATGTTAGCTTAATCCTTGCAGAAGGCTTTCAACGGTGCAAAACAGCCACTCCTGAGGTAACATATCCCACATCTGGATGGCAGAGGGTCATACAGACCCTGCATCCATCCCTCTTCCAGCCCCCAGGATGAACCACCTTCCCCAGTGCCTCTCCCATCTCCACCACTTTGCCCATTTTGTTGCACCTCCCTCACCACAGAGACACTTTCATCCTGGTGGGATACAGCAGAAAATGCCAGTTGCCATTTAGCCCCTGATACTCCCGAGCAGATGAGTGGATGCAGCTTGGCAGGGAACTTCCCAGTGGGATCAAATTGGCCCCATCTGTCTGTCCCTTCTGGGAAGAACGAAGCAGCCACTGAAATATTCTGTGTGCACTCGAAGATTTTCCCTCTCTTTGCCTTTTTATGGGTGCAATTGTGCAATCAGGGCTATTTTTATGCAGCTCTCCAAAGGCTTCTTGCCCACATCAGAGCTTTGACACTTCATTCCTGGTGCCCACATTCTCCCCCAGCTTGGGATGAAAGGAAGGTGATAATTCCAAGCAGCAGGGGCTAAAAGGGAGCTGTTAAAGGCCAGTCCATCCCAGAAGGAAGCAAAGCCCTGGTTTGCTACCCTGGATCCTGAGGAAGGGTGTCTGGTGCTTCCAGCCCCCAGCACAGAGTGCTCAGTCCTAAATCCTGCCTGTTGTTACCTCTACCTCACAGCAAAGAGGGTGTTTGATGAACAGCCCCTCTGCCTGGACAGAGGATCACCTATTCCATGCCAACTCCAGTGCCTGAGCATTCCATAAGCACATGGTCCTGGAGACAGGAAAGGCATAGTGAAAACACTAAAGAAAAATACACAAAAATATTATTTTCCCCTCTGCTCTGGGGGGAACATTGATTTTATTCCCTGCTCTGAAGCATCACTTGCTTTTTCCTCCTGCAAGCAAATTGAATGAGAACCCTCGGCTGAAATGGATACATTATTCAGGAGTAATTTCTTTTCTTTATTATTATTATTATTATTTGTGGCCAACTCCACAGGCTTTTCATTTCAGGCAGGCAAAGCTCCTTTTTCCAGCATCCGAGGCTGCAACCTTTCCCTGACCTCTTGCTCCGAAGGTTAACGTGAGGTTAACACTGGAAAAGCAAATCAAAGCCAGAATGACACCAGTTACCTGTTCCGGTTTGTGTTGCTTTCTGACCCCAGGGCCCACATGCCTGACCGGCTGCCATCCCCCCCGGGGGGCTCTGAAGTAATAATGTCTCTTTATTTCCTGCCTCAGAGCATATTTTAAACTCGTGCCTTTAAAAAAAAAAAAGAAAAGCAAATAAATTTTCTCTCTTTCAAGCTTTCATTGTGAACGGAGAAAATGAGAAGTTGGAGATGATGATAAACCTAATGGCTGCACTCTTTTAATATGTGGAATTTCCTCTGGAGTAACTGGGTTGAATATCTGCCAGACAGCAAAGCTCCCAACGTTTGCAATACCCGGCCAGCGCGTCAGGAGAGCAAACATGAGGAATCGCTCTGGATTTAGTTGTTGCATGAAGTGAAAGCACCAGTTGGTCATTAAACAGGAGGGTCACGTTCTCATCTCCTTTGCTCTCGTGGAAATGTGGTGCAGCTCCAAGGAGGTGCTGAGCTTTGGCTTGGAGGAGTGACGTGGAGTTAAATCCGGGAGCCAGCAGCGAAAGAGGAAAATCTGGTGAGGTCATTCTGATTGCACGGGGGATATTTCCCTGTGGATGCTGTTTCTGGAGGGGTTTTCTTGCTCAAAGTTGCAGAGGGAGCCTGTGGAGAGGATGGATTTACTCAGGACCTCCTGAATGCCAACACACATACCAGACATCAGCCAGAGTTCCATGGCTAAACTCGGAGTGAAGTGCCCTGCTCTGTGCACATTTGATCATCGGATATATAATCCCAAAAGAGGAATAATAAGAACCACAGGAAGCCTCTCTCCCTGCAACCAGCCCCTTGATCCATCTGCTTTCATCTCAACCAGAGGAATTTTTCATCTCCCATTTTATGATCCCTTTCCACGACAATAGGTTGGGGCTGGGCAGCAGGGGCTGCGTGTTCTCCTTCTAATGAGAACAATCAGAGTGGAGCAGTTATTAATCACCCAGTCATCTGAGCCATTAAAAGAAACTCTTATTAACCACAAGACATATGTTTTTCTCCCAAACTCCAGAGATAATGCCTGGAAGCAGACGGAAGAGCTGCTCTCACAAATTAAATTTGATGGGGCTTTTAAAAATAAATTAAGTCTGACGGGCCTCTCCCCCTTTAATTAAGCTGCAATGTAACTTTGAGAGTGTACTTGTTGTTTGCTACAGGTGTTGCTGAGGGTTTCTATTTTACCTTTTCCTTCACTGCTGGTTGTTTCAAAGACCATGAGCTCAATCCTCAAAGCAACGTGACCAGGGCAACAGGGAAACCTCTGGTGAGCCATTGCAGTTGATCTGGAATGTTTGACTTCCAGCCAAATATCTCAGTGTTTTACTGCAGCTAAGGCCTGTAGATTCAATTCTGCCTTTTTTTCTAGCTCCAAATCTCACCATATTTCCCCATGGAGTGATTCAGGGTGATAATAGTCTTGTCCCCATTTAGGAGCATGTCCCTGTGCACATCCTGGGACTTCAGCAACAGAACTTTAAGGAATAACAACTTGCCAGTGGGATTAAATTGCTCTCAGCCAATATCAACACAAGCACAGGATTCATAGAATTATTAAGACTGAAAAAGGCTTTAAGATCAAGTCCATCCTTCTAAACAGCACCACCACCATTCCATTGATTCTGGAAATACCTTGTGGGTACAGAGCTCCCAGGGACTGAGGGGACCAGTATCCCCAATATCACCATGGACCATCAGGACACCAGAAGTGACAGAAGGCTTTGATGGAAATAGCTAAACTGAAACCCCGGGGGGCAAATCCTGTCGTCCACAGAGGGTCATGCCCATGGATGTTACCTCCCCAAAGCCCTGCAAACTCCATGAGCTCTTTAAAAAGAGCAGGAAAGGGGTGGATTTCCCCCATGTCACTCCAGCTCCTAAGGTTATGAAAGTCAGTACAGCAGTCAGTGATACCCCTCACTGAATCTGAGGTGTCTAAGCATCAGCCATGGGATTTATGTGCCTGAAGGAGTTCCAAGTTAAACTTTGAACTTCCTTCTCCTGGGGGCTAGAGGGGAGGTGAGCAGCTCTCCTGTGGGTCTCCCAGAGCAATTGCATCTCCCAGTTGGATACACACACCTTGAATATGATCTTGTGTCTAAAATGGCATTGGAAACCTGTCTTTAAACAGGGTGTCCAATCTCATCCATCATTTAGTCTCTCCCATGTCCATGGAGTCAGACACCTTCAGGCACCTTCATCCCTGCAACACAATCCAGCCCCAGAGCTGTTCCTTCAGCAGCACTGACCACAGAAGCCTAAACAGCTGCCTTAACAACCAATGCCTAACTTTTGGTGGCTAAAAACTTGGATGAAATGAATTGCTTTGCCTGTGTATTGCTCCCCAGATAAACACAGCAGGGACCCAAACTAGTCTGAAATGTTTCTATGAAGATTCAAATCAATATTCTCAGATTGACTTTATATATATATATATATATATATATATAGCAGTTTCCCCATTTCTGCCAAGCATAACTCAGGAGGAAAGTATAGTTTTACACAGAGAGGCAAGGTAAAATAATTTGGAAGAGTGTGAATTTAGGAGGCAGATTCACTCACATACTACAGGGAAATTTAAAGTCAAGACAAGGAGAAGAAAATGCCTCAGGAACAGCGAGTGATATATGAAAGGATTTCTATGCTACTTTCATATCCTCTTTTCATCCCCAACCCTCACTAATCACCACTATTTCCATTACCTAAGGAACCTTTTCTGCCTTTAGAGAGTAGAACATGAATTGCTCAAGTATTTGGGAGGGCTATTTATAGAACCTACTAAAATTAGTCAGGGCAGGTTTAAATCCAAGGAATTCACCCCTCTTTTAACCCCAGCAGAGCACACATATGCAGAGTTAACCTCGAGTAATGACATGTTTAATCAGGGGAGTTATTTGAACAGGTTTGTTCAATATGCCTGGAAGTATTTAAGGTGTGTACACAGGCATTTCTCGAGGGTGTTAAAACAGAGCTGGAACAGACAGTTATTGCAATGGAAATCTGTTTTCCCTTGCTCCCAGAAGCTCTGGAGATATTCCCTCTGTCAGCCCAGGCAGTAGCTACACATTAAAATTTGATTGAGAACTTTTCCCCTCTGTTTTGCCATTTATAAGAATCATCTTTATTATGTGGATATAAAGTGTTTCTTCAGTGTTATGGCAACATTGTGAAGAGGGGGAGGAACTCTCACTGTGGCTTATTATGCATTAAGAACCCATATCCCAGCTCAGGTGCCCTGATGTACAAGCTCTGTGCCAAGACGTGTGCTGAGGGAGAAGATGGTATGAGTGCCCACAGGGGTGATCAGAGCCTCCAAGAGTCAGCACCAAACCCTCCACTGAGGATTTGTGGGCACAAAGACACAGCAGATTTATCAGTTCCTCAGCTCTCTAAAGAGCATCTTCACCTCAGTTTTAAGCCTTCAAGGTGTACGTGGTTTGAGACCACCTGGATGCAGGTGACCTTATCTCAAACACCAAAACACCTCCCCAAACCACTGTTCAGGCAAACAGTAGCTGTCCTGAAGGCAAAGCAGCACATAAAACCAGTGGGAAACCACATCAGCCCGGTAGGAGGTCCCCCCAAGACTCCAAGGCTGAGCCAGTTGCTGCAGAAGTCACAGGGAAGTTTTCTCTCGGTCTAACACGGACCTGAGCTGGCACCCAACAGTGTAAAACTCCAGAGGGCTCAGGTCTTTCTGAAAGGAATGAAAGAACAGACTTGGGGATTGTGGGAGAGAACATCAGAGCACAACAAGGTCCCAAAGCACCAGGATCTTGCCAGGCAACAGCAGCTCTTTAAGTTGGGTACCAAGGGCAAGTTTGGGTGGAAGGAGGTAAAAGCCCATGTCTCCACCATGCAGCCCCCAAATCAGAACTAGCTCTAAGCCAGGAGCTGCCCAGAGCACAGGGTGGTGCCCCTCAGTCCCACAATGGGCACCTAAAACTCCCTTCAGGAGGATGGGGCACGTTGGGCACTGCCAGGACAGAGACACACAGTGAGTTTATGGCTTGAAAAACACTGAGTTTGAGAAAATGACAGAGAAGTTATGGACAAACAGTCCAGGAGTTGTCTCTGCTCCATGGGCTGCAGCAATCCCTGCACCTCTGCCTCCCACAGTCCTTGCTGGGAGTCAATGTGAGATTTATGCCATCTTTATGAGATGACCTTGTCACACACACAACACCAAACAAGCAATGGCATCTGTGAGATGCAGCCCAGACCCTCTCTAAACTTATCACACGTTTGATTTACCATCCACAAGCAATGAAATGCAAAGCCAAGGTAAACTGCCCAGGCACAGGTCCTGCTGCCAAGCTAAAACCAAGCCAGGCCCTGCAAAGGTCTGATTAACAGCAGACAAAGTGCCAGGCAAGCCTAGTGCCAACTGTAATGCAAATCAAGCTTTCACACTCAAACTAAGCAGACCTTGGGGGTTTGGCTTGAATTTCCACACCCAAAACCTCTCTATCAGGAATGCTCTGAGTGCTGCCATGAGCTCTGGTGGTCCTAGCTGTGCTAGCAGGGATATCTTCTCCTGCCTCTGCTGGCTCTTACTTTCCTCAATCCCTCTCCCTGGAGAGCCTTCCAGCAGCATGTTCTCACATCACACACTCTTTTTATATGTCTAACAAATAAAAGCCACTATAGGAAGAGCACAGACAACTCCCTTTTGGTCAGCTGAAGCACTTCCAGTGAGGAATCACACAGCTCCTGCTGCTGGGGCTGCCAAAGGCTGGGGGGGACAATGGCAGAAGACACATCCTTGTCACCTTCTCACTCACCAGAAGGATCCTGTGTCTGACAGACACCAAGACACATCCTCTCTGCCTTTCCCTCAAATACAGCCTTTCATATAAGGCACCTGCCTTCAGCACAGGAATCCCAGGAAATAAATCCTAGGACCCATTACATGGTTCACCCACCCGGAAGCAGCTCAGAGAAGTGTTCCCAGGCCTCAGGGAATTTTTCCTTTGCTCACACAGGAGCAGAAGGACACTTGCAGATTTTAGGGACAGAAAGAACTGTGCTCTGTCATCCCACATCTCCAAACTCAAGAGCAGTTCCTGCACCAGCATTAGTCCCACCATGCAACAAAATGATACCAGGCTGCCAACCAGGCTGATAAAATGAGATTGGGAAAGAAATGCACTACACAGGAATATTTTCCTTCTGATTTCACAGCTGGAGCAGGATCAGCCACTGCTGCAGTGCAAGCCCAGCCTCCTCCTCCCTGTCAGGGCAGGCAGAAGCAGCCCCAGGAGCACAGGATTCCCAGCAGTGCTGTGAGCACGTGTGGCTCAGAGAATTCCCAGAGCCCTGGCAGTGCTTCACCAGGGGCCACTGCAGCTCAGGGGAGGAGGACAAGAACTTGGCAATTCATCTTCAAGTCTGCTCCTCAATAGTCCCTCATTTGTACCAATTAGCCCCAGCTCTGCGTTTGGGAGCATCAGAGCTCTTCTTTTAATCCATCTTTTAATCTTTCTCTACAGCTTCTTTCAAATTTCCAACTGGTGGGATCTTTCCTGCCTCACTCTTTGTTCACATTACAATAATTTGTCATTTGTGTGCAGACAGTTTCTTAACTACTCCTGTGCTAGAAATAACCTTTGAAGTAATATTGGTTCTTTTATCTCCAGGGCTCTGGAAAGCACAGAGCTATTGAATGGCAAGGCATTAAGGATGCAAAGAAACCCCCATAAGGCAGCACTTTAAATGTGAGCTCTCTTGCTATGGAAATGGAGGGGTTGCACAGTACAATCACTCAAAACCCAGACTGGGTTAGGAATAAAACTCTCCTTGAGAAAGGCTCAGGGCACCACTGCTGTTTTATCATCTGTAGCCTTAATTTTGGAGGCTGGAAAAGTACTGTAATAGTTTTATTTTAATGGCCATCCAGGCATATTCACTTATTCCTTTGAATTTTCTTTCTCCCAGAACAGTCATTCATGGAGTCACACACTTCAAGACCAGACAGAAGCACAACTGGGCTGAGTTGGAGCTTTGGTTGCTGTATTTTAGAGGAGAGGGAGAGATAACATTGTGAAACCACATCAAACCTACTGGCACTATGTAGTGACTCCCAAGAGCCTCCAAAGAACTGGCTGGGGAACTCTGGACCTGTGATTTTTATTCCCAGCTTTCAAGACCACAGGCAGTCCCAAGGGATTAGATGGCAGTAACAGAACTCCAACATTTAAAAAGAGCAAAACATGCAACCTGCAGAACTACAGCACAATTAGCCCTGATGTTACCACACAAGAATAGAACATTTAAGACTAGCAGGGATTTACAGGCTCACACACAAAGAATGCAAGTCCTTTTAAACCCTGCTTTTGGTGGGGTTGTCAAATCAAGCTTTTTTTTTTTTTCTTTTGACAAGATTATGGGCTGGCTGGATAAGCCAACTCTGCTGAGAGTGTGCACTTGGATCTCTCAACAGCATTCAGTTTAGCATCATGTGATGGCTTTATTTTAAAATATGCATCATTGGCAGTAAGCAGAGCACAAGTTACACTACAAGGTGCCTGGCACATGTTAAATGTAGCTGTTAGATGAAGATATTTGTGGCAGGGGGACATTAGAACTTACAGGTTCTCCTGGGTACATGCTCTTAGCACCAACTCATCCCCTCTTTTGGGAAGTGCAGAGGTGGAAAATAAGGATTATTCATAAAAAAATCAGTTCTTCATTAGCACATCACTTATCAATATATTAGTTACAGCTTGGTTTTCCATTGCAGGTTTTCCTCAGAGGGCAGGGGCATCTCCCAAGCAACATCCAAGTGCTGCTCCCAACCAGGTACATCTCCCAGTCAGAGCACAGATCATCTCCCACCCAGCTGGGATCCCACTCCCATTTCCCAAGGGAATGTGCCAGGGTGTTCAGTTAAACCAGTTCTCACTGGGGGTTTGAACCTCTCACTGAGATCCTGTAAGAGTAAGTTACACAAAAATCTCTCAGGATGACAAAGGTGGAGCTGATCCCACGTGGATTAGGCACTGAAGTAGATAATGAATTGAAAATCCCCTAAATTGTACTTTCTACAGTTCTTCTGAAATGCAAATCTGAGGTCTAGTGTTTGTTTTGTTGTTTTGTTTTTTTTTTTAAAAACACACACAAAACACCAAACAAAAACCAAAACAAACAAACAAAAAACCCCCAAAATAACCAACCAAACAAAAACAACAACCAAAAAACAAAACAAAACAAAAAAACCCACAAAAAAATCCAACCAAAACCAACCAACCAAAAAAAGCCCAAACCACCAACTCTTAATCTATACACACACAGAGCAAATAAAAGTGCAAACAACTACTTATACAAATGCTGACACCGAATGCCCTCATTTAGGGTGCAATGGGACTGGCAGATATTGAACATTACCATACAGCACCTGACTGTCTCTCCAGTTGACAGAAGACACCACACCTTGAACCTGAGCTAAGATTCCCCCTGCCCAGGTCACTCAAATTTGCCTCCTTAACCTGTCAGAGGTTTCCTGGATTCCCTCCCCAGCTCCACATCTATAACAAGGGACACCTCCACCCTCTGAGAGCAGCTGAGGGCACATCCCAGCACAGCAGGGAGCTCTGATTCACCTTATTTTGTCCTTCAGTGCAGGGCCTGCTCTGCTGGGTCACTCCTGGTCTCTGGAGTTCTCCCTTAGATTCCACACAGCACGAAAAGCACCCATGGAGAGCAACAGGCTCATCCCAGGACCCAAATACCATCCTCTGGCATCAGGTTCAGCATGATCATAGAATCATAGAATCAGCCTGGTTGGAAAAGACCTCTGAGATCGTCAAGTCCAACCCATGACCCAACCCCACCTTGTCACCCAGACCATGGCACTGATGCCACACCCAGGCTCTGCTCAAACACCTCCAGGGACAGTGACTGCACCCCCTCCCTGGGCAGCCCATTCCAAGGGCTGATCCCTCTCTCTGGGAAGAACTTCTTCCCAATGTCCAACCTAAACCTGCCCTGGTGCAGCTCAAGGCTGTGCCCTCTTGTCCTACTGCTGGTTCCCGGGAGCAGAGCCCGACCCCCCCCGGTTCCCCCCTCCTGTCAGGGAGTTGCAGAGAGTGAGAAGGTCTCCCCTGAGCCTCCTCCTCTCCAGGCTGAGCCCCCCCAGCTCCCTCAGCTGCTCCTCACAGCACTTGTGCTCCAGACCCTTCCCCAGCCTCGTTGCCCTTCTCTGGACCTGCTCCAGCCCCTCCATGTCCTTCCTGAACTGAGGGCCCAGAGCTGGACACAGCACTTGAGGTGAGGCCTCAGCAGTGCCCAGTCCAGGAGCAGAATCCCTGCCCTGGTCCTGCTGCCACACTGTTCCTGGTCCAGGCCAGGATCCATTGGCCCTCTTGGCCACCTGGGCACACTCTGGCTCCTGTTCAGCTTCCTGTCCATCCACACTCCCAGCTCCCTTTCTGCCTGGCTGCTCTCCAGCCACTCTGTCCCCAGCCCGTGGGGCTGCCAGGGCTTCTTGTGGTCAAAGTGCAGGACCCAGCACTTGGCCTGGTTGAACCTCATCCCCTTGGATCCTTCCAATCTCTCCAGCTTGTCCAGGCCCTTCTAAAGAGCCCTCCTGCCTTCCAGCAGATCAACACACCCCCCAGCTTGGTGTCATCTGCAAATGGACAGGTTCAGCTGGGGCTTCTCTCACGTTGATGGACATGCCCTGACCTCAGGTTTTGTTTCTCAAGGGAAGTGAAGGACTATCCCAGAGGTGCAGCCCCCCAGCTACACAAAGCAACACAGTATGAAAGTGGAGAAGAGCAGGAAGACCTGTCTGCTGCCACCATGACTCAATGATATTGATAACACTGCATTCTCACTTCTTCCAAAACATCCCAGCAGCACAGGAGGAACACAAATCATCTGGGGTGAGCCTGCTGCTCTCCACTCTCTCAAACCCTGGGGAAGATGGATGGCACTTAAAAGTCACTGCTCAGGGAAGGAAGAAGGTCAGAACACAAAGGCCATCTGGGGACACGAGCTGAACAAAGAGGGAGCGAGCCCTGGGACCACGCTGGAAACCCCCGTGGAGCTGGAACCTTCATCCACCAATCCATCAAACAGGGCAGGGCAGGGGCCAGGCAGCATCTGTCAGTCCCCAGCAAGAGTAGCAGCTCCCTGACTCTCTGACAAACATCACAGTAGAGGGATTTTTCTCAAGGTGTTCTCTTGGAGGTGTCCTATCACCACCCCTTTGGGATGGGTGGGGGTGTGTGTGTGCACAAAGATTCTCCTGCTCCATGCTCAGGGAGCGATCCCTAAGCCTCACTGCCTGCTTCAGTTTTTTGGGAATTACACAACTCAAATGCAAAGGAGATTTTGTGGCATAAACACAGCCAGCCCCATAGTCATCCCAGGCTTCAGCAGCACTGGATCTAAGCAAGGAGGAATGCAGGCAGCTCTGTCCCTGCACGCCTGAGGAATTACCTGAAACATGTTCGGGGATTTGGAGCCAGCGTCTGTGAAATAGTTGAGGTGTGTGGTAAGGAGTGTAACAACTAAATTATTGATGAGTAACAGGTCAAACTCATGGTATTTGCTGGAGGTTTGCCAGCACCAGGCCAGTAAAAGTGCAGCAGGACAGTTGTGAGCCAGAGGCCCCAGTGATGGGCTCTGCCCCCTCCCTGTGCTCAGCCTTGACCCTGCAATTATTCTACACCTACACCAGCACTGGGTGACTTTACCAGCAAGACCCTTCTAGGAAAGCTGCTGCCCAGAGGTTATTTGGGTCCTTCAGGGTACACACACCCCTCTCAGGGATAAATCAGAGGCCCTTCACCAGCAGAATTAGCAGGAACCTCATGATTTCTATCAGGACTTCCCCACCTACTTAAAATTGGCAGTAGGAGAACAACCAAGAGCTAGGATCCCTCTGCCCTCTCCCCATTATTCTGTGGACTCCATCTCACTTCTCTCCATCTTGGAGTGATCCTCAAATTCCAACAGCCCTTCCAACAGTACCTGGTGTTCTGTGCAGAGTCCTCAGAGCAATTAATCAGCCAAATTGCCCCAAGTCTTGTGAGCCATAACCCAGCCAGGCTGCTGCAGTGGGACAGGGCTGGCCTGTTCCCCCTTCCCCAGCACAGAGGGATGGAGGGGCAGGGATGCAGACCACAAGGGAAGGTATATCCTAAAAATGAGGACACCCCATGGAGACAAAGCCCCAAAGAGAAGATGTACCCAGCATGCCTCAGCTTCTAGGAGAGACCAACCCATAAGCTCAAACTGGAAACATCCCAACAGAAAAAGCTCTAAAATGTACAAAATGTGAAATTCAGCTCCTCAGCACCAGTTTATCCCCACAGGTCACTCCTATTGTACCTCACTGCTCACTGGTGGAGAGCCTTTGATTCCCAGGATGCCACCACAGGACACAAGGAAGCAGAAATTCACTCAGCAGGAACATCCACCACCCTGGAGTCTCTCCAGAAGAATCTGCTCCTTCCATCCACGATCTTTCACTTCCAAGGCTGGATAAACTTTGCCAACACGTAAATTCCTGATAAAATAGAGTGATTCTAGTCACTAACCAGTTTGGGAGACACTTAGATTTTCCCCAGGATGAAGCCCTGGTGCAAACAGGCAGTGAGGGGGTTTCCTTGGCAGCTCACGGTTGGATCGTTAGTAAAATGTGCTGATTTGTAGCAGAGGATTAAAATAAAACAATTTAAAAAAAAAATTAAAAGCAAAGCTACTAAAGATTTCTATTATCTCCACCAATATTTCACACATTAGGGCTCCCCAGCATCCTTCATTATCACAGCCTGGCTTGCAAATAATGGCTCTAGATCACTGCATTATCCTGCCCCATTTAATGCAGGGTTTAATCCATATGCTTCTTTTTTCATTGTTTTTACCATATTTGCCACAACAGCATTCCCATCAACAAATGGAACCTGAGACCTTGCTTTTATTCCAATTCAAGTTAAAGGTTGACTTAAATTTTAAAATAAAACTTCCTTATGTTTAAGGACAATTTGATTGCTTACTGAGTCACTGGGGCAGGAAGAATCAGCTTTCTTCAGCAAGTAGAAGCTAATAAATGGAATTGCAACCATAGGAAAGGAGGAAATTTAGAATTTCGTGGTAGAGATTTTTCTTTCAGCTCTAGAAACCTTTGCATGCAGCCTGATATTAAACAGCAGCACCAAATTTGGGCAACTTTACCCCACATTTCCCTGTGAGCAGCACTTAACCAGCCAGGTGTTCAACTTAGCAGGAAAGGAGGACCTGGGGACACCACTACCACCTCCAAACTCTCCCAGGACTCATGCAAGGCTTCAGAGAAGAATAAGCAGCTAAAAAACCCCTGGAGGGTCATGGATTTCCACCCCTTTCCCAGGCAAACCCCACCACATCCACCCACCCTGACACTCAGCCTTCTACAGGAGCCCCCACAGACCTTTTCAGCAGCTTTCTCACAGTGCTGCCATAACACCCCTCCCTCCAGAACCCCTAGCTGGGGCTGTTTCCACATTTATCCCCCTCCAGCCCCTCCCCAGCTGCAGCCCATCAGCCAAGCTGGTCCCTTAAAGGGTCTGCAGCCCCTCTGCTGGGACCAAGGGATGTTTCATCCCAACACAAACCAGCTATCGACAGCAGAAGCATCCAGATATTCTGCTTATTTCTGCTGGAAAGGTGGGAATTGAGTGCTGTTTCAGGCAGGAAAGGCAGAGCTTCTCACCACTCAGACTGTATTTTCCATTCCTGCTTTTCTCTTACTTTACTCACCACCCAAAGATTTAGCATGGTACGTGCAGCTTTGTGTGTCTTTCTCCCTCCTAAGTAAAGGACAATCTTATTTTTATGTATATCCTCTGGCTTTTTAGTCCTAGAACTTTGTTATCCCCTCCTTTGAGTTGCCCCTCCTGGATCCATCTCCACAGGAGGCTGCTCTGATGTGCCAGGGAAACAGGCCCGACATCAGAACAAGCTTCAGCTCCACAGTGGAGATTCAAAGCCTGGATGGAGAGAAACCCCAGGGATTTCTATCCACAGGTTCATTTCAGGCCACCTATAGCCCTTAATGATGTTCCCTGGAGGAATCCATGCACGTAACAAAATGTGGGAGTGGAATTACATAATCAGCATCTCCCTCCAGCCCAGGAGCAGCAGTCAGGACACTCCAGAGTTGCTATTTTCCCCCCTCATTACTGAGATGGAGTTGTAAAGAGCAGAGCTGCAGCTCTTGAACCCAGTGGCTCTGCTTTGCAGGGCTTTTTATTTCCACCTCCTCCCTCCCTCATTCCCTCGCAGCAGAGCAGTATTACAGTCAAAACGAAGTAATCCTTTGATAAAGTGCAGTCATTTCTTTGAAAAGTGTAGTCTCGCCATTAAAATGCAAATGAAATGAGTGCTAATATATTAACTTGGGCTGGAAGTTGAAATGGCTTATGACAAGTGTGCTTTCATGTGGAATAGAGCTGAGTGATAACACTGGGTGTGTGAAAGTAATATTCAGACGTACATGTTTGTTTATTGAAGATATTAATGAAGGGCAGTGCTTAAAGCCTATTATAATTTCCTCATCTTGTCTTTCTTTTGTCCCCTCCCTGGTTCAAATCCACTGCTGAGAGGATGCTCCCGAGGGGAGCCTGATCAAAAGTCATCTTTGATGAATGATCTGAGTCCCCACGAAAGCTGAAATGTATTTAATGCTCTGCTTTGAAGGGGAGCAGAAGGTCCCCCCCAAGGGATATCCCGTGGGGTGCAGTTGGTGTGAGAGCTGATTCAGAAAAAAATGGAAAACCTTGAGCTCTTCCATTAATTCCCACAGATATCCCTTGGGAACGTGATGAGTATCAGGGTGGCTCTGGGTCTTCTTTGTGGGGAGAAACCTGGGATTAAGTAGAGAGCCAAGGGATGGATGGAGCAGAGCAGCCGCTATTTATGAGAATAACCTTCTGCACAGAGAAAGAACAGCCCACAAGGAGACAATGGGACACCTCTGGCACAGGCCAGGGAGGTTCAGGCTTTCAGTGCTGTGGGATGGACCCCATGGCTGGACTCTGGTGTTTGTCCTCTCACAGTGTCCCAGCCTGGGACAGCTCCACGTTTCTAAAGCTGAATGAGCTCTGAGCAGGAGGCTGCACGTGTGGAAGTCATGTGCAAACACATCAACCACCCCTCAGCTCACCCCTTCTGCACCCACCGCTGCCCTTTCCCAGGCTGGCACCCTCAGGATCATCCCTACCAAAATGCCAGCCCTTCCATCCTCAGGAACAAAAGCCACTCAACCTGACAGGGTGTGTTCCTTGAATTACCCTTTTCCAGACTGGGTGTTTTTGCATTTTGCATTAATTCCTTGCCTTTCCTCTGTGCCACAGCCCTTCTGCACCAGCCTAACTATCCAAATTCAGGTTTTGCAGTGAGATAACCATAGTGAGGGGCTTGGCTCCCACCATGGTTGGTGGAGGGAGGCCTTAAGAGGGCCTCTGTGTACAGAGGAGCCCCAAGCAATTAGAGGCTCTGTTTGGGCACCTAAACCTCCCAAACCCAGAGACACGACCTCAGCCCCAACCCAGGCTCTCTCCCAGCACTGTTCAGCTCAGGATGTGGTGGCAAAGGGCTCCAGCCAGACCTGCTGTTGGTGAGCTCAGGGGGGACCACAGGGATGGCACTGGGAATAAACCCAGAGTTCTTGTGGCACCAGCAGCACAGAAAGCCATTTCCAGAGCAGAACTGCTTCAGCCTAACTTCTCATCCATGTGCAAAGCTCTGCCAATCACAAGGGACACTCAGCTGTTCAGGCTGACTTAGTTCTGCACTTAGCAGTTGTCAGCAGAGAAGGTGCTGCTTGCTGTGCTCTCCCCCTCTGTCCCTTCCTACACACTGTCCAGCTGCTCCAGCCTCCCCAGAGTGGTGGGAATGTTGTACATGGATGTTCACAGGCAGCAGCAGAGCACTGGGAGAAGCGGCTGTGAGAAAACATCAAAGCTGCAGAGAGTTACAGCTCCAAGGGCTGCGAGATGTTCAGTCCAGGGGATGCTTCTTGCTCTGTGTCTGTATAAAACTGAGAGTCTGGATCCAGGGAGGGCTCTGAAACTTAAAAATCTTACACCAGTCTTACCAAGATCTTATCAAGCATCAGGACTTCTTATTTTCCATCCAAACAAGGCTGAGTTTTATCAACCTGACCCTCATAATGGTGCAAAATCAAGAGCTGGAGTTGTACTGCAAAACCAATGCCTTGTGCTATTTTCTTCCCCCTCCTTTTTGCAGAAAGGGAAAAGGAAAAAGAAGACCTTTCTGCAGTGTTGGTTTTCTTTTCTAGGTGCTACTCACACTCAACAGAAGTTGTGTTTCCGCCAGAGCTGGGCTGTGAAAACAGAGAAGCCCAAACTGTTGGATGGCACAGCCCTGGTGTGACATCAGTTCTTGGGCACCACCTGACACACTCAGCTCCTCAGTGACAGGGGGGTCCCTGGAGACCCCAGGAAGGGTCTGGCAGCTGGGAACTTCCCACCCTGTGCAGAACCAGCCTGACAATCCAGATTTTTATTTAAAGAGCATAAACTATTCTTGACTGTAGCATTTCAGGGCCCACAGTTGCGGCAAGGGCAGAGGTTTGGGCCCCTCCTTATCTTGCAAGGATGCCAGGGATGACCTAAAGCTTTTCCTTTTGCCAACAGCACTTTACTCCACAGCCCTGACAGCTCTTTAAACACTTGGCCATGTGGTTTTTGCATTCACCTCTTCCCATGGCCCACTTTAGCACTTTCCAAAGGCACCATGAGCAGGGAAAACGCTCCCTGTCCTTCCTTCCTCTCGACATGAGCTGTGGGTAGAGAACTGCAAAGTTTGCCTTTCACCCCATCACGAAGGCAGGTGCTTGCCAGCATTTGGAACAACTGTGTGACACTTTGAAATTAAATTCTCTCACTGTTTCCACCCCCTTCCCTATCTCCTATGTTTATACACATACAGGTTTGTTATTGTAGGGTTGCTCATAAGCGCTCTGGCTTTGTCTCCATTACACAAAAGGTTTTTCCCATCAAAACAGCTAATTGAAGTTCATTCTCCTGTTGTGAGATCATTGTCTAGACAAAGAATTATAGATTTTGCCCAGATACACCTCGTGAAGAAAAAGCCAGCCAGTCACTTGTAGGTAACACTATCTTATCACTGTTTGCAATGTACACCGAGGGGGATATCTCTGGTAATTATCTCCCTGTAAAAACACCTCTCCTTTCATAGGGAAGACACAACATGTGATACACATGCTTGATCTGCCTGGATTTCGTTGTTATTATAAAGTTGTCATCGGCTTCACTTACATTGACTGCAGTGAGGCAGGACAGGGCTGCCAAAAATTATTTGCAGCTCTCAATTTGCATAAAGAATTGCCAACGTACTCCAGCAGCACTGGGAATCGTTTGGTTCACTTTTGGAAACATTCACAGGAAGGAAATGCTGTTTGCAGGGACACTTCTGGAAAGGAGAGTCCCATCAGGAGTGCAGGGGAGGAGGTGTTTCGGTGGGTTATTGTGTATTTGAGTGGGTGCTGAGAGCAGTTAAAGGCTCAGTCTGAAAGAGGGGAGGGAAATCCACAAAAAAGGCTGCTCCCAGTGACCCCATCCATCAGAAATCCCCTGTTAGTCAGGTTGGGATGAGCTGCAATCCTGGCTGCAGGGACACACAGCGACCCAGTGGGCCAGGCTGAGTGACTCTGCCACAGCACTGACCTTGCTCCTTCATGGGTCACCTGGCATTTCCCAGGGCATGGTAAAACACTGGGATTCAGATTTCCTTCTGTTCTGTGTTGTATTTATGTGCTTTGAGCAGTTTCTGCCAGACAGAGCCTTGAGTGTTCTCAGGACAGGTACAGGTGATGTAGCAAAGTGTGGCCTGGAAAATACCTTTGACAAGAGGACCAAAATTTTATGATGGAAACTGAGCTTTAGTTTAGGAGGGGATTTCAAATTCCTCTACACTCATCCATTTGAGCAATCTGGTCTAGTGGAAGGTGTCCCCACCCATGGCATGGGATTGGAACAGGATGGTTTTTAAGGTCCCTTCCAACCCAAACCACTCTGGGACTCAATGATTCTGTGATCTGCGCTGAAGCCCTTGGTGTTGTCAGACCCCTCCAGGGAGTGAAGGAGCTTTGAACTCCAAGTCTTTTGTCACTGAACAACTACATGATCTTGGGCACACCATATAACTGCTTGTTGACTCAGATTCACAAGTGCAGCCATCAATTATACAGAATCATACAATCTACAGGTTGGAAAAGGCCTCCAGGATCATCGAGTCCCCCCTGTGCCCAATCTCCACCTTGTCCCCCAGCCCAGAGCACTGAGTGCCACCTCCAGTCCTTCCTTGGACACCTCCAGAGGTGGGGGGGACTCCACCACCTCACTGGGCAGCCCCTTCCAGTGCCTGACCACCCTTTCCATGGAGAAATTCCTCCTGATGTCCAACCTGACCCTCCCCTGGCACAGCTTGAGGCCGTTTCCCCTCACCCTGTCACTGGTTACCTGCGAGCAGAGCCAGACTCCCACCTGGTTACAACCTCCTGTCACGTAGAGCACAACTGACTCTGGAGTATTCCAAGGAATTTTTGTGGTGAAGTACTTTATCATCTTTGGACAAAACGTGCTAGAAACTAGTAGTATATTTGTTATGATTACAGTGACAGCAAAGATCCCACCATTGCAGGTTGGTGCATCCCTGGACACCAACTGGTCACTGCCCTTACATTTATTTCTGCCTCCTTCTGTTTTCAAATCCATACAAGTGCATGACACCTGATCCACGCTAACATTAATCCTGTATCCTCTTTGGAGAGGATCAGTTCCCCAAAGCCTCCACATATCCTTACATGGCCAGAAAAATATCCCCGTGAAGCTTCAATTAGTGGGTGCAGGAAGAGGAGAAAGCCTGGAAAAGCAGGATAGAAGAGATCAGACCATCCCAAGGGCAATTCTCACACACTGCAGCCGTCAGCTCCTTAGAAATGCTTAAGGAGTTAAAGCCCTTTACTCTAATCTCTAGCCAGAAATACCTAGAGATCATGTCAGGGTTTTCCCTGGAATGTACATCCTACTTTTGCTGTCAGATCAGCCTGAACCACTGGATGATTCTGTGTTTTGTGCGTGCTCCAGGGAGCACAGGGCCATGACCATTACCAGTAACTGCACCGGTGTGCCCAGTTCCAGCCATGGGAGCAGCAAAGAGGCTTTTCCCACAGCATCCCACATCCCACAGCATCCCACATGCCACAGCATCAGGCACTGTGAGCCTGGCATTTCCATGCACAGCTGCAGAGTTTTCTAAAGCCCAACAAACCCTCTCTTTTTCCTCAAGAAAACAATACCTGAACAGCGAGAGGCAGAGAGGGGAGGAAAACAGCAAAAAATGGGCATTTCCCCATGGAAAATCCTGATTTTGCAAACAGGACGCTTTCCTTTAGGTAGTTATTCCAATGGAAAAATTCTCCAGCCACATGTAGTACTTACCACAGGCCTGGCACTTAATGATGTGGCTTATGGCAGCAACCACATGTAACACCACTGCAGGCTGTCAGGGGGGATTTTTATTGCAGTTTGTTGTAGCATGAATTGCAGGGGAATAATATGATGTACTTGGAGCTAGTGCCCACTGCAGAAAATGAGATCTCCCATTTGGGATCAAGGTACACCGACACAAAAGCAGAAGAGCCCACATTTTTTGCAGAAGCATAAAACTCCAGCAAAGGCAGCAGAGATTTCTCCTGGTGCAGGACAGGGCAGAGCCTCACCCTACTTGAAAGAACTCCCACAGAATAGGCTTTTCCTACTTTCCCCACCTGTCAGAAAACATTCCTTTTGGGCTTCTCGAAATGAAAGCTACCCAAGTGCAGTATCCAATATATACAAATAACCCTGCTCAGCTTTAACCTGGCATTGAAATGGAAGTAGAGCTCCCAGGGGGCCACAGGCAGTGTTGACTTTGCTCTCTCTGGTCATGGTCAGACACTGGAGCCAAAGGACCCTGAAACCTTGTGGGAATTCATCACCCCCCCTGCCACTCCTTCCCCCTCTGCCTTTGGAAAGCTCCTGGCTGGAGGCATTTGGACGGGGCACAAGCAGGACTGACAGCCCCACGCAGTTGTTCCAGCTGCTGGAACACACTCAGTAACCTTAGAAATGAGAGAAAACAAACCTGGGAGTCCCACAGAGCTGGTTTCAAGGTTCCCATTCATCCCCCAGCATAAAACTCACAAAACACACTTTAAAAAGCTCATCCCCCTTTTTCCTACCCCCCCTCCACTCCCCATCTGTCCAAATCGAGCCCTTTCGGGCCAGGATCCTGTGGGATGCTCAGCACAGCCAAGCACCAGCTCCTCTCAACAGCCCTACAAGGGGCTTGGCCTTTGGGGAGAAGGTGCTGAGCCCCTCCAGGATCAGGCCCTGCCAAAGGATGGGGGGCAGGAGTGGTAGCACTGGCAACAGGGAGACAAAAGTCAATTGTTCCCCAACAATCCAGAGGGAGGAAGGGAGCCCTGAAGTCCCTCCAAGCCACTTGATTTATGGCTTGCAATAATATGTGCTGGAGCACCACAACCCAGAGTGCTGTGCGGTGTGACCTGTAAAAATAAGTCTATTAACCCTAATCAATCTCCCATTATCCACCCTCGTCCACAATTTAGCCAGCAAAGGAGTCACCAAGGCCCCTCAACTGGGTTTGAACTAATCCCATTGTCTTTCCTAATCAGGGGCCATGAAAGAGGAGCAGCTTCTTCAGAGCGAAATTATCACTGGGTGTTTAAGGAGAGAGAATCTGGGGGGGGATTGAAGGCTCTTCTCTTTCATCTTTTAATGAGAAAACGGAGAATTGTTTTCCTTCTGAATCGCTGGGACCGGCCGGAGCCCCGGGGATGTGGGGCTGGTGGGGATCAGTTCCCAGGGTCCGTGGGGAGAGCTGGGCACAGCAGCAGGCAAAGTACCCTGCCAAAACTTCCTGCTGCAATTAGCAAAAGCATGTATTCAAATTAAGTGCTTTATTAGGGAAGCTAATCATGAAGTTTATCGGGGCTGGGGTGCAGCTTGGCACATCTACCCCCCTGTGAAAGGGGAGAGGGGACAAAGGGCTCTGGTGTGTCACTTGTAGGGACTCCTGGTAATGGATTCAGCAGAAAATGTCACTTGAATCCAGACCAGGAAAACCAGGAATACAAAGCCTCTTTCTGACAGAGGTTTTTTCTTTCCTTCCCATTCCTTCCCCCTCAAGACTTTAAAAACGATTAAAAAAAATAAAATTGGAGGTCCTATCAAACTGGCAATGCCCAAACCAGCAGTAAATCAGGAAATCCTGCCATGTCCCCTGTCAGGGGACACTACTCAGCAACCCAAATGTGCTCCATGGTGAAGCATCCACTAAATTAGTCCAGCAGCAAGTTAATTTTCTTTTACGTTAATCAAAAAAGAAAAGACAAAACAGGGGCATTATCTTGCCAGAAATGAAAACAATCTTTGCAAAATTTCCCCCTTTCAGCATGAATTAGAGCAGAAACAAACACACCACAGGGCTCCAGCAGATCTTTCAGGATTAATTATTATATTCACAGCAGCTCAGCATTTTCTTATAAAATTAAATTTTTCAAACCCCTCTCTGGTGCTCACACGAGCCTGTTGTCACCTCACAGTGTCCCCACGTGGCTGGAGAATGAAAATTCCTGTGGTTTCAGGATTTCTCTTTTAAGGCACATAATAAACCTGAAGGGACCTCAGAGCAGAGGGAGGAAGAAGGGCCTTGATTTGAAGGGGTGTGAGGACACTGAGGGCACTTGGTGTGTTCAGCTGGAGCAGAGGAGACTGAGGGGAGACCTCACTGCAGTTCCACCTTCCTGGGCAGGGGCAGAGGAGGGGCAGGGACTGAGCTCTGCTCTGGGGGGACCAGGGACAGCAGCCAGGGAATGGCTGGAGCTGTGTCAGGGCAGGCTCAGGTTGGATCTCAGCCAAAGGTTCTTCCCCCAGAGGCTGTTTGGGCACTGCCCAGGCTCCCCAGGGCAGTGGGCACAGCCCCAAGGCTGCCAGAGCTCCAGGAGGGTTTGGCTGATCCTCTGGAGAGACTCAGGGGGTGACTCTTGGGGATGGGCCTGCGCAGGGCCAGGGGTTGGACTGGATGACCCTTGTGGGTCCCTTCCAGCTCAGCACATTCTGTGATTCCCAAATCCCACCACTGTCAGCTGAAGGCATCTCCATAAAGCTGACCAGCTGGAGTCAAGGCAGAAGCCAATCACCAGAGGGACACGGGACATCCTCCCTGAGGAAACCCACATCCACATAAATACCTGTGTCCAGCAAAGAGTTTGAATTATGAAGGTTCCCAGGTAGAAAGAAAGAAGGACAGACACAGTAATACTTGGAAGGGCTCTTTCCTCAAAAAGAACAATCTCACTGCCCTGGCCTTTAGGAAAGCAGATTTTGGCCTCTTCAGGGACCTACTCATTAGAGTCCTATGAGACAGAGCCAGAGGGGCCCAGGAATACTGGCTGATATTCTGGGATCACATCCTCCAAACTCAGGAGCATCTTGACAAGGAGGAAATCGGGCAAAAATATTAGGAGGTCTCTGTGGATGGATGAGCAGCTGCTGAGAAAACTCAGAGTCAAAAAAGCTTTCAGAAGGTGGAAGTGAGGACAGGCTGGGAGGAATATAGGGAATTGTATGGGAAGTTAGAGACAAGGTTAGGAGAGCTAAGGCCCACTTAGAACTGAGTCTGGCCAGGGATGTCAAAGACAACAGTAAGGGCTTCTATAGGTTCCTTTGAAGTGTCCAAGACCTGGTTGGATGGGGTTTTGGGCAACCTGGTCCAGTGGAAGGTGTCCTTGCCCACGGCAGGGGGTTGGAATGAGATGAGCTTTAAGGTCCCTTCCAACCCAGACCATTCTGTGATCCCATTCTATGATTCCATAAGCTGGAAATGAGTCACCTGGACTTCCCAAGGCAGCAGAGGGCCCGTGTCAGTGCAGGGCTGTCTCCAGTTTGATCCCTGCATTTAGTGACAGGCCCTCAGGCAACAGTCAGCTCAAGGAATTGTACCTGTTACCAGAGCTGTGGGGACAGGGACTCTCCTGGAGTAACACAGAACAGCAGGTCTGGTTCACACACACCCTGGCACCCTCCCCACAGCCCTGGGAGTGCCCAGGTGCTTTGCACACACACAGACTTTGCTTTCTATAGGTGGGGAGGTCTGGATAATTCCATCTGTGCCTGTGCCATGAGCTCCACATAAGCCTCAGAGAGAGGAAGAAGGCCCTGACAGCCTCTTTAGAAGGAGCATTAAAGCTCCTGTGTGTTATGGGTTGGGTAAGCCACTAGATTTATTTAATGAATTAAGATCCTGATGTGTTATTTACAGGATGTCTTTGAAGATAGAGTTGTAACTCATAGCCTGCCATGGGAAATTCTCTGCACTCAGGCCTTGAGGAGGAAGCACTCATTTCTTTATGGTGTCTGTTGGGGAGGGAAATTAATGCTAAGAAGGCAGTGATAATTTGCTGCTTTATAGGACTGAATTATGGCCCTGTCAGCACCGAGACGAAAACCCTGAGCCATGAACAAATATCCCTTTGCACCTGACGGTGGCTGGATCAGCTGCCGTGAGTTCCCATCACTTCACGTGGGCTCTGCTGTTCCAGTAATTAATTCTGAAGGCTCCTGGATTTCACCTTGTCCTTCCCTTTGCTGGGCATGCCTTGATTTGGCACTCTGGTATTCCGTGTTCCTTCCCCAGGCTCATAAATCACACACACAAACCCTTCCTGAGGACAGAAAGGGGATCTGTTCTCCTCTGGGTGCACAGGCACAACCACCCAGAGCTTGGCATGTGCATGGGAGAGGTGGCTGAGCCCCAAGGACCAAAATAGAAAGGAAGAGGGACAGTGTGGGATGATGGATAGAGTTAAACCATGAGGGGATTCAGAATTTTAAGGTGAAGAGCAGCTGAATCTGCCTGGATGGACGAGGGTTGAGATGCTCCCCAGTACAACAACAAACATCTGCTCAGAGGAACAGAACAGGGTGTGGAACCCAGAGCAGACTGTGTGACCCCCTCCATTCCAACCCCAGCAGAATGGGAGAACATCATGGTCCTGAGACCTTACAATACCTGCCTGATAGGAGAGAATCAGGATGTTCTGCTGCTGAAGCCACAACCACGTCCAACCCTCTCCTCAGGTGCCAAACCACGACCACCACCTCCCTCCCATTAGGTGCACCCATCAGAAATAAAAAGTATTTGTGATTAGAGCCACTCAAACTACACCCAAACATAAAGAAAATATGCATAATAAAAAAAAAGTAATAAAGTAAAAATATAAAAGTGGGTTGGGGATGGGGGGAAAGTGGGAGAAGACTCCACTGAAACTGCTGGGTTCAGTTGATGGGCTGAGTTCATCTTCTCCCCCCCCGCAGAGGCATGCCTTGTGTGAGAAATGTACTCTGCACACATCAGATGCTGCTTTTAGGACTAGAGCTTTTGCTTGTGCTCACCTCACAGCATATTAATTAGATTGCTTCCTATCAGAGCTTGTACTTGCTTAATATCTGTATCAGTAGATTGCTTTAAACATATTTTTGCAGTAGACACTCTCACTGACAACCTTTGAACCCTATTAACATATCACACTTTGTATTAATAAAAAGTGTTATTCTGTAAACTCTTCAGGTGAGTTCTTGCAGTCACCAGCAGCAGAAAACACCTCAGTAGGACCCACTGAGGGGTCCTGGCTCTGTTGAGTCCCCCCTAAAAGGGAGGTCGAGGTATCCCCCAGCCTTGTGGATCTGTTGGTGAAAGTCTCCTTATGAGACACTGACAGACTGTGGGACAACAGGGTCTCAGCTTTCCTGGGGGACTGACAAACAAAAAGCTGAACTCCCCCCTTGCACTGACAGACAGACACAACAACTCTTTCTCTCCCCATATGGAACAACCTTGCTGCCTTGGACTTCAGGAGAGCAGACTTTGGCCTCTTCAGGGCCCTACTCATTGGAGTCCTGTGGGATAGAGGCCTGGAGGGCAGAGGGCTGGAATCCAAGAATGCTGAAAAAATAATTGCAAGAGAAACAGCTGTCCAAAAATCAGGAATACAATGACTTTGGACCAAATATGTTGTGCTGTATTACAAAATAGCTTTATTTAGCACTATCTGTTCTGCATTTGCTGGGAGGTGGAGGCGTTACTTGTGGTTTACCTTTCCTTGTTGCATTTCTTACTGTCCTTTTTCCCCACTGCACTTATTGGCATAGGGAAAAGCACGGATTTTTCTCCAATTGCTCCCAGATGTTGAAGAAAAGTCTTTTGTCCTGATGCAGAAGGATGTGGAATAAGAGATGAGGTGGTAAAGGACTCCCATTGGTGAGGGGAGATTCTAAACCTCAGCCCTAACAGTCCCTACTGATGAGCTGAGCATTGCCAGGGGACTTCTGGATTCTACTCTGGATCCCAGCACGAAAAGGTGTGAATTTATCCTGGGAGCAAAGGACACCTCTCTCTCCTCCAGCGGCTGTTCTTCCTGCTGAAACACATCCCATGAGCAAGAGCTTCTTCAGCACAGGCTCTAAGCTGCCTCTGAGCTGGTGGGAAGATGCAGATGGGACAAACTGGGCTCAGTTTTACTCAGGGGCTGAGCTGGCAGTTAATTCATCACAGTTAAAACATCCATGTACGTGTTCTCAGCACCCTCCCAGCTCTGTGCACTTGCAGAGCTACAAAGAGCAATTAATTTTGCCCTTCTGCTAAGAAATGCCAGATAATTAAATATCAACACACTCCCACACGACACAGGGACCGTGCTGGACAGGACAAGGCACCCCTACACTGATCATTTACTGTGTTGTTACATCCAGGTGCAATCCTGGGGTTTTCCAGTTGTCTGTATTGGCCTGAGGTTGCTCCCAGGGCAGGTAAATTCCAAGGCCAGGGGTGTCTACTTTGGCCAATCACACTTTCAACAGCAAAGAGACCTTTTACTTCAGCCTGCAGGGAATAAAGCCCAGGACTGTTGCTCTGCTTGTTTGCCAGGGCAGAGGGAGTTGGGACATTTCTCTGTCACTTCACCATTCTGCAAAGCCAACATCTCTGATAGAGCTGCCCAGAACTGATTCAACTCCTTCTGGTGACCTGAGTTGCACTTTTTCCCCCATCCACCAAATCCTCATTCATCAAAAGTGCAAATTTTACTGAACTGGGCCAGTTGCAACAAGCAGACAGTGTTTAATTTTCGATTTGCAGGGTGCTTCACTCAACACATCTTCCTCTCAGACATCTCAGGCATTTCTACAGCAAACAGCTATGAAAAAATAGGCTTAAAAAGGTTATTTTAGTGAGTTATTTTTCATATTTCAGGGTCTGAATTGAATGTGCCTATTTGGAACTGGAGACTTTTTCAAACTCCTGGAAATCCTTGTGTGAGGAGGGGGGAAAAAAGGTCTCCCACCCAACCCTAACAGCAACAAGGGGGATTTCAAACTGACCATGGAATTGCTGGAATGGCTTCCCACTGCTCAGGACCGGGGAACAATTGCGCTTCATTCATCAATATTTGCAGAACTCCCTGGTATCCCTGGATTCATGTGGCTCTGGATGGGTCATGGGCAATTATTTGTACAAAAAGAACCAGTGGGACAATGTTGTTCAGCTCTGAAGCCATTGAGGGATGTCAGTGAGTTTGGCTGGGAGGGAGGTGGGAAGGGCTGTGAAAGCCGATTATCCAGCTCGGATCCTCCCTTGAGTGATTTCCATCGTTCCCATTTAGCTTTTATTTGTTCTCTAGGAAGTCTGATTATAAATCAGGACCAGGCTGCCTTCAAACACACTCAGAGCCAGCCTTCCTGCCCCAACAGGACACAGCTCAGCCATTTATCCATGTGCCTGGTGCCCAGGATATCATGTGCCACCTACAGTCCTTTTCTCCATCCTCTACCTCCAAGGGGCCTGCCTTTAGCAGGATTACTGCCCAGAACAGGCATTTCACAGCAAAAACCCCATCTACAAAACCAGGCATGCAGGAAACAATCCCTCCTATCAGTGCTAATCCACCCTCTGCCTCATCCCTGTGGATAACCAAACAGCCACGGAAAACAGGCCTGTGTTAAATGCCGAAAACATTAATTCACAGCCCAATATTACATTACCCCTTTCTGCAATTTTTAGCCTCCCTCAGTAATTACTGCAGCACACGGGGCAGATGCAGCTATTTCAGTGACACCCCAGCCCTTGTGCAGTCACTGGTGAGTTTTCTAAGGAATTCCAGCAGGAACAGTGTTTATCATTATCCTCGTTTCACCAGAGCACAAAAGCAGCCACGGTGCTTTCAGAGCTGCATCTGCAAAGCTGAAGGGAAACCCAGCTGAGCCTCAGAGATGCAAGAAAAACTGGATAAAGCTGTTCCACCCCTCCACCTTGGCTTTTCTGCCTGTCATTTATTCCAGCAGTCAGAACTTGCTGCACCACAAGACCAAGGGATTCCTACATGTCCCAGCAGAAACCCAAGAAAAAGGGAAAAAGCAGTTGCTGCTCCATAAAGTGGGCGAGGACTGACTATCCTTCAGCCTCACATTCCATTCATCATCTCTCCTTGCCCAACATTCATGATCTCTCTGATCACCTCTCATCCAGCATCCAGGAGAACAAGGAAATGGTGATGGGAGGGGGTTACCTGGACAGCAACCACCACATCCATCCATGACAAGGACGGGAGTAACTCTGGTGCTCCACGCCACGGGGGCTGCAGGAGGAGGCTGAGGGGATGTTTGGGGTGGCTCTGCAGAGGAGCTGTGCTGGCTGCAGCTGGGGCACCCAAAAACACACCCAGGCACACAACCATCTGTCCCTGCAGCTGTGTGCAGGGACCAGTCCTCTGGCTTAAATCTCAGCCAGGCCTTCCATGTGAAACCATGGATTTATTAAGGTTGGAAAAGATCTCCAAGATCATTAAGCCCAACCCACCGTGTCCACTAAACCCCATCACACAGTGCCACATCTACTCGTTTTTTGAACTCTGGTTTTTATGAGCTGCTTGAGCACTGAGGTGCCTGTAATTCAGCAACACAATTAGCCCTTAAACCTCTATTCTCTGTCTCACTGAAGTATTCTGAAAGCATCTGCACCTTTGGCTGTCACGAGGTTCAGCAGAGCTCATCTCTCACATCAGGATGGAGAAACCAAGGCACAGCTGCAAGAAAGCCTTCCAGAGCACCTCCTTCTGTGCAGCCTAGATGATCCCCCTCCAACGTGCAAGGGCCCAGCACTCCAAATTTCTGGATAAATCCTTTCTACAAGGCCCAGGGCTGCCCTTGAGTTTGTTCTGTGCCAGTGAAACAGCTCCCACTGAGAGCAGATTGACTGGAAATGGTCTGGGTTCAGGGTAACAGCGGCCCTGAGCGTTTCTGCAACATCATAATTCACCTCCAAGACATTTTTCCCTGTCAGAGTAAATGTAATTATGTATCTGAGAGAAAAGAACAGCTCCCCAAGTGGAGGAACCAGTTAAATCTGGCTGTGTCCTGCATGACCCACAGCAGAACTTCTGGCTCTGGGCATAGCCAGGATCTCAGCCAGGACCAGTCAGGTGCCTCATTGCACCTGGGACACATTGGCCAAGTTAGAAGTCAAGTGGTTCTTTCTCCATTAACAACATTTACAAATTAATGAGTCAAAAAAACCCCAAACTGGGCCCAACCTTGTAAATCAGTGTAGAGAGTACAAATCACCACACAACTATCTGGTAACTTTGATTATCAGAGAGGAATTCCACTTGGAGAAATGAAGAGCATTTTTCATTAGGTCTTTCTGGCTTCTGAATCCATCAACATCACCATGCATACGTTGATTTTATGCATAGATAAATAGGCCAAAACTTCTCTGCCAGATGTCTGATTGGCATTGTTTTTTCTATGAAATAATTATATGTTTTAGGGACTGACCCACTGTACAGCACTGCAGTGATTACCATGTCCAGATCCTTTGGGATGGGAGGACTCAGTGAAGATTCAATTAGAGCACCTCTGTGGGTCTGGGAATGCTTAATGCTGATCTGCCACAGGCTACTCTAATTGTCTTGTTCATGCCAAAAAATTCACCAGTTGTGCTCATTAACACAGCGATTGCACCTTCCACCTTCCTGAGGGAGAAAGCAGAGGGAACAGAGACATCCCAACCAATTGCATTCACCCCGGAGCACTGGAGTTTGGAGCTTTCCCGGGTGGGTCAGCGAGCACAAAGAAGAAAATGAGAATTTTTCTGGAGATGTCAAGGGATTGACACAAGGTCCCAAGGCAACAGCCCACATTAACCTGGTCTTGCATGAGCTATCTGCAGCTTGAAGCTGGAAAGACTCAATTTGGCCCTTCTTTTTCCTGCATCTTGGGAGTCTTTCCTTTCCAAAGCAAATGTTCGTTGACAGAACTATCCAGAGGCTCTACGAGCTTTCCTGGCAGCCATAAAGCCCAGGAGACCTACACAGACCCCTGAGGACCTGGGATACCATCCATATTCTGCAGAAGTGCCTGGAAGCATCAAAGCTAAACCAGAAAAAAAAAATCACCTAAAATCCAGATTTACCAAGAAAAGCCAAAATTGTTTGCAACCTAATGACAAAAATGAAGGGTTGGTTTTCCACAATTCCCTGTGTTAGCTTCGCTGTGACACCCATCTACAGAGTTCCCATGCACGTGTCCCACTGCTACCTGGAGCTGGCAGGAGCAGAGATAGCCTTTGGAATTAAAAGATGTGACCTACCACAAAAGATCTGTTTTCTGTTTTGACAGTCAAAAACAAGACAAGAACACTGGCCCAAATTTACTGAAAACTAGGTCAAAAAACATTTCAGGCAAATACTTATTTTGCTTATTAGCTGTTTTGCTTCCAGTTATGATTTACAAGAGAGAAGGGGAAAAAAAAAGAAAGAAAAAAACCCCAAAAGCCCAAATCTCACACAGTTCCAGGAGAAGAAAAGAAAAAATAACAAACCTTAGTTTGTTAATCAGAATTTTCCATCATAAAAATATGTTTCAGGCACTTTACAACCGACCAACACAGGGCACAATTTCTCAGACCACCCAAACAGCATTTCTGGTTCTGATGCTCCAACTTCCAAACTCCATCCATTATTCCAAGACTGGCAGGTTTCTTCCACAGGCAGTGAGGGCATCACCTTGCCTGTGCCCTCTGTGCTGTGCTGGAGGGGTCACAGGGGCCCAGGGCACCACTTGGCTACCAGAGCCAGTGGGAGCCTCCAAACACAGCAGGGTCTTCTTAAGGGAAAAGAACAAATGTCATGGAGAGGAGTCAACATCTCCTCGAGAACATGGGACACCAAACCTTTAACTCTCAGGGTCACTTTTCGAAGCCTTGGGCCAGGAGCTGCTGAATGTCACCACGAGGAGCCACCTCCTTGCACGGGGTGGGTGGTGACTCCTCTCCAGCTGGTAGCTGTGCTGCTCACCACGTTGAATCTGAAGGTGGAGAGCAGCCCATTGACCCCCAGTGCTGCAACATCAGGGAGCAGGTCCTGCCACTGGGGACCTGGAGAGTGGTTGTGTCCAGGTGCTGCTTCCATGGACACTGAACAAAGAAACAGGGGGTGTTTTATTGCCTTCTTTCCTAAAAGTATTGTCTGTATTCACCCCCACACAAACGAAATCAGGGTCTGTCAAGGAGGTTGACAAATGCTGATCCCATTGATTTAGTTCTTTGGTGGTTTAAAGGAAGTTCCTTGGGCACATTTAAGTTCCAGAACACCATTCCAAAACAAAGAAAACTGGAAGGAGGTTTCAAGAGGCAGCTGTCCCATGTAGATCCCTAATTATTACTAAAAGACCACGGGATTTGGGCACGTTGGCACCTCTAGTGCCCGGGAATCCTCCCTGCTCAGCAGCCTGCAGGGATCTGCTTTAAGGTATGTGCTTTTCTGTTCTCTCTGCCCTCACCAGGAAGCCAACAGGAGTTTGGTACCTTCTGTTTCCAGCAACACCCAGTCCCCTCAGCCAGCTGTGGAAAACCCCGAGGCCATTTTCAAGTCAGACTCCTCCAAATCCCAAAAGGCTTCTCTTTGCATCACTGGCCTCCCAAATGTGTGTGCAGCTACTTAAATCACTTTATAATGAGAAACTGAGAACACAAGAAGAGGTTCTTCCTTTCTCCTCTCCCATCAGCTCCGTGGGGACAGACAGGATTTGTCCTCCTGCCCTGGAAGCTGAGAACCAGCAACTGTCACATCTGATTTCTGAGATCATTGGTTGCCTCTGCCACCACGGGCTGAAACAGAGAGGAAGAAGAAGAAAGTTCAGAAGAATAATTTACAATATTGTGGAGATGAAAAAAAAAGAAATCCAATTGGTTTAAAACCAGATGAGCTGCAAAGGGAAAATAGCTGGCTAAACAGGGAGTCTGTGAGGGCTGGGAGCTGGGGGAAGGTGTCCCTGCTTAATACTGTAGGTGATTTAAATGAAACAAGAAGGCAGCAGAGGCTGAGAGAGGAAAACATCTCTCTGAGCTGGGCCCTTTAAAACCAGTTGCAATTGAAGTGGAAGAATAAGGAGCACAGCAGCTGAGGGCTGGGATAAGATTGATTTAAGACGAGATACAATTTAAAGGCAAGGCAGAGGTGGCAGCAGAGCCTGGAATGAAATCAATTTACAGCAAGATGTGATTTCAACTGATGAACTCGGGATGTGAGAACTGCAGCTGGGGGGAAGCAGGGGAGGGAAAAGGGGGATGGGGAGCAGCAACTTCAGGAGAGATGTGGTAGGAACCTGCTGTGAACTGCTGGGTCTGGGGCTGTTTTTCCTGGAGGACAAAGAGCTGTTCCTAAAAAGCTGCATGGAGGTAAAATTTGGTAGGAGACAAGGAGACAACCTGCAAGGGCTAAATGCCCCCATCAACTTGGACAGCCACAAAAGGGCAGGGTTTAACTAATCCCAGTCTAAAAATCTTCCTAATCCTAAAGTATGATTATAATTTAGTCCTGGTACAGGACTTTAAACACATGGATGTGTGTGAGATGGGTGAACCTGGGCAAGCAACCAAGGGAGCTGCCACTCCAGGAGCCCAGCACAAGGCAGGTCACAGCTTTCCCTAAAGGGCTCCTCTAAAATCAGGGGGTTTGACAGGATCTTGTTCAATTGTTCTTAAATTAAGACTCAACTGAACATGATTACAAATACCTGGTTTGAGGTTCCTTTAAAAACCAAGAAGTGAGAACCTGTGAAGGGACTGATTTTTAACATTAATTTCTGCTCAGTGTTGCCATCACTATGGCAAAGTTTGTCCACAGAGAGGGAAGCACAAGGGCTGAATTCAGCCACACTCAGTGGCTTTCCAGGGATGCTGAAAAAACCAGCAGCTCACCAAGAGGATCCACCCCCTGCTTTCCAGGCTGCTGCAGGTTCTCGCTTCAAGGCTGCTAGTTGCTTTTCAGGAGCTGTAGGGCATCCAGTCCTGTCTGCACTGACAGTTCCCACCTCTGGACCATCCCCTCCTTCACCACTCGATGGCACTGGGTGGGACCAGAAGCTCTTGGTTCTTTCTGGGCACCTTCAGCAGGTCTGGAGAGAAGGACACCCCAGGTAGAACCTCAGAGAGTTGGAGTGAGTTACATCCACAGTCCAGCTTCATCTGCCTGATCCCAGGTGGGAGCACAGCCTGGGGCTGTGGGCTCATAATTGATGTGTGAGGTCTCCAAATTCCTGGGATGGGAAGGAAGACATCAAGCAAAGGGGCAGCTTGTGTGTGCAATAGCCTTGAACCCCTGCAGGCTCTGGCATTGTCTGAACTAAAACACATTCAGAAATAGCAGTGGATTTGAGAGGGAACACAGGATTAGGGCCATGGTTGCACCACATTAAATGGATTTGCTTAAAAAATTCAGGCCAGCCTCTTGCAGCACCATAAATCAGGAAAGTGCCATTGGAATCTGCACTGGTGCAGGGATGTGAAAGGAGCTGGACACAATACTGGGTGTGAGACAGCAAAATGCAGCCTGGGATGACACGACTGTAGATCCAGTACAACAAGGAGAGACCTGTGTTCTGCCCTTCCCATGGCACTTCCCAGGGTTTCCCACCTGGCTGAAAAAAGCAGCCAAAAGGCCTGATCCTCCCCTAACTTACATGGTGGCAAATCAGGAGCATCTTCACCTTCAAGCCAATAAAGGAGGAGACTTAGAAAATAAGAAAGGGTAGGCACAACCTGTCAGGATGTGTCTGAATTAATCCTTTCCTCTCCTGCTCCCATCAACAGAGATGGAAAAAGGAGGAATATCTGTTTATCTCCCATGATGATTTTTTTTTCCTTTTTATATGTACACTCCAGATTTTTCCTTTCTAGTTACTATTGATTTTGTTGGAGTTTGTTTGTGTTTTTTTTTTTTTTTAATTGGGGCTGTAACAGCTCCAGGGTGGCAAAGAGGGAGCTGTGGATGACAGAAGGTTTTTTGGAAGGTCTCTCAGTGGAGTGTCTGCAAGCAGGAAACAATGTGTGCGTGTGTAATGTACAGGAGATGCCCTACAAATAAAGCAGGGAACTGCCTGGAGGAAGAACAGGGAACAACAAAGGCTGTACAGAACACAACGTGCTAAACCTGAAACTCAGCGGAGAAGGGACTGGATGTGAAAAAAAAGGAAAGACAAAGAAAGCCTAATCCCCAAGGGAGGGGAGATGTTTACACTGCTAAGTCATGTATGGAAAAGGAAAAATTTATTTTAAGTCAGGGCAGGAATAATTACTGGAGCAGTTAAATGCTCACTGGGCAATGTGGATGCAGTTCAGGAAGAGCAGCGGATGTTGTGTGTTATTCTTTCAAGATATAAATTTATTCCCTTTATGTGCATTTCAATGAAGAAAATGTGATTAAATGAATGGGTTGGTGGCAGTGTGGGGGGACACACTGGCTTTTGCACAGGGAGTATGTGAGGGCTTTATTCCCCAGGTGACTGTCACAGAATAGTTTGGGTTGGAAAGGACTTTAAAACTCATCTCCTTCTACCTCCTGTCATGGGCAGGGACACCTTCCACCAGCCCAGGTTGCTCCAAGCCCCGTCCAACCTGGCCTTGGACACTTCCAGGGATGGGGCAGCCACAGCTTCTCTGGGCAACCTGTGCCAGGGCCTCACCACCATCACAGGCAAATATTTATTCCTGATGTCCAAACTAAACCTGCCCTCTTTCAATCTGAAACCATCCCCCCTTGTCCCATCACTCCAGGCCCTTGTCCAAAGTCCCTCTCCAGCAAGGCATCCTGGATCCAGGGGATGAAGCACATCCCACACAGCCAGTGTGTAGGACTTGGGCAGCAGCACGTGAGGAAGGGAAGTTCTGTCTCCTGCCAGAAAACCCAGCTACAACCAAGGGTGGCTTGTATGCAAAGTGGCAAGAGAGGAGCAAGGAAAACCAACAGGGAGAGAATATCTGGGTAGCTCAGCAGAACCACAAGAGTGATGTTTAAGCTGGAGTTCCCACATCAGCTTGATATTTAGGGACCTCTGGAGATACCTCAGTTGGAGCCTGATCCCCAAAGTGGCTTTTTTAGTCAGCTGAAAATCACCAGGTATCACCTTCCCTGTACCTTTGTGCTGAGGGGTGAGAGCAGAGCTGGATACATCCCCTTTGTCCATGGCAGAACCATTGGGCTCTCAGGTGTCCCTGCCCATGGCAGGAGGGTTGGAACGAGATGATCTTTAAGGTCCCTTCCAACGTGAACAACTCTATGATCCCAAGTGTTTTAGCAGGTGACAGGGATGGAAACATAACCCAAGACAGGGCAAGTGCCATTTCTTTGGTGTTGCACTGTGCCACCCGAGGAATAGAGACTCTCCCTGCCCAGATCCCACAGCTCAGGTCTCTAAGGAGCAGTAAACATTCCCTGGAGAAGGTAGAAAGACAGGTATTTCAGTGGAAGAGACCAGTTGGTGACTTTGTAAGTCCAAAGGGGCTGTGGAGAGGACACCCAGAAAGCTTCTCCCACTACTCACCAGCTTCCAAATGGCTGGGAATCACAGAAACTGTTGAGCTGAAAGGGACCCACAAGGATCATCCAGTCCAACCCTCAGCCCTGCACAGGCCCATCCCCAAGAGTCACCCCCTGTGCCCCAGAGGATCAGCCAAACCCTCCTGGAGCTCTGGCAGCCTTGGGGCTGTGCCCACTGCCCTGGGGAGCCTGGGCAGTGCCCAACCAGCCTCTAGGGGAAGAACCTTTGGCTGAGATCCAACCTGAGCCTGCCCTGACACAGCTCCAGCCATTCCATGGCTGCTGTCCCTGGTCCCCCCAGAGCAGAGCTCAGTCCCTGCCCCTCTTTTTCCCCTCACGAGGAAGTTGTAGCAATTTCCTCTAAAAAGTTCTTGTGCCTCATGCTCCCAAAAAAGCTCTTTCCTGTGCTTTCAGGGAGCAGGGCACTGAAGGCAGGTCAGCAGCTTGCTCAGGGCTCAGTAGCCATGGCTGGGCTGGGCTCACGTGCACAAATACCCACTGTTTGCCACAGCCCAACTCCAGTAAATCCGTCACCAAGCCACGGAGTCGCCGCGCCACCGAGTCTCATAGTCTAGACTAAACACAAAAAAACACGGAGGAGTTGAGCCCTGCCTGCTTCCCAAAGGATTAGCTGAGTCTGCAGCGGGAAGGGCTGAGCTAATGCAGACCCATGGAGGGCAGTGGGAACAACTGGTGTCAGCCAGCAAAGCAACGACAACGTGGAGAGAGAGCTCTGCCAGCCCCCCAGCCCCGACACTCCCTGTGGGACGGGGCTCCAGCACACTCCTGACATCACAGGATTGCTTTCACGGCCATCCCTGGGCATGGGTGTGCCCCCTCATCCCACCACCCAGGCGGGGAGGGGCCGTCACCACCGCACAGCTCATTGTCTGTGAGCCCAGAGGACGGTTTTGGCGTCGAATTGTTTTAATTCAACCTCCACCCTGGCAACCCATCAATTAAAAAAGGTCTTTTTCTCAGCACTTTCAAAACAATGTTTGGGGTTTTTTTAGTCCATCAGCTTTTTCTTCTTGCCTTCAAAAAGGTTATTCAGCAAATTTAACAGTGACACACAAATCTCTCTCCATTTCATAACCGGCCCCCAGCCAGGCAGATTCACACACCAAGCACTTGGTGCTGAAGGAGAATCCTTCAAATCCCTGTAAAAAAAAGATGAAAGCAAAGGAATCACCTTACCCAGCAGGAAACAAGGATCAGTTCTCTCCTCTCCAGCAGGTTTAACCAACTCCCATCTCCTTCTTGTCAGCCAAACCACCATGTTCTTTAGAACTCCCTAAAGTAGGATCTCCTCACCAAAGTTTCCATGATCCACAGGTGAATGTGACATATAACCTACAGCTGCTCCCAAACACCATCCCATGCCCACCTGGGTGTTTGGTATCATGATGGAGAGAGTGCCATGTTGTCTGCAAGAAACCCTGGCAGCTGAAAATATGGGGAGAATTCAGGTGTTCCCCTTCTTTGCTGGCAATTGGCAGATCAAACATTTAATACCAGACTGCAGAGAGGGGTCAAAACCCTGCAGGATCATCTGGGAATGGTGGAGCTCCAGTTTTGGGCTGTCCCTGTCTGGCTTTAGGTATGGGGGGAACTGGAACCCGTTAGCACGTGGCTGGTTTGGGGACCTTTCCATTAATCATGTCTGGGGTTTCTGTGTTTCCTCAAGTCCACCCTGTTCCCTTTTCAAGCAACCCCTCAGCTTTCAAGGTATTTTAGACTCACCCTAAAATGATCACTTTTGTGGAGAGCAGTCACAAAACATGGGTCTAATGTGTAAATAAACCACCCCCGTGCCTCCACAGCGACCCAACAGTTGCTCAAAGATTCCTGTCCCCAGATGAGCATCAGCAACATTCAAAGGGCTCCCTGTCCCTCGTGTCCCTTTTCTCAGCTCATGAATGCAAAGCACTTTTCTTGTCCTTTGTCATTAACTTGATTTTGAACAGGCTGAGTACAAAAGAAAACCAGACATTTCCAGTACTTTTAAGCCCCATTTGGTCTGATTAAAGAAGTCTTTAAAAAAAAAAAGAAGAGAAAGGAGGGGGAAAGCAATAACTTTTTAAAACTTGTCCTGAATGCAAAGGAAAATGGAGTCCACTGTTATGAGTAATTCAGGATTAATTGCAGAATTACGTTACTCATGCAATGCTGGTTGAGGGGGAAGAATAAGCACTTTTGAAATCGTTGAAGAAAATCCCAGTAAAATATTACTTAGCTGCTGTGTGCAGTCTCACAGGCCCTTAAGGGAAGGCAGGAGGCACAAATGTCCAATTTATAGCTCTGAGTCTGTGTGTGACTATGGAGCCCAAAGCTACCTCTCTTTGTAGATCCAAGGAGGAGGGGAAAATGTTTATCTGCAGGATATTGTGGCTGACCTAAGCCAGGGAAACATGGCTAGTCAGGAAAGCACGGGACACGTAATTCATTCAAAGCCTTTGAGATCGAAATGAGCCTTCAGACCACAAGCAGGTCCTTTCTTCTCCAGTAATGGCTTATTTGCCTGTGTGATACGTGAATTCAGGCCCAGTTTTTTACACAAAAGAGATGTAAAGATGTCTGGGACTCACCCTGATATGAGCACGACCGTGAGAGCAGCATCATTGCACTGACACAACTTCCCTCCTGGACCTTCTGCCCGCAGCAACTGTGGGGTTTTCTCGGTCAGGTCACATCATTTCAGGCATGGGAAAGGGAATTCTGGCCTTCAGTGAAACTGGAAAGTGGTTTGACTGTGTACAGGGCAGATTTCAGCACGGGTAAGGAGAGCCTGGGGAGGTGGAGGGAGGGAAACACTGCTGGTGGGACCCCTGGGAGGGTCAGGATGCTGCTGGGGATGCTTCTGCCAGGCTGGAGCCTGTTCCAAGGGCAGAAACTGCAGCCTCTGCTTCAGTAGAAGCAGCAGTCCCCATCCCCCAGCCTTACCCGTGCCCTTCACCCCTTCTTCATGTGGCAGCAGGTCCTGGTGCAGCTTTCTGGGGAAAAGGTTTAATTTTGGCTCCTCTCCTCCTCCCACTATTTCTCCTTACATTTATCATCTGTGGCCTTTCCTCTTGATATTTCCCAACACAGAATTGTTGCCACATAAATAAGTCGAAAAAGAAAATGGGAAATAGAAAAAGACAGTCTTTTCAGTACTATTAAGTAGAAATTATGTTAAATCTTAACCCTGGGGCAAAATCAGAAGTGTTTATCCCAACACATCCCAGTGCAGCAATTGTACAAATAAGATCCCAAAATCAAATCAGACCCAGCTTCAGGTGTTTGGCAGAGATGGGTGATGGCCAAAGGAGTTGTGGGAGCTCCTGGAGCTGTGCCTCTGGACTGGTGGGCATTGACAGAGTGTCCAGGAGAGCACCCAGACCTGCAGCCCCGGGACACGAGGACAGTGCAGGGTGGGGGCAAAATTGCCATGCCAGTCCCTTTTCAGCCCTGATGTATCCTGACAAATTTGAGCATGTTGAAAATATATTCTGTTAGGATATGGAATGGATTTTAAACAGAGCAATTGGCTCCCTCTGCAACACTTTAAATACCTGTTAGAGTGCTGCCACATGGCCCAGCAGGGTGTGACTGCAGGGAATGAGATGGAACTGAGCAAAGGAAAATAAAGGTCAAGTAAGGGGAGCGAATTCCCAGAGAATGAGATCTCCCATTTCCAGACCACATCCAGGGTGGAGAGCTGGACTGGCACTGCAGGGAGGGCATTTCCATCATGCCCACCCCAGCACAGCATCCACAGCTCCACACGTGCTGCAGGGCTCTGATGTGGGAAGTCCCTGCACGAGCCTGGAGCTGTCTGAGCCCAGAACTCCAGGATAAACTCTATCACTGGAACACCACTAATTTACTTACAACTCTTTCAAGTCCCAGTTCCTACCTGCCAACCAGAGGCTGCGAGAACTTGGAGCTTTTTCTTCACCAAAGCCCCTCAACAGAACATTTTGCAGCTGATGGTGGTGCTGGGGGACATCAATGATCAGTCTGAATGGAAAATAACTCAAAAGGAGATGCAGAAATACCAGCACAGCAATTGTAGGGCCTCACTTCTCTTTGACAGCATCTTTTGGGGCCACCTGACTGTGAGGAGCCAACCACATCCCACAGTCTGGATCTCAATCCTCAGCTGTAGGTGTTTGGACCTCATGGGTCCAACTCTCAAGATTCATCAACTAATGGCAAATGTGAGCTCAGAGAGCAGGAGTTGTAGAAGCCTAGGCAGCCACGTGTGCTATATGGGCAACATCTGTCCTACCACACTGTCCACTGGCTTCTCCTGTATCCCCTCGGGTGCCACCCCACAGTTCCCCTCACCCTGTACCCACCACCAGAGCAGGAATGTTTCTTACAGGTGAGTCAGGAGCATTTCTGCCCTCCCCTCACACTTCACACCCTTTCTGCCGAAGCTTACTTGTGCTTTCCCAGGTGTATGAGGGAATTCCCTTTAGGATTGACTCCTGGATACAGTTTTAACAAATATGGACACTTTTGCCACAGTGCAGACACGGAATGTGGCAGCAGCTGGATAGGGAAATCGTGTCAGGGAGAGATGGGGCAGGCAGAGGTGTCCTGGGATTTGCATCCCATCCAGTGAGACTGGGGTGAAACAAGCAGGGTTTTTTGGAGTGGGAATGCTGCCTCCAGGCCTGGCTGGTGCTGAGTGGTTTCATCACCTGTTAAGCCCTTCCCAAAGCCTGGCTGTGTATTTTAACGAGCGCTGCAGAAAACCTCCGTAAAACCCTGGCCAGCTGCCTGGGAAGTGACTGCATGGGAACCCCTGTTCCCTGGCTGTGGGGATCTCTTACCTGGATATCTCCAACTGCTCCACCATGTGCCATGGAAGGACAATTCATTCATTCATTCACTCCCAGCAAACCCCATTAACCTCCCACATCAGCCAAAAGGGTTCTGAATGCCCCATGAGTCTCTCCATGACACCAGCTAATTATCTCCTCATTAACAACAACATTAGCATTCCATTTGACATATACAAGATAATTTGTTAATTGTACTTTAATTACAAAGTTATTAAGAGCTCAGAGGCATTCAACAGAAGATTGCAATTAACACAAGCTGCAAAATTGCTCAAGGCAATTTGGAGACGTTATCGGAAACTGATTCTCTGCGTTCAGCTGAAGATGGAAAAGAGACAGGAGATTTATGGGCTGACATCATGAATTCCCTCTGTTCCCTCTGAAGATGCTTTCACTCACACCCTGGGAAGCACCAGGAGCTGCCATGTTGAGATATCCTTCACATCACTGATTTCTCTGGCTCCTGTTTCCAGAAAGTCTGTGGATCATTGTGCACCCAGCAGAGGAGGGAGGGAGGAGCAAAGGAAGCACCCAGGGGCTCACATGAAGTATTTGGCATCTTGCAGATCAGACTTGCACAGAAGTACAAACCTCCACCTCTGTGGTGGAGCCCACAGGAAGATCTTACCCCTCTCCAGAGCTGAGCTGTGCCTACACTTCACATCGGTTGTCACCCGCAGAGCTGAGGATGTTGAGCTCAACCCAGCCAGCAGTTCAGCTCCATGAGTCTTCCTTATCCACTCTCTTCCCAGAATCACAGAATTTAAGTTGGAAAAGACTGTTAAGACCATGAAGTCCAACCTTTAACCCAGCACTGCCAATCCCTCCCCTAAACCAGAGCTCCTGGGGTGGGGAGGGCTCTGATTTGCCTTGTTACATGTCCCCGTGGGTCACGTCCAGGCACTCTTGCACTGGGGTGGAAATGGGGACTGAGGATGTCCCACCAGGCAGCTCAACCACGACTGAAAAGAGAAGGCTGTGTGGAGACCTCACAGCACCTTCCAGGATGTGAAGGGTCTACAAGGAAGCATGAGAGGGACCCTTCCTGAGGGACTGTAGTGACAGGACGAGGGGGAATGGCTTCAAACTGAAAGAGGGGAAATTTAGATGAAACATAGGAAGAAATTGTTCCCTGTGAGGGTGGGGAGGCCCTGGCACAGGTTGCCCAGAGAAGCTGTGGCTGCCCCTGGATCCCTGGAAGTGTCCAAGGCCACGTTGGACGGGGCTTCAAGCAACCTGGGCTGGTGGAAGGTGTCCCTGCCCATGGCAGGGGGTGGGATGAGATGATCTTTAGTGTCCCTTCCAACCCAAACCATTCCATGATTCTCTGATTGCAGAAGGGTCTCCTGGGGGTGGCTACATCCTGGAGACACTCCTTCCCAACCCCACGTGCACTGGGAATTCTCAGCTGGCTGCCTCCAAACCACTGAGCTCTCAGTGACTGAGCCCAAAATCTCCAACCCTTGCAGCTACAACAGTTAAAACAAAACCACCCTGCTGTCCCCAGGCACCACATACCATGTAAAATCAAGGCTTTGTTTGCTCCTTCCCAGTGTTCCTGAGCAATGCCACGACCTGCCCTGTGCCTCCTGAAGAAATCCAGGCAGGGGAGGCTCCCCTGGGCTAGATGAGATTTCCCCTTCTCTTTTTCTTCCTTTCCATTTGTCTGAAGGGTCTCTCAGCGACGTCATTCCTGGGATTAGCTGTCAGATCTGCTGGAAAAATGCACCGGTGAATGTGGCCATTATTCACCCAGAGCCCTGTCACTCCTGCATAAAAGGGGCACTGTGGATGGGGGAAAAGCAGGACACTGGTTGTAGTGCATGCCAGAAATCAATGATAAACAGGCAGGATTTACAAATAGATTTAAAATAAAATTTCACTTTCCTACTGGCGTCACTGGCTGGGAATATCCGAAATGGTTTCATTTCATACCTTATGAAACACTGTGAGTTACCAAATGCCAATGGCATTTTATTAAAAAGGCCTCAAAGAAATTTTCTGTCTCCTTTGAAGAAGAACTTGGAGGGAATAATCAGCAGCCCAAGGATTAGGACATCCTAAAGAATGGGAGGCAAAAAAAGAGTATTACATCCCTGCTAGGGAAATCTATAAAATAGTGTTCAGAAACCATGCAGACACAGAAAGGAATTTATTCCCTATAAGTGATGTATATGTAGGCTCATTTCTACAGATCTGTATTATGCTCATTTCTGGCCTCTATTCCTTTCATCCCAGGCTGGTTTTATTGCACTGTTACCTTTGGGAATCCATCCCATTTTTGCAATATAAAACACATCTCTGGAAGCCCTGAGTGTTCCCTGCTCAGACAGCCCCTGGCCTTACTCTGGATCTGGGCGTGGCTCCTGTTGCTGATTCCTTCTGCCTTCAGCTCAACCACACCCGCTGCAGACTGGGCAGGTGAAAGTTGTGGTGCCTCAGGATAATTCATTTGATTTCATCCCACCTGGTATTTCACAGCCATCATCATCATCATCATCATCATCATCATCATCATCATCATCATCA
>NW_020884961.1:1482241-1483509 GCF_003945725.1 Corapipo altera
CATCATCATCATCATCATCATCATCATCATCATCATCATCATCATCATCACTTTTCTCCTCAGGGCTTTTCTCGTTGTATTTTTCCTGGGGGAAAACATACAGGGACTTTGGGGGTGACGTGGCAATTAAGGAGGTAAAAAGGATTCCAGTTTTTTTGGTGTATCTTTACAGATATTTAGTTTTAAGCTTTAAAAGAAGAAGGATTTAAATCGAATGTTAGGAAGACATTCTTTACTCTGAGGGTGGGGAGGCCCTGGCACAGGTTGCCCAGAGAAGCTGTGGCTGCCCCATCCCTGGAAGTGTCCAAGGCCAGGTTGGACGGGGCTTGGAGCAACCTGGGATAATGGAAGGTGTCCCTCTCCACAGGACAGAGATGGACTTTAATGTCTCTTCCAACCCAAACCATTCCCTGATTCTATCATACCTGTTACAACAATTTCCTAACAGCCAGACCAAAACTCAGCTGAGTGTGATAGGAAATCCAGCAATCTCAACAGTGATTCTTGGGGAAAAATATGCCAGTCTTGAAAATTCCATTTCCCACATCAAATTCCCCTCTTCTGAGGCACTGATTGGCATTGTCAGAACAAGTATGGGGGGTGTGTGCCAGCCAGGGGACACTCCCACCCTGTGCTCTGGAGCTCCAGGGACTCCCCACACAGCACTAGAGCAGTGTTTTGAACACTCCATCAGGATAAGATTTAATGTCAGAACGATTCAAACCAAAATACTTGAGTTTGAGTTTCCCAGCAGCAAATCAAAATGTGTCAGCGAGAGTCGAAGCCCCAAATTAATCATGCAAAAATTGGAGAATTAAAAAGCCATTCCTCCGGTTTGGCCCAGGGTTAGAGCAGGAATAAAGCAAATTATAACCACAATTTAGCTCACAAGCAAAAGCTTAATTAGGAAAAAGTCATTTTACTCATTTCAGGGAAGCTCCTCAGATTCTGGAGCACTGGGCAGAGCACTGGAAAACAGTTCCAGGAGGGGAGGGCTCAGTTAATTTTGCTTTGCATTTCACTGTGCTAAAGGAATCTCATTCCAACTAATATGCAATTATCAAAGCTGGAAATAATGTGGGAGAAATTGTAATAATAGTAATTATTATTACTACTTTGAAAAAGAGCTAATTTCAGCAGAAAAGCGTCTTGGATGACTTAAAAAACTATTCTTGCACTCATCAAATATTTCTGTGCAAAGGAGAGGGAAATATTCCTGAAATTAGGATGTTTCAAAGAGTCCTCTTGACCTCCTTGGATGGGTGGGG
>NW_020884961.1:1483609-1489017 GCF_003945725.1 Corapipo altera
GGAAGGGAAGGGAAGGGAAGGACCTACAACCATCATTTAATCCAACTGCCTGAGCACCTCAAGGCAACCACAAATAGAAAAGAAAAGACGCTGAAGAAAATTCAAGACAGTAGGAAAAAAAAGGGAAGTTCAGGATAAGAGGTCATCAAAGGTAAGGATTTCACAGAGCTGGTGGGAGATAACTGGGAAATCCTACACCTGGGAAAAGAGGTCCATCCAAACACCTTCTCCCCTTCTTCAGCTCATCAGACCCGCTGCCATTCCATGGGAAGGGGATGTGCAGGTGCTGGAGCCCTTGGATGAATCCTGGCACCAAGTCTGATGGGGTGAAGTAGGAAATAATGGCACAGTGGGAAAAGGGAGGATGCCAAGAGCCTCCAGCGTGGAGAGGACAAAGGCCTGAGCACAAAAAGGAAGATGAGGCTGGAAGAAGGGGTGGGAGGATGCTGGGGTCAGAGCCTGGCATACACAGAGGTACCTGGGGAGGGCTGGATGTGCAGGTGAGTCTTAGGGCTCAGAATCCTGGGAAAATTCATTTATTTAAGTAACATATTCAGCAGGACATGAATTTTCTCTGTTGGCACCTCAGCACTGCCCATACCTGGGGGTCTTTCTACCAAGTGCTCTGCCCCAAAGGTGTTGCTCTCACACCTTCCCTTGGATTTTGCAGGGGGTAAACAGAGCTGTCAGACACCAGGACTCTGCTCACACCAAATATTAAGTGAGAATATTCAATGCCCCAGCATTCCTACATGTTGGCTGGAAAAAATAGTGCCAGTGCTAAATTGTTGGGCTGCATTTAAGGCTCCTGAAAAAAAAGAAAAAAACCAACAACCCCAACACCCTTAAGCTGGCAAAACTTGCCTGTGTTCAGGGGAGGTTTAAACACAACCTCAGCTGTGTGAGGTACACAAGCTGTTCTCGGGGGGAAAAAAGGCATGGGGTTGAAAGAATTCAGGACTTGAAGCAATGGCCCATCAGCTGGAGACCATTAAAACCCTCAATTCAAGCCATTTTTAAACCAGGCTCATTTGAGCAAATGGAAATGCTCATCCTGCTGGTATTCTGAGGGTTTTCTGTCAAAGCATGAATCTTTCAGGACTTTGACAGTTGCAAAATGAAACATGCCAACCAGTCAAAGGGAAAACACAGTAAACCCCATTAGTTCTGACCATGCAGCTAATTCTCTTCTATTTGAATTGCCAAAGAACTGCTTGAAATGTTTAACTTGTCAGCTGCCAAACCCCAGAAATATTTGGTCTCTAACGTTTAGACAAATCTTCACAAATTTTATTTACCATTTATCCACTTTTTCCCCTCAGAAATTGTCTTCATCTCATCTATTCTGAATTAAGCTGGATCTGCTCGAGACTGCAAAGGCTTTGATATTTATTATTTGCAGAGGACAGCAGAAAGCATGGAGCAGATCCTTCCCAAACACCCTGGAACACTGGAGGAGGCATAAGTTGGCTTTGTTCAGAGCAAAAAGCAGGATAAAAGAGTCTTTCAGGTGAGCAGCTTTGACAGGAGGTGGACTTGAGGGGGTTGTATCCAAGAGATTGGAAGCAAAGACCCCCCTGCTGCCAGTGCTTGGAAACCTGGGAAGGATCCCTGAACATGGGAGGGTGGTTTGATGATTTTCATCACAGAGATAAAGCTCCTGACCCTGCTGCTGTCAGGCCTAAAGGAAAATAATCAACAGCACATAAATGTCACCAGGAAGAGCTGGGGGTGAGGATTTGCAGCAGTGACTCGGTGCTGAGAGACCTTGGATCAAGCCCACAGACCCAACCAGGCAAAGGAGAGCTGAATTTACCCCCTCAGACCCCAGAAGGTGCCCCATGTGCTTAAACCCTTCTGTTTTTCTGCTATTCAAGCAAAAGACCTTGAAAAACAGACTGAGAAAGCTGGAGATGTTCAGCCTGGAGAAGAGAAGTCTCTGGTGTGACCTCAATGCCCCTTCTAGTGCCTAAAGGGGCTCCAGGAGAGCTGGAGAGGGACTTGGGACAAGGGTCTGGAGGGGCAGGACAAGGGGGATGGCTTTAATCTCACGGAGGGTAGATTTAGGTTATATGTTGGGAAGAAATTATTCCCAGTGAGGGTGGGGAGGCCCTGGCACAGGTTGCCCAGGGAAGCTGTGGCTGCCCCATCCCTGGAAGTGTCCAAGGCCAGGTTGGACGGGGCTTGGAGCAACCTGGGCTAGTGGAAGGTGTCCCTGCCCATGGCAGGGGGCGGAATGAGATGATCTTGAAGGTCCCCTTTATACCAAACCATTCCCTGATTCTATGAATAAAATCTTCTCAAGTCTTGCAAGACCATCTAAATTCCCATGACTGTTCCCTCTTTGGTGAAGAACCAAGCTTGTTATCTGCATCCTGGGCCTCTGCAGCAGATCCTGCCTGTGCTCTTGCCCCCAGCTCAGCAGGAGCTTTCCCCTGCCTGAGGACATTGGGTTGATGGAGACCACCAAGGCCAGTGTGCCTGCCTGGCAGGATCTTGGGGTTGTCTTCTGGAAAAAGGCAGACAATGACTTCATGTCTCCTCTGCCACAGCGAGGCCTCTCCTGCCTCTGCAGCTGCCCTGCTCTGTCCCTCCAGCCTTCTCAGCCCACAGAGGCAGCTGCTGTTTGGCCAACACGAGCTGATTCCTGAGGAGGGGAGCAGTTCCAAGCTCTCCCCAGCTCCCCACCAGAGCTTGTGGAGGAATGTGGGTGAAAGCCAAGGAGTTGTCAGGCTCTCTCCCGCCGCAGATTTGCCAGGAGGTCAATAAAAATGTCATTGTCTCTCAGCTGCTGGTGATTATATCCCCCTTTCCTATGGCTGCTGGTAATATGGATGTGTGTATATAAGGGGGAATATCATTTCTGCACAGTGCTGGAGTCCCCCTGGCCTTTTTCAAACAATAATAGACTAAATATAAAGAGACAGAAGCCGTTACTTGGCTCTTTAATCGGTGCCAAGGAAAATGAATAATTAGGAGCATATTACTTGCAATGAATTTATACAGATGCTTTTAAGTTAGGACCCACTAAGACCCTTTTGAAAATACATCATATTCCCCCTTCATCTTTCATACAGAGTTCATGTTCCAACCTAATAAGTTATAGCAGCTACTGTTTAGATGTGAGTTTAAAAACAAAGGCAGGCTTTAGATTTCCACTGCAAGCCAGAAAAGAGCGTAAAGGAATGAGGCAGTTAATGTGTTCTGCCTGGATTTTACCTGCCTGAACTCCACTTCTCCTCAGACAGAAAAGATCACTTGGGGATCTTCAGTGCAAGCTGCCAGAAATGTCTCCTAAAGAGAGAAAGAATGGAAGACTCCACTGGAAAACAGGAAAATTTCCCCACTGGAAAAGTCCCTTACACTGACACTGGTCCCAAATCCGAAGGTGCTGGCGAGCAGCTGGTCCCAGGGGAGCACCCAAGGACTATGAGTTATTTTTTGGGGGGCATCTCAGTGTGAATTCAGTGAGTTTTTTAAAAGAACTGATATATCACTCTCTCTTCTGATGCCCAGGCAAGGTTAGAACTGGCAGCAAACCTGCAGGGAGAAGCCTGGCCATGGAGGGAGATCATCCCTGTGCCCTTGCTGCTCGAAGACCAAGCTTGTAGCACACCAGTGTAGCAGCCTGGAAAAGGGTTTGATGGCTGGGGGACCCCGGGGGACCTTGTTTAGTGAAGGGTTGCAATCTTTGGGGCCACCCATTTGGAACCAACACAGAATTAATTTCTCAAGGGGAGAAGATGGTGCTGTGTATTAAAGGGAAAAAAAACCCTCACACCCTCTGCCACCTTCCACTAATTGCACGGCCAGATGAGGATTTGGGAGGCAGCTGTCTGCTGTGGGGAGCTCTGTGATGTGAAACAGTGATGACAGCAAAGGCCCAGCAGTGAGAGCTTTAGGATGCTCCATTTATTGAGCTTATTCACCAGAGAAGTGACCCCAAAACCTCCAGAGAAGGCTCTGATACCGAGAGGCAAAGACACAGCAAGGTTTAGTGGCTGTCCCCCAAAAGTTAAACAAAACAGTCTGGGAAGAAGTGCAGATTCAGAAAGCTTGGCTGAAGGAGTGCACATTTAGAACCCTTGGCTGATGTGCTCAGTCCCACCCGAGCACCTTAACACAGAGAGGATTTGTGGGAACCTGAATTATGCAGCAGGTCAGGCTGGGCCATCCCTGGGGGCTGCTCTGGCTTTGCACGGTGGGTTTGTGAAAAAGGCACCCAATTAGGTTATCCCAGATGTGAGAACCCAGCTGTGAGGTCTCCAATCAGGGACAAAACCACAGGGTAAATATGTAGGAGTCAGTGGTGATACAAAGCCATGACCTCCACCTCTGTTCAACTGAATACTCAGCATTAATGCCATGCACTGAGAACACCTGAGCAGTTTGGAAAGAGGGGCCTGCACACCTCCAGCTCACACATTTGCCCAGGCTATGCAAAAGCACTGCAGGAAGTGCAAAAAGGACAGAAAAGTCCCTTTTCCCAGTCACTTGAGCAGCATCCCCTTGTGACTGGTGCACTGTGGTGACTTCCAAACATGGGACTGCCATTAATTACAAGCCCTTTGAGGTATTTCCCTGGATAATTCCCCTGAAATGCTCCCAAAAATACCTGTAAAGAGCCACCCTTAGAGGAAAACAAAGAAAGCTGTAAAGTTACAGTGGATTTGTGGATTGTCAGTACAAAATCTGAGGTGAAGCATTTTCATGGGACCCAAAAATCCTCCCAAAGTCTTCCCTTTGAAGTCCAACAAAAGACTAATGGTGAGACCACTCCTCTACTGAGGTTTGTCCTTTCAAACAGGAGGTGACTCAGAAACGATGGAGAAAATACAAATTACAGCAGCCCTTCCAGAACAGCCATAAAACTGTTCCAAATTACATTTGTTTTCAGTTGAAGAAACATTTGTGGAGCACCATAGGTGACCACCAGGCACCTCCCACTCACGGCTGCTTTCTGGCAGCTTCATTACAGCAGCCAGCAAGTCCATATATTTAATGGATCCATGAGTCCAGCAGGTCTCATGAATCAAAGTTTTCTCATGAATCAGTGTCTCGCTGGAAAACACAAGTTCATTAATCCCTGAAATGATTTGTGTAAAACATCTTCCCCTTGAAAGAGCTCTTGTTGAGGTTTCCTTCCCTCCGTTCAGCTCCATCTTTCTTTCATCTCCATTCAGCCCTGGAAGTACCAGAACTGGAGTGCTGCTTCCCAGGATATTGAGTGAGAAGGCCTAACCTAAATCATTATTATTTAGAGAAGAAGGAGAGATTTAGATTATATATTGGGAAGAAATTCTTGGATGTGAGGGTGGGGAGGCCCTGGCACAGGTTGCCCAGAGAAACTGTGGCTGTCCCATCCCTGGAAGTGTCCAAGGCCAGGTTGGACGGGGCTTGGAGCAACC
>NW_020884961.1:1489027-1489948 GCF_003945725.1 Corapipo altera
TGCCCAGGGAAGCTGTGGCTGCCCCTGGATCCCTGGAAGTGTCCAAGACCAGGTTGGACGGGGCTTGGAGCAACCTGGGCTGGTGGAAGGTGTCCCTGCCCATGGCAGGGGGTGGAATGAGATGATCTTGAAGGTCCCTCTCAACCCAAATCATTCTGGAATTCTACGTCCTTCTAGCTCCCATCTCTTAGCACCTGAACAGGGACCCCGAGACAAAATTCCTAACAAAACAACGAATTTGTAAAAGAATATTGCACATATGGAACTTCAGGCCATGCCCAAAACATTTGGGGCTTTCAACTCTTCGAGGGAATCTTTACTGGGCATGGAATAAAGATCCAGGCACAGGAGTCCTCAGAGAGAGCAGGAATCTCCCAAAGCTTTGCCTCCTCTGCAGCACAGGGCTGTGAGAACCAGTAAAGCTCATTTTTGGGCCATGATGTTGAGCTGGGGTGCAGCAGAAACAGGCACAGGACTGTTTTCCAAGTCCTTTAGTGATGCCCAAGGTCTGCACAGAGATCCCACACTCCCCCAAGCAGCAGTGCCTGCTGTTCCCTTGCTGTGCTTGGGCAGCCTCAAACACCAGAGTTCTGACAGCAGGGCAGGGCAGACAGCTCCTGCAGGCATGGCAGGACTTTCTGCTCCAGAATTCCTGTTTATTCAGTGGTTCTAAAGTGACAAAATTACATGAACACACATTAATTACATTAATACACAAATTTCTGTTGGAATAAACTATCCACACCAAGAAGCCCCTGAATTTCTTGGTACAAACCACTCCAGCACAGGCACTGGGGTCAAAGGAATTTTCTTTTGTTTCATTACACTTTAGAGTTTCAAACTTGGCTGAAACCAGTGCTTGGCAGTGATTTTTTGTAGAGAAGCAAGATTCAGGATGGGAACAGTTCCAGGCATGGAGAA
>NW_020884961.1:1499948-1534070 GCF_003945725.1 Corapipo altera
AAAAGAAAAGAAAAGAAAAGAAAAGAAAAGAAAAGAAAAGAAAAGAAAAGAAAAGAAAGAAAAGAAAAGGATGGGAAAGCAGAAGCATAAATGGGGAAAGGGCAAAGGTGAAGGAAAAATGGAAGAGGAAGGAAAAAATTGAAGGGAAAGGGAGAGGGAAAAATGGGAAAAGAGGAGAGAGAAGAGAAATGAGAGAGGAGAGAAATTAAGATGTCTCTCTGGATCTTAGGTTATTTACTGATTTTTCACTTGGGACAAACAAAGAGTCACTCACCACCCAAACTCTTCCTCCTTAGTGTGCCTTTGCTGAATCAAGTCCTACAGCACTCAATTAACACAGAAACAATTAAAGCAGCATTTGAAAATAAAATGTTCTGTCCAGAAGAAGGCCTGAGACGTGTGAATTGCAGGGCATTAATTCAGACCTAGTTTTCTTAATGGAGCTCGACCTTCGGCCCCATGTCTGGCACAATGAAGTGGGAATTAATCCACCGTATTTCATGGGCTGTCAACTCATCCCATCTAAATGGAGCACAGCCCCCCCAAAGGTCACCCCAGTCTGTGGGGACAGCAGATGTGGATGGTGTGAGCTTTGCTGCGGCCCTGGAAAGGTTTGGGGTCCCCTGCATGGGGTGCCCCAAGGCTCCAACAGCACCAGGCTAATCCAGGGACCACCTTCCCGGCACAGCCCTGGGCTTTATGTGACTCAGCACCAGGGAACACAGGCTTGGGAACCCCTTGGAGGGGAAAAATGCCATCAGCCCTTCCATTGCTTAGGCAGGAGCTTGCTTAATGTCTTAGTCTGGCTGATCCTTGGGGTGTCCCATCACCCACAGTCCCACCATCCAGGGCTTCTCTCACAAAATCGACCGGGTTGGAAAAGCCCTCCGAGATCATCCAGTCCAACCCTTGATCCAACCCCCCTGTGGTTCCCAGCCCATGGCACTGATGCCACCTCCAGTCTCACCTTAAACACCTCCAGGGATGGTGACTCCACCCCCTCCCTGGGTAGCCCATTCCAAGGTCTGATCACTCTCCCTGGAAAAAATTTCTTCCCAATATCCAACCCAAACCTGCCCTGGTGCAACATCCCTTGAGGGCTGGGTGAGCAGCAGTGATCCCACTGCTCTGCATCCCAGGCACCGAATCCACGGCCATCCCAGGAGGAGCAGAGGTCCTGCTCTCACACCTCACTGGTCCTCTCCAGGCAGCAGGTTCCCTCAGCCTCATTGGAGGGATGTTACAAAGGACAAAAATGCAGATTCTATTACCCACCCCTCAGGGTTTCCTCCATTAAAAATCAGATTTGGGCTGGGCAACATGGCTGTGCTCCTGCACTTCGAGATGAGCTTTAATTAAGAGGTAAAATTATTAAAGCTGCAAGTTATTATAGCCCCAGGACCCCAGCCCAGTGATATGAAGCAGATGGTCCGGGGGCAAGCGAAAGCCCTTTAATAAAGAAGCGTTTGCAATTCATGAGCATTAATTATGTCCACTTCTCTCATTTTAAAATGTTATGCTTGTCAGCCCTGGTATTGTGTGGAGAGCAAGCATGATGAATTAGGCAAACCCCTTCTGGTTCAGGACATATTCTTTGTGTGACGAAAATTAAAAGTATTATCTCCCAGAAGATGGAGTGATCAGAATATTTAAGCACTTGGGGTTCCCCAGCCTTCCTTAGCCTTTCTCCCCACGGGCCCAGCTTCCCTGTTGGGGTTTTGGAGGGCACTGCTGGGATCCAGCCACCCCAGGAGGCAGCAGGGGAGGCATCATCCCATCCCTGGGGTGCTGGCTGGGGGCACTGGGATGCTCCAAACAGCTGTTTAATGGGAAACCAGTGCCAGCCTGGGCACCATTTACCCTCCTGCTTCACCCCCTGCTCACCCCATCTATTATTTATAATCACACTGTAGCCCAAAACACAAAGGACAGGGAAGAGGGTTGATCCCACTGAACACCCTGCTCTGCTGCAGTTTTCCATCACCAACAACACTCTTCCTCACCTGATTTCCATGGCAGTGAAGTGCCACATCGTGGCATCTGCTGGCCAGAGGTTTTCCTGCCACTGGATCCCTGGCTGGATTCGTAGAGTTTCAATAGGACCATGAAGAGTCAGAGACAACCTGGGCACTGCTGGGCTGGCAAACTGAGATGGCACCATGTGGCACAGCAGGCAGGAGGCTGACAGCCCAGCCTGGACCTCCTACACTCCCACCTACAGCCACAGTACCCACCCACCCTGCTCACCTGGGCAGGACAACAGCTCCAGGCTGAAGGCAAAGCACCTGGGGCTGTTAGGAGAGGGCAGGATCCAGGACCCCAATGCCTGGGTAGCCCTGGGTAAGCCCAGCTCTGCTGCAATTGCTGTCACTCTGCTTCTTGCAAGGACAGCAACACCTTAAACATTTGCTGGTCCAGCTGCAGGACATGCTCTGACATCCCTGAGGCTCCTCATCCCAGCACCCCAGCCCTGCAGGGAAGGGGAGAGCCGAGGTCCAGGCAGTGCTGCCCTGGGGCCAGTCCCACTCCATTTGCAGCACAGCCTCCAGCAGCTGTCACATCCCAGATTTTGACCTCTCAGAAAGGGAGGAAACATTGAATCTGTGCCACTTGTTTCCAGAGGGCAGCCATGGCTGTGTGGGTTTGGTAAATGCAGGTATGAGGCACCCATTTGGGATGCAGTACACAGAGGAATCATAGAATCAGCTGGGTTGGAAGGGACCTCTGAGATTATCAAGTCCAACCCTTGATCCAACCCCCCTCTGGTTCCCAGCCCATGGCACTGATGCCACATCCAGTCTCATCTTAAAAATCTCCAGGGATGGAGAATCCACCACTTCCCTGGGCAGCCCATTCCAATGGCTGATTCCTCTCTCTGTAAAGAAATTCTTCCTAATCTCCAACCTAACCCTCCCCTGGCACAGCTGAAGACTGAGCCCTCTTGTCTTGCTGATCGTTGCCTGGGAAAAAAGACCAACCCCCACCTGGCTACACCCTCCTGTCAGGGAGTTGTAGAGAGTGAGGAGGTCTTCCCTAAGCCTCCTCTTCTCCAGGCTGAGCCCCCCCAGCTCCCTCAGCCTCTCCTCACAGGACTTGTGCTCGAATCTCACTGTCCTGGCTGAATACCTGAACCTGGCTGTTCGACCCAGCTATTGACAGGCTGAGAGCTGAATCTATTTGTCTTGGTGGTAAGAGGTAGGTTTGGGCAGGAAGACACGGATCAAGGAGGTGTGGGAAGCACAGGGAGTGCTTTGGAAACACCAGCAGGATGCTCAGCCACCAAGAGCACTGCCCATCTGCACTGCCCATGGCACAGTGACTGGTGACCCTGGCACAGCAGGAAACCCTGTAAATCCACAGGAAAATGCCAGTCTGTCTTATTCTTGCCCTTTGCTTTCTCCTCTCATCTCTTTTTCCTCTGAGCACTTCAAACATTCACTTAAAACATAACAGCAAATAATTCCTCCCACCGCCCTCAGCAACGAGAATTTCTTTTTTGCTGCTGAAAAAAACCCAAACCCTCTCCTTGCATTTCCTGGGTACAAACTCAGGTTTTCCATGCAGGGGAGGTTTGGTACCACACCTGATGTTACAAGGCATGGTAGGAAAGGCCTCAGGCTGCTCCCCAGCCCCAGAGAGCATCAGATAACCCAGTGTGACCTTACAGTGGGGCCACCCGCCCTCTGTAATCGCTTCACCCACTGCACAGCCTCAGTTAATGATGACACCTTTTACTTTCATAGATTTATTGGCTCTTCCTTCTGCCCTGAGCTAAACCTCACCGTGGGACTGTTGGGTTTTTCCAGGCATTACTCAGAGAAGCCCAGGACTGGAGCAAATCTGTGTTCAAATCCCCCCCAGAGTCTCACCAAGGGCTGAGCACCAGGCTTTGAAAGGGCACGAATCCACCCTGCAAAGGGACTGATTCACCCCAAAAAGTTGATCCTACAGGCTGTGCTGACCACTGCAAAGCACCAATCTGAGCTGGTCTACGTTGAAGTGAATCCTCAGCCTAGAGCCAGAAAGCTGAGGCTTAAAAGTAAAATTGGTCCTGCCTGTGAATCCTTACACGGAATAAACAATTGAGCCAGCCCAGAGGAGGAAGAGGAGGAGGATGCTCTGGGTGCTTGTTCAATGTAGAGATGGCTCAGTGGGTTCAGTGCAATGGGTGGCTCACACCTCAGTGCCTCTGCACTGCCCCAGAGCCTGGGTCAGCCTCCTGACACCCTTTGTGTCCCCACACAGGGGACAAGCCCAGCCCTGGATGCTCAGCTCCACTCCCAGACACCCTGTGTCAGCACAGGAGCTCCCTAGGCCAGCCTGCTGCCAGTGCTGTAGGAACCTATCGCCCCCTCCTGCACTTCCCAGGGATCAGGGCTTTAGTTTGCTTGCCTGTCAGCTCCACGGGGCTTTATTTTTGCTTCATGATTTAATTTGCCTATGATTTATTTATAGCCACACTCATAAAATATGCAGCCCCTTCTGAAACCTCTGTGCACATGAGTGCTTGCAGGGACTGAAATCATTGCCCTGTGCACTGCTGGGCAAGAGCAGCCCCAGAGGAAACACTCCCGGGCTGCTGTGGGGCTGTGGAACATCCTCCCCTAGACCAGGACAGTCGGTCAGGCAGCCCTTTGGTATTAAGAGCAAATTTCATGCTTGGGTTCCCATCCCTTCACTGGCCAAATCCAGACCTTCTGGTCACTCCCTGCCAGCAGAAACACAGCTGGTGCCACCAGCTGAGCTCAAAGCCCTTTGGACACTACTGCAACTGCAGGAAGACATCTCAGCACAATGAAGTTGTCCCAGGGTGGTCCCCAAGGTTTGCTCTGAGACCTCTCAGGAAAATGAGCGGGTGACTCCACTGTAGGTTTCTCTAGTGAACCCCAAAATGCAGTCAGTGGCTCAGGGGGACCCAAGAAGGCCTTGGAGAGGTGTGGGAAGCATTTAATTCAAACTCCTCTCTGGTAGGGATCCTGCCCAAAGGACCAGGAGCCCCCTAGCCCTGGCATTTGCTCCCCACTCTCCCTGGGAGGGACTGGTCCTGCACCCATCCTTTGATGTCCCTGGAGAAGCATCAGACCATGCCCAGCAGGTGCACAGGGCTCAGAGCAGACTCGAGGCTCGTCCTGCACATCCAGCCAGGGCTGGGGGATGCAACCCAGGAACTCCTTGAGATCAGCTCACTTGGTTAGAGCCTGCTGCTAACAGAGCCAAGGGTGTGGGACTGATCCCTGTGTGAGCCATTCACTTCAGAGTTGGCCTTGAAGGTCCTTGTGGATCTTCAACTTCCTTTCAACTCAGAATATTTACCCTGAGATGAGCTCAGTTGGTTGTTGGCTCATGGTGCCAACAGAGCCAAGGCTGTGGGTTTGATCCCTGGATGGGCCATTCACTTAAGAGCTGGGCTTGAAGATCCTTCTGGGTCCCTTCCAACTCAGACTGTTCTCTGGATTCTCTGAGACTCCAGGAGGGCAGTGCATTTTTGGAGCAGGACCTGGAGGCTGGGTAGGGCTCCTTGTGGTGATGGAGCCAGCCCTTGGCACAACGTTCCCAAGCCAAGCACCAAAGCATGGGCATCTTCAGGTGCTGAAGGATAAATCATATTTCACTGTCCAAGGCCAGGTTGGACAAGGCTTGGAGCAACGTGGTCTAGTGGAAGGTGCCCCACCCATGGCAGAAGAATGAGCTTTAAGGTCCCTTCCAACCCAAACTGTTCTGTGATTCTCTGATATACAGTGGCCTCCTACAAACAGTGAGTTCTTTGCATATGCAAAGCTTCCTGCACGTATAGAGTTTGCATATTCAATTATCCCTCCACAGGGTATCTCTCTTCCCTTCCTGTGGGCCTGCCCATTTTGCAGCCTGCAAGGCCACGTGCTGCTTTCCCAGCACGAAGCAGGTGCCAAAGGAGCCTCAAATCCCCCTCACACACACAAATCCCACCACCACCACCTCTTCTGGCAGAGTTAAACACCAGCACACTCAGCTCAGCCCATGCCAAATACAGCTGGTCCCTCAAGTGCTGGCTCAGGCACACAAAGGGCTGTGCTGGGTGTTGGGAAAGTCCACCCTGCAGACCTGTCACAGCATCAGGATGTTGGAAAAGCCCACCCCACAGGGCTGGCACAGTGTTGACACACTGGGAAAGCTCACTCTTTGGACCTGTCACAGTGTTGGGATATTGGGAAAGCCCATCCTTTGGAGCTGCTCATCCCACAGGGTTGTCACAGTGTTGGGATATTGGGAAAGCCCACCCTTTGGAGCTGCCCACCCTGCAGGGCTGTCACAGCCTCAGGACATTGGGAAATCTCACCCTTTGGAGCTGTCCCAGCACAGGGGCTCAGGAACCTCCTGCTCCAGCTGCTCCTCAGCCGAGAAGGGGTGGGGTGCAGCTCCACCTCCTCAGCACAACCGGGGCACTGGGGAGGTGCTGGGGGTCCCTGGGCTCAGGGAGTCGCTCATTAAGGGGGAATAAGAGAGCAGAAAAAAAGCAGAATTAGATCCTGAACGCAGGGCGAGGGAGGTGGGCATTAATTCATTATCCCAGCGTCCTCAGCCTATTAAACACTCCCCATTCCCAGGTCGGGAATCCTGCCCTGCACAGGGCAGATGGGATCCCCTCCAAACCACCCCCGGGTGCTTCACGGTCAATTAGAGGCGAGTGGAGCAAGGGAGAAGGGTTAAAGATTACGCTGAGGGCCAGGCCAGGGCCACAGCGGGGAGCTCCTCTGCTCATCTATATCATAGACACTAATTTGGTTTAATTTACTTCAAAGGCTTTCCTGGGGGCTCTGGCGTACGCAGGGTTGGGATCTATTTCTCTCAAAAGAGGTTAGAAAGGGGGGCAGGGGCCTTTCTCTTGAAAGCAGCCCAGGGAGAGTGCTCTGGGGTTTGATTTTTCTCTCTCTTTTTTTTTTCCTTTTTTTACAAGAGCTGTCTCCAAAGGCAGATAAGAGGGAGCCCTGGGAAATGAAAGCTGGAAAAGTGGATATGAAAGGAAACACGGCGGACAAAGACTGTAATGAAGCAGTTAAAGCACTTTAAAATAAAGCCTCTCCCCACCCAGTGCCTGCAGAGGGGCAATAAAACCATCCTGCAAAGTGCTAGCCAAAGATTCCCCCAGGAAAGTACACCCTTTGGGGAAAGCTAAATATGTTGAATTATCCCCCAGGAAGCGAATAAACCAGGGACAACGCAGTGCTTTTATCCTTTCATCAGTGCAGGGAGAAGTGGCTCGTTAACATTGGGAGCTCAGGGAGGATGGAAAACCAAGGAACAGCCTGGGCTGGGGGATGTGGAGCAGGATGGCCCTTGGTTGGTGGGGGGGGAGAGCAGGAGGATGAATCCTGGAGTGCCACCACCAACCTGCTCCCTCCTACCTCGTGGATGAGCCTGGGAGCCTTGCCAGCTTCCAGCCCAGCTCTGAGCACCTTCCTGCAGCTCTGGGCAGTCACAGGGGCCCTTTCTCCATCCCAGTCCAGGGTGGAGGCAATGCCAGACACCACGAGGGCTTGGGGTACAAAACCACACCAGAGCTGGTCCCATTCAGCCCCAGGATAAAGCACCCTTGGCTGAAAGCAGGGTTAGACCCACCACACCCCCCTGGGTGTCTCTGCAGCTCCACAGAACCCCCCTGCCCTCGAGTCGGGGCCGGCAGCACTCACACACCAGCACTGGGCTCAGCATCTCCTGGCCACAGCCACATCCTGGAGGGACCTGCAGCTGAGGAAACCCTCCATAAATCACTGCAGGAAGGGGCAGCACCAGTAATCATGGTAAATAATTACGGGGTGAAAAAGTTGACCAAGTGAGAATGGAAGGGCTGCAGGGTCAGCGCTGGAGGGCAGAGCCAGGAGGGAGAGGATGAGAGTGGGAGAGGGATGGGAGGGCTCAGGAATGGCAATGGATGCAAAAAGTAGTGTTGCAGGATGCTGAAAGCAGGCTGAGCCCACTCCAGCCAAGTCCTGCAGGGATCTAAATGTACATTCCCTACTCATATCCCTGCTCAAAGTCATCTGGGAAAATTCAGCCCTCACACCCTTGTGCTTGGGGATGTTTGGCAGGGGAGATCTGGAGTGGATGGCTTTATTCAAAGCCCTGTCATAGCAGTGGTGTTGTTATAACATTTATTTTAATTAACCTGGTCAGTAGCAATAAATACTAAAAGCTCCTGAAATCACTTGTGATTTGAGTCTCTTCTTCTGCCAGTCTTGAGCAGGGGGCTGAGGTGAACAACTTTGGAGCCCTCCCACCCAGGATGGGTTATCTGACATTATTTCTGCCACATAAAACCACAAAAATGATGGAAAAACATTGCCACCCACCACAGTGCTTGCTGATTGGCAGCAGTGAAACGAATGTGGATGTGGTTCATTTGTTTAGTTAATAAAAACAGCCAAGTACAGCCAAGGTAGAAAAGGAAAGGCAAACAATGATTGGTATTAGGGTTGTTCCATTCCCAGTGCCAGGGTCATTACCCTGCACTGCTTCCTCCACACAGATCAGGTGTGGAGGATAATTAATTACAGGTTGCTAACAAACTTTGCCACTGCACTAATTGACTCGAGCTCGTCAGGAGGATGTCTGACACTCTCTGCAAGATACTGGCCCTTGCCATGGACTCACAATCACAAATGCTCATCTGCTGTAGGTGTTTTCCTTGTACATTAGCACGTTCCAGCCAAGAGGAGGAGAAGGGACTGGGGTATCTTTAGGTGACTTGGAGATGCCCCCAAGAACTCGGGTCTGTCTCTCCCATTCAGTTGATCTTCACATGTCTACACCAGGGCACTCTGAGCCACCTTGAATGAGCTGACTTGTTCACTGGTACCAGGCTGAAGCCTCTTGTTCCTTGTCAGCCACTACGGGGCTGCTGAAGAAAACCTCCCCTGCTTGAATTAATGCAACACTGACCAGAGAAGTCAAGCCAGAGTTAACTAATTAGCTGGTACTTGGTGATGGTCACAGCAGCTGGGTTGCCCAAGTGCCAGCACCAGCCTGGTGTGTGCACAGCCCACACTGGTGGCAGAAGGAATTGGGCTGCAGAGCTGCAGCCAAAGAGCAGCAGCAGCCACTGTGCCCTGTGAGTGCTGTAAGGAGTCCTGAATGACAGCCCAGCCAAGGAGGTCTGGTAGAAACCCTGGTCAAGGACAGCTGGTTGATCCCCCAGCTGTTCTGACCTGGATGAGCAGTGTGGTCGAGCCCAGTCCAAACACCCCCTGATGTGCTCAGGGCTGCAGGGAACCAAGGAGTCACAGAACAGTTTGAGTTGGAAGGGACCTTTAAGATCATCCAATTCCAAGCCCCTGCCGTGGGTAGGGACACTTCCCACCAGCCCAGGTTGTTCCTACCTGGCCTTGGACACTTCCAGGGATCCAGGGGCAGCCACAGCTTCTCTGTGCCACCCTTTGGGGAGGCAAGAATTCCTTCCTCACAGCCAAGAATTCCTTCCCCATATCCCATCTAACCCTGCCCTCTGGCCGTGGGAAGCCATTGCCCCTTGTCCTGTCACTCCATCCTTTGTCCAAAGTCCCCTTCTTGGATTTCCCCTCCCTGCCTTGGAGCCCCTTTAGGCACTGGAAGGAGGTCTAAGTTGTCCTTGGAGCCTTCTCTTCTCCAGGCTGAACACCCCCGGCTCTCCCAGCCTGGCTCCAGGGCAGAGGTGCTCGTGGCCTCCCCTGGACTCTCTCCAGCAGCTTCACCTCCTCCCCGTGCTGGGGACCGCGGAGCTGGAGGCAGCACCGCAGGAGGGGTCTCACCCGAGCGGGGCAGAGAGGGAACAGCCCCAACTCACCCCCAGGCTTGGCCGCTCCCGCCTGCGCTGAGTCCGAGCCGGGTCCTGCCCAGGGACCATCTCCCGGGGTCTCCAGCGCCGCCGGGATCTCTCCAGCTCTCCCGCTCCCATCCCGGGAGCGCTCCCGGACCGCGGGCCGGGGCTGCCCCCGCCCGGCCGCCAGCGGGGCTGGAACCGCCCGGGCACCCAGGAGCTTTTATTCCCACCATAATTTTTCAATTTACAAGGCAATAAATGAAAGAGGAGGATGAGATCTGCTCAGCGCATTTTCCAGAAGTATTTACTGCTGAGAGCACTGCAAAAGCCATTTAAACAATTGCTTTTATGACACAACACACATTAAAGAAAGTTCCCTAATTTTTTTTTTCACCCCTCTGCCATTTCGTGCCGTGCTGCTGCTGTTGTGTTCAGCTCGCTGCTTTATGGGCTGTTTGGATTTTAATTGGGCTGTAGCCCCAGGGAGCAGTGAAATTTTGGAGACTCATTTAGCTCTGAGTGTGCTCACAGCTAATCGGGCAGAAAGGCTGGGTCCTGCCTTAATGTCTGCTGAAATTTTGTGAGCTGGAAGAGCCGTGTGTGAGGAACAGAGCACACCCTGTGGGTGATGTGGGAACAGAGCACACCCTGTGGGTGATGTCCCTCCGGCCTGAGTGCTGGTGATCCCCACATCCCTGGTAGGGGGGATTCCTGGGGCGGGTTTTAGGGTATGGGTACTACGGCCACTTGATGAGAATGAGAACTGAGACTGAGGCCTGGGATGTTCAGGAGAGGCTTTTTGCCAAGGAGGGGAGCACACCCCTAGCAGCAGAGAGGACTAAAGACCTCTGGAGCTCCCTCTGGGTTTTAAATTAATGTAATTAATTATAGTTTAATTAATTATCATTTTATTAACTATAATTTTATTAATTATAATTTAAAGGATTATAATTTTATTAATTATAATTTTTATTAATTATAATTTATTATTTATTTGCATTTTGACCCACTGTTCCCAGTGGCCAGTAAGTCATATCTCAGGAGAGGGACAGCCCTCCACTGCTTGTGTGGGCTGGGAGCTGCATCCCATCTGCCATGTGGCCACAGGAACAGCAGCCTATGGAGACAGCCTGGGAGACCTGGGGTTGTTCAGCCTGGAGAAGTCTCCAGGGTGACTTTAGAGCCCCTTTTAGTGCCTAAAGGGGCTCCAAGAAAGCTGGAGAGGGACTTTGGACAAGGAACAGAATGACAGGACAAGAGGGAGTGGCTTCAAGCTGACAGAGGATAGACTGGATACCAGGAAGAAATTCTTGGCTGTGAGGGTGGTGAGGCCCTGGCACAGGTTGCGCAGAGAAGCTGTGGCTGCTCCTGGATCCCTGGAAGTGTCCAAGGCCAGGTTGGACGGGGCTTGGAGCAACCTGGGCTGGTGGAAGGTGTCCCTGCCCATGGCAGGGGGTTGGAACTAGAGGAGCTTAAAGGTCCCTCCGACACAAACCATTCCGTGATTCCAGGACGCTGTGACAGGGACATCCCACCCTGTGGTAGCCCTGGCCGTGCCCCCGGAGGGGCTGGGGCGGCTCTCGGGGGGTTCAGGCGGGGGGTCCCCGCAGGGTCCGTCCCGGTCCCGCAGTTCCCGCAGCAGCCACCGGGCGGTGCCCGCGCCCCGCCAGCCGAGCGGACCCGGTCCCGCCCCACCCCCGCACCGGGGACAGCCGGGAGGGGGATTAAGCCAAAAAAAGCGTCACAAGAGGCCCGCTGGAGGCCAAAACAGCCGTGGTGGAAGGTCTCGCCCAGCAGCTCCTGTCTCCACTGGCTATCAAGGCTGTGGGAAGTGTTTGCAGCCACGGTGGAGAGCCAGGGAAACAGGGTTCAGCATCATCCAGCCCCACAGTCAGACCAAATGAGACAGTTCCATAGAATTACAGTATTACAGAATCTCTTGAGCTGGAAGGGACCCACGAGGATCATCGAGTCCAACTCCTGGTCCTGCACAGACACCCCAACAATCCCACCCTGTCCCTGAGAGTGTTGTCCAAACATTCCCTGACCTCTGGCAGCCTTGGTGCTGTGCCCACTGCCCTGGGGAGCCTGTTCAACCACCCTCTGGGGGAAGAAACTTTCCCTAATATCCAACCTAAACCTACCCTGACACAGCTTCATACCAGTTTGCTTTGGAGGGATATGAAGGGGATGTTAGCTCTGCTTCAAATAGGAGGCATTTCCCCTTCAGACACTTCCAAAAGGGATTCAGCCCTTCACACTGTTTCCACTTTGGAAAGTCACCTTGTTCCACGTGCTTCCAAAAATGCATCCCTGAAATGAAGCAACTGTGCAACCCCAAGATCTGAACTGATGCCACTCACTTGTTTACACTGTGAATGGCCAAAGAGCAGAGGCAAAACTGAAGTACTCACCTGTTTTGTGCCTTCTGAGATGTTGATCCAAAGTGAGGAAAAGCATCTTTAATTTCCCCACAGGAGGGGAAAAAACACCTGTGTTCCTACCTGCTCCTCAGAAGGGAAATATTTGTCCCCTTTGCCAGGTGCTGAACCCAGCAGGACCCAGGATGACCCCAAGTTCCAGCACTGCAGCTCACAGGGGCTCAGATGCTGATTCAACAAGTGAAATCCCCCCCAGGCTTCATCAGAGCTCAGCAAAATGAGCACACAGGGAAATGGACTGTGAGGGTGAGGAGGCCCTGGCACAGGTTGCCCAGAGAAGCTGTAGCTGCCCCTGGATACCTGGAAGTGTCCAGAGCCAGGTTGGACAGGCCTTGGAGCAACCTGGGCTGGTGGAAGGTGTCCCTGCCCATGGCAGGGGGTGGAATGAGATGATCTTGAAGGTCCCTTCAGACCCAAACCAGTCTGTGATTCTTTGGTGTCCTTGCCCATGGCAGAGGGTCAGACAAGATGGTCTTTAAGGTCCCTTTCAACACAAACCATCTGTGACTCCATGAAATACTCCCAGCTGTTAGACCACTACCAGGAGCCCTGGCCATCAGGGGTGGTCACACCACACTGCCCAGGCCCTGGCACAGGGGATTCCACACAGCTCCTGCTCCTTTCCCTGGGGATGTGGCTGGGCTGAGGGTTTTAGGGTATGGCTTGATGTTAATAGCTGGCCTCAAGGGGCAGCCTAGCAAGAGCCATGGTGTCTCTGCCAGCAGCAGTTGCCACATCAGCTCTGGTGTTTAATGGCCAGGGGATGAGGGAGAGGAAGTGTGAGCAGTCCCATGCCAGCCTTTCCTGCTGCACACACTGCACAAGGTGCTAATCCCCCCACGGCTGAACCCCCACCCAGGGAGGGGGGTTGGCACTCAGGACTGAAAGGCTTCTGCTGTTTGTGCCCAGTGGCAGAGCCAACCAGGTCCCCCCAGGCAGTTTGAGTCATGCTGACCAGAACCATCCCTGCCTGGAGGGGACAACTGTCGTCCTTCCACCCACTGGCTTTGGGACATTGGTGGTGGCCTTACTGTGGTACTGCAGTACCTGAAGGGGCTCCAAGAGAGCAGGAGGACGACTCTGGACAAGGGTGTGTACTGATAAACAAGGGTTTAAACTGACGGGGTGTAGGTTTAGATTGGATATTGGGAAGAAATTCCTTACTCTGAGGGTGGTGAGGCCCTGGCACAGGTTCCCCAGAGCAGATGTGGCTGCCCCAGCCCTGGAAGTGTTCAAGGCCAGTCTGGACAGGACTTGGAACAACCTGGTCTAGTGGAAGGTGTCCCAGCCCATGGAGATCATCACCATGAGATGATCTTTAAGGTCCCTCCAACCCAAACCATTCTGTGATTCCATGATTCCATGGGATGGCCATGGAAGCAGGCTGGTGGAGCACAGCCCACCTCTAACCCCCCGAAGACACCAAAAAGCAGAAGCACCTGAGTTATTCTGACTTTTATTTCATTGCTTCTTAGTCCACACAGTCGGTATAAAATCAGAAAAAGCAAAGCGGAAAAAAAAAAGTAGAACCCCAAAAAAACCCAAAATTAAACAAAAAACAACAGCAAGAGTGTCTGGAGTCCTCAGAGGCAGCCTGGGGTCTGTGCTGGTGCCTGTTCAATTCATGGCCAGACACTTTGCTGACACAGACAGAGGACAGACATCTCGCTCTGGCACCGGGGAGCGACCGCTCCAGCCAGAGCTGTTTCTGTTCCTCTGGACCACGGAGGGGGAAAAAGGAACCTCGGTTATAAATGCTTTATTAAAAATAATAGTAAGAGCAAATCTAAGTACAAAAGCAGTTATAGCTCCGTTATATTACACAGAATTATTCCTCATTTCTAGCTCGGTTGTTTTACCTCCAGGTCGTTAACTGAATTTCCAGTGACTAAGGTTAACTGGCTTAGCGGGGTAAGGAATGGTAAATAGATAGCACCATTTCATACAATCTGGGGGTTCCTTTCAGGGATATGCTGGGTTGGATTCTTTCTCACGGGCAGTTTCGCTCCACGGCAAGGACAGAGCACGTTTTCACGGGTGGGAGCAGCAGTTCCTGGTGGCTCAGCCTGGCACGGCTTGGCACGGCTTGGCACGCACCCCAACCCCACCGGAGGACGGCCAGGGCTGGATTGCAACTCAGCCTAAGTGATTTAAAGCCCAAATTCCCAGCGGGTGTGGTGGCAAGGCAATGGGACTTAGGCACGTAAGTCATTTAGGCACTTGGGGCAATCAAAGCCTTTGCTCCGAAATCCTTCCAACCCTTTGGAAGCGTCTCCCATCAGATCTGGACGTGCACTTTTGGTTACCAGGATCACAGCATGTGGCAGGGGCAGGGAGCAGCCCTCTGGCTGAGTAAACAGGCCTAACTCTGATTTACACCAGCCTGAAACCAGTCAGAGCCGGGGGGTTCTGATGGTTCAGCAGGGGCTGGGAGAGGGGAGGAGAGTTCAGCTCAGGGAGGGTTTTGCACGAGAGAAAAAAATCACTGCGCTCTTGTTACACTGTTAGGGGTTATAGTCCCTTAGGCACTTGCTTTAGGCTTTAAAACAGCGCATGGTCAACAAAAGCAAACAAGACTATGTACATATATGTAAAAAGTGTTATAAATAGGTTTTTTTAAACCATAGATACTATATACATCTTCAATTAACAAGTAACCCTTTGAGTGTTTCCTTTTGAGGGGGGGGGTTGGTTGGGGTCGGGTTTGGTGGGAAGGTTTATTCCTTCTCTTTTCTTTTTTTTTTTGGGGGGGTGGGTTTTTTGTGGGGGTTTTTTTTGGTGGGTGTTTTTTTGGTTTTTGGTTAATTTTCTTTCCCGTTTTCTCGTCTATTTTCCCCCGCCTCCGTCTCCTCCGTGGACGTCAGGAGTGCCCTTGTCACACCCCACCAGCGCCGGGCATCACTCGCGCTTCCGTAGGATGACGTAGATGATGCCGCTGGCCAGCGCCAGGGGGAAGGCCAACCACGCCAGGATGTAGGCGAAGCCGTAGGTGGTGTTTTCCGAGGCTTGGTGCCAGTCCGTGTGCCTCACTGTGAAGATGGCAGCGCCACTCATCACGCACAGCCCTGCCAGGAGCAACACAGGGAAGGGGTCAGTGGTGCCACCACTGCTGCCTAAAATTTCTTACAAGAATCATGGAATCAACAGGTTTGGGAAAGAACCCCGAGATCATCCAGTCCAACCCTTGATCCAACCCCGCTGTGGTTCCCAGACCATGGCACTGATGCCACATCCAGTCTGTCCTTAAACACCCCCAGGGACGGTGACTGCACCCCCTCCCTGGGCAGCCCATTCCAAGGGCTGATCTCTCTCTCTGTAAAAACGTTTGTCCTGATATCCAACCCAAACCTCCCCTGGCACAGCTTGAGACCGTAAGAAACCCCCTAACACTCGATTTGTGAGGTTTAGAAAGCAACATTCCCTGCTATCACAAGAATCTAATTTCTTCCAAAGCGGGCTTAACTGAGTCACAAAAACCTCTGCTTTTATTTACTTACCTAATTAACAATTCAAAGCATTACCTAATTAACAATTCAAAGCATTACCTAACATTGCTACACCCACTTCCAAAACTGTCCCTCCCACAGCATCGCCCCCACCACACTTCCAAAATCTGAGCTGGAAGTCCCAGAAGACTCCTATCCTCATCTCTTCATTCTCCTCCTCCTCATCTCCTTTGTCACAGTGTCACACCTTCTGGAACAATTTCGAGGCTCCTCAGTAGCTCTGACTGCCTATCAGGTGTTAAGTCTCTTTCTCAGTACATTTTCACAGGTAAAAAAAGTCTTTACCTCGTTCTGTTGAGGTTCTTAACAACGATAAACAGCATTTTAGGAATAGTGTACAAAGGTACTAACAAGCTAAGCTGGAAACTTATACAATGTAGGTTTTATGCCTATGCCATGCATGGACTATCCCCCACTGGAATGAGCCAGACAGGATGATTCCCAACACCAGCATGGGAGGATGTTTATTATTGCCCCCTTGTATCCTGTCTCCTGATTTGGGGGGTGATGCTGTTGGCTCTGCAGGTGAGAGAGGGTATCTCTGCCATGCTCAGCAAGCAAATCCAGAGCCCTGGAGCAGACAAAGCTGGAGCACTGCCCGGGCTCACCCATCCCTTGGGCAGCCCCAGGTCCAGGCTGCTGCTCCAGACCAGCCCCACTGCTCTGGGTGGCTTGTTTAAAATTCAGGCTGCAGCCTGACCCACCTTCCTGAGGTGCTGCAAGAGGTCAGACAGGAACCCGGGGTTTCTCTAAGCAATAAAGTTTCTTTATCACCTGTCCAGGTGGTAAAGAACACAAAGAGCTGGGCCTCAGGGTGCTCTGGCCAAGCAGGGTCTGTGCCCTGTGATTTACCCATCCTTCAGGGCTGTGCCAGGAGCTCAGCTGCAAACCCCACTCCCTGCAAACCCTACACCCTGCAAACCCCATTCCCTGAACACCTCACTCCCTGCAGACCCCATTCCCTGCAGACCTCGTTCCCTGCAGACCTCGTTCCCTGAAGATACCACTCCCTGAAAACCCCATTTCCTGACAATCGCAGCCTCTTAAAACACTGTTTCCTGCAAACCCTGCTCCCAGCAAACCCCAATCCCTGCAAACCCCACTCCCTGAAAATCCCACATCCTAAAAACCCCACTCTCTGAAAGCCCCACTACCCTGAAAACCCCGTTCCCTTGAAAAACCTCACTCCCTGCAAACCCTGTTCCTTGAAAACCCCAGTAACAGTCCCTGAAAACCCCAGTACCTTCAAACTCTACTCCTGGAAAACCCTGTTCCCTGAAAATTCCATTTCCCTAAAATCACCATGCCCTTGAAAACCCAGGTCCCTAAAAACCCCGTTCCCTGAAAACCCTGTTCCTTTGAAAACCCTGTTCCGCTGCAAACCCTGTTCCTTGAAAACCCCACTCCCTGCAAACCCCGTTCCCAGCAACCCCCACTCCCTGCAAGCCCCACTGTGCCCGTGGCTCGTCCCTCTTCCCCACTGCTGGCACCCACCCTGTCCCGCCAGGGGCCACTGTGGGTCCCCGAGGGGTGTCCAGCCAGGCCCAGCCCTGGCAGGCAGAGTTGAAGCTTTGTTGCAAAGCCCCCGTGAGCGCCGGGCTCACACAAAGCCACCTCTATTCCTGCCCGAAAACAAGCCCTTTTAGTCAATCCCAGCAGTTCCATTATACAGTCGTGGGGCTGTTGTTGGAGCCGAGTTCCAAATCCCCTGCACGGACCTCAGGACCACCTACATTTAACCACCGTGATATTTGAGCTGCAATTCCACTTGACACTGCTCCTTTTGTTCTGGGAAAGTGCACAAGTGGGAATACGCTTCGTTAAGGCGCTGCTGGAGCAGTTTCCATTCTCCCAGCACGGAGCCGACTCCCACTGCCCAGCCCATGCACAGAGAGCACAGCCATTGTCTGCCCGGCCTGTGGGACAGGGACCGGCCTGTGGCCACCCCAGTCACCTCCAGACAGCGAAAATACAGCAGCAATTGTCCCCAGGAGGAATTTGGCAGAATGGAGGCGATGGCTGGGACTGCACTTGTACAGCATCTGCACTGGTTTGGGCATGGAGAACAAACTGGGAAGTGAGGGACAGCTGGATCCAGCTGCCTGCACCAATGAAAGCAATAATGCATCACCACTTTGGAGCGTGATTTTAAGAATGCTCTAGTCTTGCTTTGACAGGTCAGGAGGGCAAACACGTCCTGGGATCTGTTCCCACAGGTCTGTGTGTGCTGGCGCTGCCCCAGCCCTGCAGAGGAACCAGGCTGGTGCCAGCTCCAGGTCAGCTCTCCAAATCCAGGGGTTTGCAAAAAGCTGTGGGATATGTGGCAGGCACAGCCCTCGAGGCTGAGCTCACCCTCTCCACCCCACAGCTCTAGGGTGGGAAGGCTGGGAGAGAAGGGATAGAAGTGCAAATGAGGCTGGAGAAGAACAGAAAAGTTGGGTCAAACCCCGATAAGTCCAAACCAAAGTCTCTCCCAGGCTGGAATGACACAGCTGTGAGGAGTCACCCATGGATGTGATTGACCCAGCAAAGGTGGAGGGTCAAGGGTCTTTTGTTGGCCTTTTGTCAGCTGCAAATCCCATCAGGGCAAATCCAAGTAGTCTTCATGATTCCAAGCAGTGTGGAGAAGGTGCTGGTGATGATCCTGCCTGGCCACTGCACAACAGACCCCACTGGCTTCATGCATCTCTTCTTGCCCTTCTCTCCACTCCCCACTGTTCCTGAGCTAAGCTGTAGTGGAAACCAGCCCCTGCCCTCTTCCTTGGCTCTCAGGGCACCACTACCAAGCTCTGCCACCCAACAGCACCCAGTGGTCCTGCCCCTGGCACCCACTGGTTCAGGTCCAGCACTGCTGTTTGCCAGGCTCCAAAGCTGGAGACCTTCAGCCTTGCCAGGCTGCAGCACCCCGGGAGGAGGTGCAGGGTGATGGAGGGCTTCAGGCAGAGCCTCCTCATCCCCTCTCAGAAGGAGGAAGGTCCTCCCCAGCTCTGCTGCAGCTGAGAACAAAGCACTCAGGTGGGTAAGACCCCATCCCTGGCAGATCTGCTGCAGGGCTCTGTCATGCCAGGGCTTGGCAAGGCATGGATGAGCACCTGCAAAGCCTGAAGGCCTCAGGAACTTCCTTCCTTGGCTTCAGACAGCAGTGGCTTCCCACAACAAGCTGCAAGGAGACCACATCAGGTTCAGCTCCTGTGACCAAAGCTGTCTGTACCTCCAGGGGGATCTTCTGGCAGTGCTGGCACAGCCGTGCCCTGTTTCCTACCAACAACCCTGAAATTTAGGGTCATAAAGATCACAGCTGTCCTCTGCCCCCTCCTCCAGCCCTGGAAGCTTCATGGGGATCAGGTCACACTTCTTCTGTCCTTCATACTGGCCGGGGATGGATTTGACCCACACCTCAGGCTCAACAAGGAAAGACGCTGCATCCCTTTAGGACACCCAGCATAACAAGGACAGGAGGGCTGCAATCCCCATTTTCTCCTCCTCTGACAATGAGGATTCATCAGCAATCACTCAGGAGAGAGAAGCCTTCTGCTCCCAGGTCTATTAGACAGGCTCTCAGGCAGGTAATTGCATTATTAATGCCCATTTCCCTTCCTTGTCTCCATGGCTCTAATGGGTTTTCTACACATCCACCTTTCCAGAGATGCTGAACTGATCTGAACTCACCACCTTCATTACAGCCAAGCAGATGCATTTATCATAGATTTCATGCCAATAAAGGTTAGTTCTAAACTTCTTCAGGGTTTGTGAAGGCCAGGCACTTAGAGGATACTCAGAGACTTTGTCTATACCCAGTGGCTGAGTTTTACCACCGACTTAGTGGGCTAGAGTGGCTTCTAGTTTAACACCTAAAGCTCTAGGAAATGATTAATCTCCTTCCCAGACACCCTGTCATAATGCAGCCAGAACCTTGAAGCACAATTAAATTTTTCTAGCCTGAACACTTGAAAATCCTCTCCACTGCTTTCGTATGTGGAAACATAAACAGAGTCAGAGGCTTTACAGCATCTATATTTGGGAACTGCAACATAGGACATGAACTGTGGCTCGTTTCCAGCACCAAGTTCTTTAAGAGTTAAAAATAGTAGCTGACAGTTCCAAGTCAGCTGGCTCAGCCTGCAGCTCCAGCAGCTCTTTGGTGATGTGGAAAGCACCAGGCCCCCTCATGGCAAGTTTATAAATAATCACTGGGTCCTCTTTTGCCAAAACAGGATTGTCAGGACTTCCCCCACCCCACCAGCAGCTGTGGAAGCCTCACCCAGACTGGCAAAGGTGTGTCCCAGAGCCAGCACAGCCACCCTGGACCCTCCACGTCCCACCCTGAGCCCTGAGGAGAGCAGGCAGAGCCCTCAGTCTGGCAACCCCCATGACCTGCTTGCCCCCAGCTCTGCCCCCAGTGGGTCTGACACCTTTTCCCTTTAAAACCTCCCTGGCTGGGGCAGCAACCCTCTTGCACTTCATGGTGCAAGGGCAGCAGAGCCTGGATATGCCCTGACAGACAGATCCCATCCTGGGCCGTGCAGGACCTCAACACACCCAAATTATTCCACCCCTCTTGCCTTCGCTGGACCGTGCAGGGACCAGCTCCACGGCCCTCCTGCCCCTGCACCCAGGGCTGTGCTCATTCCCACACCACCCTCTCCTGTGCCTCGCAGCCCCATCCCCAGCAGTGACAGCCCCATCCCTCAGCCCCACTCACCAGCAAGGATCTGGAAGACTCCGGTGATGTAGAACCTGCCGCCCTTGGTGAGCGTGAACAGCTGGCAGAAGAACAGGAACAGGGACAGGACGCTGAAGATGACGGAGAGGATCATCATGGCTTGGACAGACTGCAGCCATTCTGGGGACAGACAGACAGATGGACACCTCAGCGTGAGAACTGCACATCACAGCCCACCACTATGCCCGTAGCCCTGGCACCAGGTCCTGTGCCACCACCCCAGCCCTGGATCCCATGGAGTTTGTTAACAGTGACAGTGACAGACTGGATGAGACCACATCCAGTGCTGCACCAGCTGGTGAGGTTCTCAGCACTCAGCACGGACAGGATGCTCCCTGGGATTTAGGATGCCATGGGGTAAAACTGCAATGCTGGGCACTGCCTCGGGGAGCATTTCCCATTAAAGAGGAGCAGGGAGATTAGCCCTGACCTAAAGCCTGCAGAAGACAAAGCCTCTCCCCCAGCTCCATGCTGGGCCCTGGTTGTTCAGCTGGGCTACAAACACAAAGCCATGTGCAACAAGCTGTGAGACACCATGCTGGCCAAGCTCCGAGGGCAAACAAATACACAGGGAGTGAAAACACCCTCTGCCCTTGTGGAGTCAAACCTTTTGGAAGAGCCTTCCCCAGCTGCCAAACGCAGCTGCCTCCCAGAGCAGACCAGTTAAACCAGCCCCTGCATGACTCACTGCCCAGCTATTTCCAGGCTTAGTGGGTGTGTAACTCCCCACGCAAAAAAAAATACACATAAACAAGCAAAAACCATCCCATGAGCTGCTGCAGCCTGACAGAAAGAGGCAGCTCCTGAGTGCACTGGGATGGGACCATGCTCACAAATACCTCTGCCTTCCCCTTTCCTTAGTAAGTCTGAAACCAAAATGTGTATTTGCAGCCTTCCTTGAGAGGTCTCTGAGGATGTAACATCAATTAACTCAACGTGAAAACCAGCAGGACTCAGTTTGGGTAAACTGAGGCACAAACCACGCAGTGCAAGGTGGAAGAATCGGGCTTTGGGCTGGATCCTCAGGTGGGATTAGGGAGCAATGAAGCCTCAGGCTCAGTCCCATGTTCCTGCCAGTTTTACTCCCACCAACTTCAGTCCCCTGACTGCAAGAATCAGCTTTCTGCAGCAAACAGCTGAAATGTAGCAAAACTTCCAAACAAAGCTGTGCTGTCACCTCTAACACCTGGAGCAGCAAATGAGGCCATTGGGACTGTCCAGGGCAGTGTCTGCTCCAGAGAACTGATCACTCCTCCCCACCAAATCCCTGCAAGGTGTGCTCAGGGAGGTGAGAGAGGAATTGGAACTGGAGAGCGAGGCACAGCCTTCAGCTGGGATGGCAATAATGCTCCGTGCCTGAGCCCTCCCAACAAATCCATGCCTGTGGGGAACATCCTGTGCCACTCAGTCACGTCTGCTGTGTTTGACTTTGGACCAGCAATTCCACCCCTTGTCTTTGCCTCAGGACATTCATGTAATGGAGCAAACTCAGTCCCTGGAACCACCCAGAGAGGCCCCTGCTCATCCCAGACAGCCTTTTCCTTCCCCTCCTTGACACGCTTCCCGTGCCAAACTACTCTGCAGCATCAACAAGCTGCTGCACTTCACTCATTCCAGGGCACTGGGTTCCCCCTGCACCAGCTGCTGCTGTTCCTTAGGAAGGAGCAGCTACCACTGCTTCCAGGAAAGCCCTGTGTGGTGGGATGTGCACACAAATATCCAATATAGTTCATCTATCTCACGCAGTCGGCAGGGAAACCCCCTTGCCTCACCCCCACCTGCCCCTTCAGCTCTGGCCATGATCCACCTCTGGGAAACAGGGATGAGGCAGATCCAGCACCACCAAAAATCATCATATCAGAAGGGATCAGGGAAGTGGGTAGGTGGTGCAGCTGCTGAACTGCAATCTTCCTCCATGCTTCAGCAGAGAAAGACTCTGATCCCAGCTCTGGGAAGCTGAGTTTTCCTCTCACCCTTTCCCAAGCCCTGAAGCCACGTCCAGCCCCGTGCACTGGCTGGGCCAAAGTCAAGCCCTGCAGTTTCACCCAGGACCCAGAAAGCCAAGTCTTTTGTGATTTCAAAGGCCACGGGATCCGGCCCGGAGAGGAGCCCTTTCTGCTCGGAGGTGGACGCTCCAACTGCTGGTTATTTTCGGAGAAGTCTGTCTAGACAGAAAGCTGAGCTGAGCTGAGCTGCCCTTTAATTGCATCCGCCTCCCAGTGCCTGTTTTTTTGGTTCTGAATGCAAATGATTTATAGGGGTTTTGCAAAATCCCGTTGTAATAAAGGGCTGTGCCAGAGGAATATAAAAGTGGGCACTGAGGGGGGAGCCCATTGGGGCCAGAGAGTTTCTGCAGCCAGAGAGCAGAGTGAGCCTGTGAGCAGGGAAACCAGGAGACAATTCCACAGACCAGAGCTCTGAACCTGCTCACATCCAGCCCTTTGCTGACTTTGATTGGCCTCTTTTGTGAGAACAAGGGGCAGCATCCCCAGCCTGGGACTCAGAGATCCACAAGCTGCTCTTCTCCTTTAACTCCAAGCCCAGCTTACCACGGACTTCAGCTGTATTAGGACAGCTAATTGCCTCTAATTCGTTTAAAATGAGCCCTATAAGCGCAGATCGATTTTTACCTCCTCAGCCCTGCATCCTTTTAACTCCTTTGCTGTCAGTGCTGTGTCCTGCCCACAGCCCTTCCCAAACACAGTGAGTTTCCCGGAGGGAGGCTGAGCCCAGGAGCTGCACCACAGGCTGTCAGCACTGTTTACTCCCAGCCCGTTATTTGTGGTTTCCCCTGGCCAGCAAGTCGGTTGTTCCATTTTTCTCCTGCATCTCTGCTGCTCTGTGTTTGTATCTTTGTTCTTCAGGAGGAGGAAGAAAAGGAAGCAGCGTGGAAAGGACAGATAACACCCTGCATGCTGCTTCCGGAGAGGACCCATCGGGAGGGGCTTTAGAGCCCTTTCAGAGCAGTCAGAAACAAAGCAAGAAGTTTTTATGAAATAAATTCGAATTTTCCCCGAAGTTCTGCAAGCCCTGATGTGCCCACACCACTGCTGACAACAGCAGGGAAGAGACTTCACCCCTGGGATGCTGAAGAACACATTTCACTGCCCTAAAGTCCAACATGAAAGAAAGAAATCCAGAGGAGAAACTGGGACCTAGAGCAGAAATTGCAGCTGAATCCCACAGAAATACAGCAGCAAACACAACCCCTTCCAGCAGAGCCCCAGCCCTGCTTGCAGGGAGGTTTTATACCCAGACAGGACTGACAGGGAGAAACATGTCCACGGCCTTAAAGGACAGGCATTGCCTCCTCAGGGTTTAATTCACACACTCCCCACCCTCTTTGGACCCAGCCAAGGAAAAAGAATAAAATGCAAACTGCAAAAACACTTATTTGAGCAATCAGCTTATTCCATCACTGTAAAACATCATTAAATTAGTGCTGTTCTTTAAAAGCACCTGAGTGCTGGGATCTGCCACTGATGGGAATATTTTGCAGATAGATTTTCCCTTTGCAAACTGTGTATGCACTCTACACTTAAAAAGCAACCACTTCTGGGGAGGAAAACATTCATGAAGGAGGTAATTGTAGCAATTATAATATATACAAAGCTAGAGGGAGGGGAAATTCATGATCAACAACTGCATGGTAAAATCTACCCCTTCAATGCTGCAAACTAAATATCAGCAGGGTCAGGAACAGCACAAAGTTACCAGCCCAGGTCTGCCAAGAAAAGCCATGTTTTCTGAGCAGAATTGCCAGAGCAGACTCCCAGGTTTCAAGGTCTGACCAAGAACCTGAACCCAGCTCACATCTTTGGCCTATAAAGTGGAGAGGTCGCATCAAAGCGGTGGGTTTGATATTAAAACACCCCTTAAGATGGCTGGAAAAGGCTGAGCTGAAGATGCAGAAATATCAGTTTAATTGCCTCATTCTTCTGGGGCTGCACTTCGGACCGAGGCACCTCAGCAACTCGCTGAAGCAGCTCAGAAAGCCAAAAAGGCTCAGCCCCTGCAGTGCTGTTCCTGCACTGCCCAGACTCCTCCACTGCCTCCCACACCCCAGAGCTCCAAGGGAACATCTCTCCTGTTGGGGAGAACAGCATCACAGTCCATCCAGCAGAGCCTCTGAGCTCTGCTCAGATTCCCTGGGATTTCCCAGGGAAATCCAGCTCCATGACACTGCAACTTCATCCTGCTTTGGCCTCAGACCTCCCACAGGCACACAGTCAAACCCACCCCGGCTGGTGCTGCTGGATGCTCAAACCAGGAAAAGCAGGTTTTGCACCCAGAAGACCACAGGGTGCTGGACTGAGGCATTCCTGGAAATCCCACCAGAAAAGGGCTCCCAAGGTGTTTGTGAGGGCCGGGGATGAGCAGGTGGGAAACGCAGGCTCTGCAAGGAGGTAATGAATGAACACAGTGCTGTAATTCCTGCCCCTGAAGAGACCTCCTGGCCCTCTTCTGTAGCCCCTTCAGAAGGAGATGAACCTCTCAAACCCCTGTTTTCTCCTCTCCTCCTCTTTTCCTCTTGGCTCTCCTCCCTTTGCCTTCTCCTTGGAGCTCCATCCAAGCAGTCCATGAGGCCAAGCTGTTCGGAGCTCTCCAGAGCTGCCACACTCAGACATCCCATCACACCATCAAAGCTCATGTCCCACAGGGGCAACCTCTGATGCAGCTGAGGCAGCAGAAAGCTCTGGCACCATGAAAAGCACCTTCCAACAGCTCCACAAAGCCCAAGCCAGCTCCTCTCCAAGACCCTTGGCGTGGTGGCTCTGACCCCCTTTGGCTGGTGTGTGAGAGTGAGCTGAGGTGGCAGATCCATCACTCCAGGCTCAGATCCTCCAAAGGGCTCCCAGGGATTTCAAGTCCAGGCACCAGGAGCAGGGATGGGCAGTGGTGGTGCCCTGACCCACAGGAACATTGCAGGGGGACACTCAGCCTGTGGCCTCAGGGACATCCAAGAGTCTCATCAAGGCCAAAAAAATGTTGAATTAAGGGTTTTCCAGCACTGCACTCTGCAGGGAACTCCCCCATTCATTCTTCTGGTTTGACAGTCATCATTAGCCCACAGGTTACCTTCATCCTCCCTTTCACCCCTCTTCCATGGGCCAGAGCACAGATCCAGCAGGGAAGGTTGTCTGACCTTCCTTTACACAAAAAAATGGGAGCCAAAGAGCTCTGGAGCAGCTCAGAAAAACACAGCACCAGTTCCCTACCTCTCCTTATCAGATGCTCTTTGTAAGAACAAACGACAATAAAAAATGGGTTTATGCAGAGGAAATCCCTTTCCTATCAAAGGCAACAAAGTTGTGGGAGAAACTGATCTGAAATACAAAATACTCTCCTGGAATAGGAGAGTTTTAGATGTTAGGAGTAAGTTCTTAACTCAGAGGGCTGTGAGGCCCTGGCACAGGTTGCCCAGAGAAGCTGTGGCTGCCCCTGGATCCCTGGAAGTGTCCAAGGCCAGGTTGGATGGGGCTTGGAGCCACCTGGGCTGGTGGAAGGTGTCCCTGCCCATGGCAGGGGGTGGAATGGGATGAGTTTTACCAACCCAAACCATTCTGGGATTTTGTGAATGCCCTGCAGTTTATTTCAAACAACTAAGAGACAAGTGACTGTCACCCACAGCAGGCAGAGAGGGTTCAACCCTGCCTGAGTTAGGCTGGTGCCACCCATCATTAATGACAAAGTGGGTGTCCTGGACCCACTAAAAGCTGCCTCTTTGCTACTCTGCTGCCAACTGCAAAGAGCCTGAGGGACCAGATATGTCCCCAAATCAAGATATCTCTACATGGGGTCCATAACTGGGTGGAACCAGCTGATGGCCAGAACCTGAAGTATAAAGGCTGTGCACTCTCACACAAACAAGCTATCCAGTATTCACTGTAGGCCTTCACTCCAATACATCCAGCACCTTTAAACAAGGGTAATTTCCTGCTGGTTGGTAATTTCTTTCCAGTTTGCAACTGCCCAGCAGAAGCAAAGCAAAAGGCAGCAGCAGCAGCAGCGCTGTGGCCACAGATGCACATCATGTAGGCAGATGGTCACTTCAGCTTTCAAAAAAAAGCTGAAATCATTGTTTAAATCTTCATATCAATAAATTTTTGAATGTTTAACTTGCTGGGGTGACTGGACTCTCCCCTCCTGTGCTAGGAAGTGTCCCCTCACCACTGAGATGTTCTCCTGTTGGTGCAGTCTCAGCCTTCCCAGTGGGTTGGAGGGGAATTCCCCCCCATCTCTTTTTGTTGAGATACTTTACACTCACTGTCGATAATGGAATTAGACATTGAGAAATAATTTTCCTCAGCACGAGGCTTCAATGAAGCCTTGCTACACCATTTTCAGTCGTAAAAAGGATTACAACAAGTTAAACAGCACCTCCATCTCTCCATCCCACCTTTCCCATGTCATGTGAGTCCAGCACTGCTGGAGGAAAGAGTTTGAAAGAATAAAGGCTGCAAAGCCACTCTGGGGGAGCTGACAGAGCAAAAGCAAAGGGTTCAGATGATTCAGTTATGCATTTTAAAGCGGAGAAGCAGCAGCACAATTTCTCCTGGGAGCAGCAGATGGGTCAGGGTCCAGATGTTTCTGCCTCATTCCAGGGATGAAAAGCTTTCCTGCCTCCTCCAGCACAAAGCAAATGCATTTACAACACCAGCAGTGCTGCTTAGGGACCCATCTGCCAAGGGAAAGAGGCTCTGGAAGAGGCAGAGTCAGTGTGCAGAGGAGCAGGGCAATCCCTGGTGTGCGGCAGTGGCTGCCCCATCCATGGGAGGCCCAGGTGGTCCAGGGCAGATCTTTGCTCTGGGCAACCCACCTGGGCTTAGCTCGTGGCCCTCACATCAGTAAATCAGTGGGTGCATCACACAGCCCTCAGCACTCAGCAATCTTGTGGACTGGCAGCCCGTGCATTTCCCAAGGGTTTGGGTTTTCTTCTCCTTTCAAAAAAGCCAAAAAACACCAGCCTGCCTGTGAACAAGCCAGTCATGTGAAAGCCACAGAGCAGCAACAGGAAAAACTGTGCAAAGACAACAGGAAAAACGTCTCCTGACATTACAGAAGGACGCAGGGATCTCCGCGGATGCCCCCGCTGCTTCCCCACTTGCAGCGCTCCCACCAAAATCAGAAGAAGAGCAGAAAAAAAAGATCTTCTTGTCTGCATAAATAATTCAGTTGTGGAAAGAAAAGGCCATTTTTGGAGGGGAAAAAAACTATCAAACTGTCTGGACACTTGGGGTGGAATCTACTTGAGAGCACTCGAGCAGCTCAGGCCCGGGCGCGTGCCCCGTGCCGGCAGCGGGACCGCGCAGCCGGGGCTGGCACAGGGCCCTGCCGACACACAATCCTGGGATTCAGAGCCGGATTCCTGAGATAAGTCTTTTCCAGGAATGTCTGACAGCGCAAACGAAGCAAAGATTGCAACATTTTTTCCATAGTTTTCGGCCTCTCGGAAAAAAAAAAGGCATTATCTGCCGAGCAAACGCAAAAATCAAAGCAACAAGCGGGCGGTTGTACGAGGAGAAGAAGTGGGCACCTGCCCTAAGCTCCCTCCCCAGGGGTGGCTCAGCCCTCACACAGGGTTTGAGCCCTTCCAAGAGGAATTTGGGAGGTGGGAGCTCAGCCTCCACGGAGGCCAGGGCCACCCTGTACCCAAGGTCTGATGTCCCAGGAAGCCGTGGCCTGGCAGTGCTGCACTCAGCCCTTGGGTTGTTCTGCTGCCTGTTCCATCCCCATGGGGTTATCTGTAGGGTTAGGGGCACAGTCCCAAACCTGCCTCAGTGTTAAACAAAAGCAAATCCCACTGGCACTTGGTTTTACAAGTTCAGCTTCTTGTTGTGCATCCTCAGGACAGGGGAGGCTCATCCGTGCTGAGAACAAGAGGGACATCACAGCACAACCAACCCTCAAAGCCCCCATCCATGACAAACACAGGGAACCAAGCACTACCTAACTCCCCAAATTCCACCTGCACAACCAACTCCCAAAACCTCATCCATGACAAGACAGAGAAGGGTCATCCCTGCTGAGACCAAGAGGGACATCACAGCACAACCAACCCTCAAAGCCCCCATCCATGATGAACACAGGGGACCCAGCACTACCTAATTCCCCAAATTCCACCTGCACAACCAACCCCCAGAGCACTCATCCACAATGAACAGAGGTGACCCGGCACTATCTAATTCCCCAAATTCCACTTACTGAGTTCCACTGCTTTTGAAAAGAGAGGAAGGAATAACCCCACCACAGCAGCCACTGTGCTGGCCAGAAGAAGAACTGCCCCTACGTAAAGAGTAAGTTCTGCCCAAATTCCCAAACGAGGATTCCTTGCTCTTAGCCCAGAGCAGACCTTGGCACTCTAGGATTAACCATTAAGTACAATCTTTGGCACCAGGGAAAGGAATTCTTAGGGCTGTCTGCATCCCCCCGCAGCACAGCCCATGTCCTGAGAGGGATGGAACCGAGGATGGTTTGTGGTATTTGATAGGGGATCATTGCTATTTTTGAAAGTAAGCATATTCCTAGGAAAGAGCATATGAGGAGCATAGGGATGAGGCAGGAGACAAGTGTGAGCCTCAGAGGTGGCTCTGCCACAGCATCCTTGGCCTGTGTTGCTACTGCTCCAAACAGGACAGCAGCTCCCCTGGTAGCAGTGGGAGCAAGGGATGGACAGCAGGGAGGGAGGGAGCAGGACCTGCTGGAAAGGATATGTGGCATTTTTTATCTGTTTCTACAAACAGATCTTAAAAGCCTTATGTAAGCCCAGGAAAAATCCTTTTGTGTTCCTACAGCAGCAGTGAGCTCAGGATCCTGCCTCCAGGGCCTTACAAGGTGAAGGTCCTCAGCTGCATTGCTCCCACACTCCTGCCCCAGGGTGGATGGGGCACAAGCTTTTGCTGAAGCAAAACCCCCTTCTCATGCTGCCAGAGCAGAACCTTTGGATAAATAAGAGCTGTTAGAGGGCTGTTGAAGCCTTGAGCAGGATGCACTTCTGCTCAATGAGCAGCTCACTGGGGCACCTTATCATAGAATCACACAATCACACAATCATGGTTTGGGGTGGAAGGGACCTTAAAGACCATCCCATTCCAACCCACCTGCCATGGGCAGGGACACCTTCCACAGATAAGGGCTATCACCCCAACTCAGCTGCTCGACTGTGTTTGTAACAGGGTCATCTTGACTACAGTCCCTTAATAATAAAAAATCATCACTGCAAAGAGTTCACAGGGAAGCCCAAATTTAAGTGGCTCAGTCATAGAATTGTCGAACATGCTGGGCTGGGAGGGACCCATCAGGATCATCCAGTCCATCTCAACATAGACTCAAAACACACAGCAGGACAGTCAGGCGTGGAGGAAACCAGCCAACAGCATTTCGGACCAGCCCCTCTCGACACTGACGGCTCCAACACACAAACATCCTGTAAACATCCAGAAAAAGCCACGCAGGTTTGAAAAGCAAAAAGATTTGGGGAGGCTTTAGAGCTCTCGGCTCTGGGACTCCTGGGGGCAGTCGCTGCCTTTCATTGCAAAGCACAAGCTCAGCAGATCGGGAGCTCGCATGACTGGCCGTGCACAGGCTGCCTACGCTGCAGATAGCCAGCACCAGCCAACTGCTGATGAAGGACACGGCTCCAGAAGGCTCCTCGCCTGGGATGCGATCCAGCCGCTTCCCGGCCGTCCCGGACACCACCAGGCGTCAGCAGAGACCAGCGGTGGGAGCTCCACTCCCACCGACACCAGAGCCTGGGCCCGCGCAGGGACACACTGCTGCTTTCAGCCCGGGGAAGACAAGAGGAAGACTCAGCATCCACCATCCTCCGTGGGGTAACGCGAATGTTTTGCTCGCAGCATTAGGGGGAGCAAAATCCCCAATCTCCAAAACCCCTCTGACAGCCTCCCATCGCTCCAAGACCCTCTGGAAGCATTTAGTGCTCTCAGTGTGACTGTTCCCTCCCCGCTAAGGCCACGGGGCATCGCTTTGCTCCTACATCGAGTCTGTTTTCCAGCATGAAGTGCCCGTGCTCCCAGTGACAGCGCTGGGATTCACAGCTGCTTGCACTGGAGGTTGCACTGGGACAATCTGTTTCCACAGGAAAGCAAAAAACCAGGCTAACAAAACAAATGCTGGTCACAGCAGCACTGGCATTAGCTCTCTCTTCTGGGGAAACTGAGGCACGGGCTTGCCTGACCCCCTGAGCACGGGTTTCCTGTTACTGGTACCATAAATCGCCCTGGAAACTCTGTGTCATGGTGTCTCCTCCCCTGCTGACCTCAGCAAACAGCTTGCCGGGTGATGTCACCCAGTGTGACATCAGCCTTCACCCAGCTTGGTCCAGAGGTGGCTGTTCAGCCCCCCAGATGTGCAGGTGCCACGGGAGCCCTCTCAGCAGCAGGATGAAGAAGGACTTGAGCGCTCAGCACATCCCTCAAAGTGCCCGACAGCAAACCACAAGGCAAGGGTTGTGCCCAAAAACTCAGCCTGTCACAGCAGGAAAGCACAGGGCAGCTTCCTGGGTAGGGATGGGGTATCCCCTGGAGACAGGCTGTCCTTGGAGCACCGTGTGCATCTTTAAAACCCCCTCACACAGGAGCAAGAGGGAGGAGTGCCCAAAACAGCCCCTCTGCTCCCAGCAGGGCAACAGAGCAAGCCCTGCTCCAAGGACCACCTCGTGTTCGTACATCCAACTGGAAAAACGGGCTAGTAACAGGAGAGCCCTCAAAAGGGCTCGAGCAAGTCACCTGCACTGTGGTTGAGTGTGCCAACACCCTGCCACGGTGCTGCCAAGGAGCTTGGGGGCACAGGGCAGGGTGATGGGCATCGGGTCTGGTTTCCTTGCTAAGCCCCATCACAGCTTCAAGGACTCGTAAGGGTGGGGGGAGCAATTCCCCCTTTGTGGCCCTCCAGGACCACAGCAGAGCCACCCCCCTCCATGGGGGGACAGAGCAGAGGAGGCAAGGGGATGGGGTGGGAGGGAACAACTTCAGGGATGCAGGGAAAACCAAGAAGGAATCGCAAATAACCCTCACAGGCAACCCCCCTTTAATTCCATAAGTCCCAGGAGGAGAATAAAAGCGAGGGGCAGCAACAGGGAGCACTCACCATTGTTGGATGACGCCAGGCAGTGGAAGATGGTTCCAGAGGTGCAGTTCTGCCAGAGGTCTGCCGTGTGCTCGCCGTTCACCAGCCATTGCTGCGAGAGAGACACAGCCCGGTGAGCAGGGCCCTGGGGGCAGCAGGACGCCGTGTCCCCCCCCCTCAAAGCTTCGGCCCCGAGCAGCCCCAGCACACCCCGGCACGTGTCTGCCCGGCCGGCAGCTCCCAGGCACACGCTTTCCTTTAGAGGGAGGTTTGGAAAGTAAACACTGATATTTGCTTTTAACTGCTTTCGCCTCAACGGCAGAAAAACAGAAGCTCTTTATGCTCTTTAAACACGGAGCGAGTCCCGAGGGGATGCGCGTTTCCCTCCTCCCGACCGGGATATTTGAATGCTTCCACGTGATTCCTAACGACTCGGAAGATTTTTGTAACGTCTTCTACTACTATTACCACAAAAAAAAAAAAAAAAGAGAGAGAGAAAAAAAAATACGCGAAGAAGCCCCTGGTGAAGCAACCCTGCGAGTCACCAGCTCCACAGAACGGCTGCCTTAAAACCAAATCAAACTTTTTCCCAAGCAGCTGACGTGTTCCCTGGGCTCCAGCCCCAGGACAGTGCTGGGAAGGCTCTGTGCCGCATCCAGCCCTCAGTCTTCCCGCTCCTCGCAAAGTTTAAGCCTTGGAAATCACCAGCAGGAGCCCATCTGGGTTAGGAAACAGTCTGTGCCTAATTCACAGCCCCAGAGGAGCAGAGCTGGGGAACAGAACTGCCGGCGCCGAGGAGCCAGTGCCCAAATCAGCGCCGTGCCAAGGGGCTTCACTTGTACTGGCCGTACTGGTCCTGTGGGCTGGAGCCCATTAGCAGGTGGGGCTCCTTCATAAAAGGGGAGTGAAAGCAGCATCACCCCCATGGAGGGGATTTTGGGTGCTCTGAGACTGCTCCCTGATATGGACCAATGCAGGGATGATGAGGAGATGGGCTTCAACAGTGCTCTGTACTAATGCAGATGCCCTGAGCACCCACCACACCACACACAGAAAACCCCCACCAGTTACACCTGACAGCACAAACTCCGAAATCCCGAAATCCCACTGTTAGTGAGACCAGCAAGTGGCAAGTAAAAGCTTCCTGCTGTAAAATAGGCCATAAATAAAAATACCACCTCCTGCTCTTGCCATGCCATGCCCCTGGCTCGCTGGCACGCCGGTGCCAGGGGAAAATCCGTACTTACACTGACGATGGTGGAGACGAAGAGCAGCACCAGCACGGTGACGTGGAGCACGATGATCCCCAGCAGCAACAGCAGCATCTTGGCGGCGGTGGAGGGCAGAACTGGAGGGGGACAGGGATGCTGCTGAGTGCGTGTCTGTGTGTGTGTGTCTGTCCGTCTGGCCGGGCCGGCCGGCCGGGGGCAGCAGGAGACGCTCCGCTCCGCCCCGCCGGCTCCGGGGCATCCTGCTGGGGCAGCGCCCGCCGCCCGGGCCCCCTCCCTCGGCCCCGCCGACGGACGGGGGTCCGAACCCTCTGCCCGGACCCGCTCCCGATACCCCCAGGGGTCCTTCGAGCCCTCGCCCCGAGCCGGATCCCCCAAGTCACCTCACCGAGGGGGCTCCCCCAGTCCCCTCTCCAGGATCCCCAGGGGGACGGTTCCCCAAGAAGGCTCCCCCAGCCCCTCTCCCCCGAGGAGGGCTCCGATCCCTCTCCGCAAGGGGAATCTGCTCCTCTCCTCCCCCGCCCGCCGCGGGCAGGTTCGGTGTCGGCGCATCTCACCCGAGGGGCTGCCCCGGCCCCACTCTGCGGGAAGGGGGGTTGTACCTTGCCCACCCACCCATGGGACCACCGGGGGTGATGCTGTCGGCCCCCTCCCCAGCGGAGGCTTTCCCGGACGACCCCCGTGGGGGTGGGGGGGAAGGGGGCGTCTACTTCGGCCCATTTCACCCCAGCGAGCTACTTCGTCCCGTCTCTCCAGGGGTGCCCTCGGCCAATCTCCCTTCGGCACCGCCAACAGAGGCTCTCCTGGACCCTTTCCAGGGTTGGGGGAGACTTTCCTCAGCTATCTCCCCTTGGCACCGCCAACAGCGGCTCTCCTGGACCCCCTCCCCGGGCTGAAGGAGGGAGCTCACCCCAGCCCACCTCCTTTCGGGACCCTCGGTGAGGAGCGGAGGGGGCTGCCCTGACCCTTCTCCCTAGAGGATCCCTCTCCCAGGGTCTCCGCAGCCCCTCTCCCGCTCGGTGTGGCCGTTCCCCTCCCCTCCCCGGTCGCCCCTCGCCCATGGCGGGGCCCGCTCCGTACTCACGTCTCTGCGGAGCCGAGCGGGGCCGGGCGGCGGGAGCGGAGCGGGGCGCGGAGCGGAGCGGGCGGCGGCGCTGTCAAGTTTCCCCTTTAACCGGGGCCACCGCCCCGCTTGCGTCTGTGGGACGGGGAGGGCTCAGCCCTCCGCCCGCCGCCCGCCTATAAACGCGGCAGCGCCCCGGCCCCGGCCCCGCCGCTCCCCCCGGGAGCCGCTCACCGCCCCGCTGCCTTCTCCAGGGCTCCGCATCCCTTTCCCCGGGCTCCGCATCCCTTTCCCCGGGCT